>NC_090077.1:2955504-3255504 GCF_038355195.1 Osmerus mordax | reverse complement strand
TATAGATATTTTCGGGACACCACGAGGAAATTAGATTGGAACTTGAGGAACGAAGGACATGGCCGTGTCCGTTTTATTAATAACTGCCTCACCTTGGAATTCAGAACGTGTACCCTGTGCCCTGCTCGGTTGAATATATCAAATGGCTGAATTTTTATTGGCTAGGCCAAACATGTGATCATTCCAGGAAGTGTTTGTAAGCGCTGCAAGGCAAAGCAAGTGGTTCGCTATTGTATATCTAGCTTGCAAGTTAGATTCGATCATGCAACGATGTTAAAAAACATTTTTCGATCTGGTCATCTAATCAGGACCACACATGTTGTCCTGACATGGGTTATTACTTTGATTCTATTCCTACATAACACAGGTAAACCGAAATATGACACAAGCTAACCTCGTTACACGTAGTAGCTTGTTTTGTAGTTTGGCTTCCTAAGACCAACACTTATCAAGCTACACACACGGTTCTGTATGTAATTGTCAGAAAAGGTTGTGTTCTAAGTAGATAAAGTAAACCTAGTTATCTCTTGCCCTGCTAGACTTGAGAAGACAAGAGGAGAAGGGTGATTTGACGCAACCAGTGGTGTTCTCCTTGCTGGTTTTGCTGTCAGTAATGCTGTACTTCACCGTGTCTTTAATGGACCCAGGGTTTGTCCTCTCTGACAGTATTAAGGTACGATAAACATTTAACTATATTAGGCAGCTATAACTTTAATCTAAGTCTGATCTATTACTTATGGCAATTACAGAAATACAATAACATGTGTTACCAGTGTCCTCAGGCTGTAAGTGAAGAGTTGGAGGAGATGATGCCTGATAGCACCACTCCTCGATTACGCCGTTGTGGATATTGTCTTTTCCAGGTACTGTAGCCAGTTGAGAGACCAATACACCATCATGGTGTGTCCTCCGATCAAATAAATGATACCATCATTACACATTGCTGTAATTGTGAGTACTGTACTGTGTTCTCTTCCTTTTCTTTCAAGCAGCAACCTATGAGGGCCAAGCACTGCCATACCTGTAAACACTGTGTGCGTCGGTTTGATCATCACTGTCCTTGGATCGACAATTGTGTTGGGGAAAGGAACCACCGCTGGTTCATCATATATCTGACAGTGCAACTGGTGGTTTTACTCTGGGCCCTTCAGATAGCATGGTAAGTGTGGGTGAATATTTGATCCGACTCATAGAATACCCACACAGTCTTTGTTTGGTTTCTGATACTGGACGTCTATGTCTTGCAGGTCGGGCATCTCTTTTACTGACACATGGAAGGTGTGGTTCAGAGCAAATGTCTTCCTGCTGGCTTCGCTGGGTCTTATAGGTGTTTTCTCTTTGGTGGTGGTCGTCCTCATGTGCTGCCACTTGTATCTGGTCTCTGTCAGCTCTACCACTTGGGAATTCATGTCTCGACACAGAATCTCATATCTAAAGAGCTGCAGCGATGAGGAGAACCCTTTTGATCGGGGACTTTTTTGTAATCTGTGGGACTTCTTCTGCTTGTGCCGGACAGTCGTCTGGGAGCAGGTGTACTACAGAGGGAGCCACAGTTATGTCTGACTCGTACTGTTGAACATGACGGTGTGTTGTGATTATACTGGGTGATACATTTGGTGCTCTCAGATAGTGACAGTGTGTAGGTCAACTGTTGTGTTGCGCTGATTACGTTAAAAACTCTAATCAAATTGATTTTTAACCATTGTGTTACCCATTTAATCCTTAGATTTGTACCTTTTTTACATCTTTTTCTTTGTTATCTATTGTAAATTATAAAGCAGTGTTTTGTATTGACACAAGAGTCACAGTAAAACAGGATATTCCATTAATTTGCATTATTTATTTATTGAATGTGTTTTGCCACATTTGGTGGTAAGACGATAGATTTATATGTACAAACTTTGTTCAGAGGTAATGAAACAACTAGACATAGACTGAAGTCACATTTTTGATTTAGGACACAGTGACATACATCTGATTCTCATGGATACATATTTCTGTCACACACATACATTCCTGGTTGTGGTAGTCCACATACATTCATACTGTAATGCATTGTAATCAACAGTAACCATATTGAACTGTTGAATTTCAAAACAAACACACAAAAGCTTCTTTACATTATCACTGTTATTGCATAACTTTGAAAGCATTGCTATAGTCAAAGCACTATTTAATTCATATTTATGGCTATATCATAAATGGCTTATCTTGTGGCTTATGACTACACAGTCCTAGACTAAGTGCACAAATTCACAAGTGTGCCATGCACTTTTTAAAGAAAATCTTAAATTCACAAATGTCATTGAGGAAGTTATTGGAACAAATATATAAGTATAGACATTGCATCTTCACATTTAACAATATTTATATAAAGGACATGTAACAGGAATAAAATAGCTTTTTTCATTTGCTTTGTCAAGGCAGTGGGCAAAGCCTCTCACAGTGATGCATAGAAATGGCAGCATGTACCTTAAGAAGGAAACTGTTATCAGGCAATGGCAACATAAGCAAAGGCCACAAAGCATGCTTGGATTCTGTCCCTGGATTCCAACAATTGATTTTGTGTTTGTAGATGGTATCCATTGTCATTAGACAAAAATCCATTCCAAAATAAATACCATAGCATTAAATACTATAGCACAGTCACAGAGTCAGGCTGTCCCGACTCGCTCCAAATATAAAGGGTTACAATCCTGAAAGTATTCTCTGTTTGGTTTTTGGGGATGATGGCTTCTGAAGACTGCCAGTCTGCCTCGTCTGTTACCTGAATACAAACACAGAGCATTTAGTTGTTATCAGTAATGGTCGTGTGCTACGGAACAGCTCATGCAGAAGTTTGATGACCTTTCAGTCTCCCTGGTGTCTGACATCCTCATCCATGCAGGGTAGAGAAGTCAAAGTCTACAAAGGCCTGCTGCTGTTCTGAGGAGAGGCTGCAGGACACAGGAGGGGGAGACAGGACTGGCTGGAGTTTTGTGAACTCCTTGTCAAAGTTGCTAACGTCCATGGACGCCTTGATCAATGGCAGGAACGGGGGTTTCACTTTCTTCGCAAGCAAGGCATCCCAGTCTATCGTCTGTGAAATTGTTTTGAATGATATTGTCAGATTAGAAAACAAGGCATGCACTCACAGCAAGGCAAACTCAGCACAGTGAGATATTAAATTACCTTGAAGAATTTCTCCCCCTTAACCTCAGTTGCATCCTCTTCTCCTCCTCCTAGTCTTTTCAGTGGGTTCTTTTTGAGCAGCTGAACAGTTCAACAGCTCAAGTAAGAGACAAAAACAAGACTTTATGAGAAAAGAGAGAGTAGATAAGTGGGGTAGATGAATCCCATTACCTTCTGGATGATGGAGGCTGAGTCTGGAGAGAGGCAGCTAGGATACTGTACATCATCATTAACAATGCTGTCAAAAACCTCCTCTTCATCTTCACCTGGGAATGGAGACTGACCGAAATTGTGAAGAGAGAGACATACCACTTTGGATTATTGTACTCCCTAAGCTGCATGTTCTACTTCACATGTCCTAACAATAAAGGTATTTATACTATATAATACTTATCTTTATTGTACATGCAACACTGAAGACCGCATAGACCGGACAGAGATGTGGAAGGGTGGTTGTTTATAGATGATTCCAATTACGTATTTACGCTACGAAAGTGTGGTGTGCATTTGGTGCAGGTGACTAACCTCTCCCACGAGCATCTCAAAGATAAGGACGCCCATCCCCCACCAGTCCACCGCCCGTGTGTAGTTGTCATCAGTGAGGACCTCAGGGGCCAGGAATTCTGGTGTTCCACAGAATGTTGAGGTTCGGTCACCATGGCCCATTCCTGTCGGAACAAATGTGAGAAAACACTTTAACAAGTGAATTCAAATACTGATATCACAGAAGCCTATTATTACTGACAGTTCATTTTTGGTTGAGTTAGTCACACACTAAAATGTTATCTTACCCTCTTTACAAAGTCCAAAGTCTGTGATTTTGATAAACCCATCAGCGTCCATCAGCAAGTTATCCAGTTTCAAATCTCTGTTCATAACACAATATTGAAATTCATTGTAAAGTGTATCGTGCATTTGTGTGGAACAACATAAATGAAATATATGTCATTCTCACCTATAAACTATTTTATTCAGATGTAGGAACTCTAGACCCAACAAAACACAGGCTGAGTAAAACCTGTAACACAAAGTCAAACAGAAAATACAATTATTATCAATGAAGTGTGTGTGTGTGTGTGTGTGCAAACGTGCATGTGCGTGTATGAATGTTTCTTACCTAGCCTGAACTTCAGAGAAGACATTATTGTGGATGTGGATCATTAGGTCACCTCCTGGTGAGTACTCCATGACGAAGCACACATGCTCACTGGTCTGGAAGCAGCCATGCAGATTCACCAGAAAGGGATGACTCATTTCAAAGATCCTCCTCTCGCTCATTAGACTGGGAAACGATAACCCTGAATGAGCACTTAGCAATTACTTCGGTCCATTTCCTTGTGCCATGCATTTTCCATGGGGCTATTACTGACCTGTCAACTTCATCACGAGTCACAATTTCCCTTTTCTTCAATGCTTTTATGGCATACAGTGTTCCTGTTTTCTTAAACTCAGCTAGAAGTACCTGAATACAAAAACACATCAAATACGACAAACAAAAAAAACAACAAACAAATCAATTCATTCTAGTTTCCATTGACAAAACGAACAACCTTCCCAAAGTGTCCTCTTCCCAAAACAGAGATGCATTTGAAATCCTCCATCTTCATCCTGGTAGAGGGGCCAAATAGCATTGATTACTTTTCATTTATGTCATAACACTTATAAACATCCTTAGACAGAAGCATACTAGAGCACCATGTTATGGCACGCGAGCGTGTGTGTGTTCATAATACTTGGAATCAGATCCATCTCCTCTGCTCTCTGGTGTGTTGTTTCCAATGGTGGGCTGAAAAGAAAGAGATACTGTCTCAAAGATGGTGGATATAGATTCTAACACCAGTACAGTAAATAAATGTAATCAATAATGCTGCCATGCTGTATTTATGATCAAGGGGGCCCTGGCTGGGATGATCACCTGTTGTTCTGTCAGTTTAGGCATTGGTGGTGTTTGTGCTGTGGAGACAGTGCTGGGGACAGTTTTTCCCTGGTCAATGCAAGACATTTTAGATGACTGATCCTCACTTATGTTAAGCCTGATCACTGGTACATCACTAAAGACAAAGGGAAAAAGGGAAAAACAATCCGATTTCAACAGAAAATATCGGAAATATCACATATCCTGCTGAAGAGATATTAGTAAAGTATTTAATGCACAATCCAGTAATGCCCATTACTATATGCGGCATATTTCACCCCACAGTACTAGGCTGTGTTGCTTCTCACCCTGGTAGTGGAGGTGTTAATGGGATGACCTTGTCTGTGGAAGGGGGAGATCCGGCCACAGGGTCAGACGATGGAGGCCCAGATGAGCTCATCGTGGTAAAAGACCTGCACTGAGGCAGCACACTCATCATCAGGTGACCCCATGTGGCAAAGTTCATGTTCATCTGGGCGGCACGAAGTAAGTTCTTCCCTGAGGGAAAGGGACAGAGAACACAAGGTTCTGCTCTACCGATACAAAATCTGTCCTGACTACAGAAACATGAGCACTACTGTGAGAAGATTGGAGGGCCACATAGGCACTACCTTTCTCTTTTGTGAAGATGCACCTCTGCCGTCTGAGTTTGGGCTGGCGCTCAATGATTGTGTTGATAAATGTGATCTATAACACCAACAGCATATAAGGCATTCTGATTTTATGTTCACAGTAGCTCATTTATCTAATTAGGTTGCTTGTTTAGAACTGTTTTGCTAGAAACGATTATTTTTTTAAGTATATGATACTTATGTGTTCAAATTTGAGTATTTCATGTGTATGTAATGGTTGTTTCAGTTGAAGAGGACATCTTTAGATATGATACCTCTGTGAAGAGTGAGCCCTGGGGGTCCAGGCATAAACACTGGGCATGTTGCTGGTTGTCCATGAACTCCTCTAGACGCAGGAACTTGACAGCACACATCCCTCTCCAGTCTTGCCAGAAGACCCCGATTTCCAGCTCCCGAGACTTTAGACGAAAATTGGACAGAAGGATGCAAATAAATCTCTCCCCTCTCCAAAGCAAGAAGTTCAGTGATTCACATCAACATAGACAAGTATAGAGGGACCTCTACTGCTCACACTTAGTACTGCAATAATACAATAGAAAGTCTTATGTATGGTGTACTACTGTTGGGTGAAGACAATCCCTTCCATTCATCTGCTAAATATGTCACTCACCCTCTCCAGTTGGATGTGAAAACTCTGCTTCCAGGCCTGCTTGTCTTGGGGTCTCCAGTGGGTGCGGCCCACCAGTCTGTTGTCCAGCCGCAGCACAGCACTGACCTCCACTGTCACACACAAGCAGCCATGTTTGGAATATACGATGTAAGTACCTTTGGTGTTCAAATTCAGGCAGGACGTTTGATATAGGCAATTCTTTCAATCCTCCAAGTTTTTGGTTTTATCAAAGTTGTATCAAATGTTTGCTTCTGACTATTAAACTTACTGGATAGGTTGTCTGTGTTTAGAGAAGGTGGTTGGTTGGTAGCGCTTTGGACATTGTGATCTGATTGGCTATTTACAGTCAAGGATGCATTGTTCACTTTGTCCAAGCCAGGTAGAGATATCAGTAAGTCCTCACATCCATTTAGCTTGATCTCAAGAGTGCCTGTATGTTATAATACCAAAAAACATGACTTAGTTCCAGAGAGAGAAACACCAAACTAATGAAACCGTGTATAGAAATATTTTTGATTTAGAGCCGGGACACTGTAGATACCTGTTAGACAAGCAGGCTTGATGAAGGATGTGGAGGAGGGGGTGGAGAGGAACGAGAGTAGGCGGTTCTGCTTTTGACCTTCAGATGGAGAGGATCCCGTGGAGAGCCCCTCTTTAATAACAGGCTCCTGGAGATGGTCCTGGGACATCTCTTTCAGGCATCTCTCCAAGGAGAAGCGCAGAAGGTCCATCTTCTGAGAGGACTCCAGCACACGGGACTGAGCCTGGTGATGGAAGGACAGTTTCATGCAGGCACAATATATTTTCTGGTTAGGGTTAGTAAGGTATAATTTGCAGATGCACAAGAGTACAAACACGATATATTCCAATACTGTACTCCTATTATAAATTCTCAAAACACACTTAGGGATTAGGATACATCATGAGGAAATATTTAGAGTATGTAAATGCTGATGTTTTTCCTATATTGCAGACTGCTAATGAGATGTGGAAATTGTGTTTCACCTCAGCCAGGGCCAGTTGGTCCTGTGATGAAAGCCCTTCCAGCTGTTTCACAACATCCCTGGCCAACGCCAACACATCTGTCTCTCTCTGGACATGGTTCTGTAACTCTGCCAGGCGAATGTCCAGGGGACTGCCTGGCACTGGGGAGTGTCCTGCAGGATCATGGTTCAATCAGAAAACCCGCCAGACTCCACACCATCATGTACAAGGGAGATCAAATAATATGTCCGAGTCAGCAGACATGGATGTGCACGTAGATGCTTTCTCAAATGGCTGGGATAGAGGTCAGTTACAACCACGTTCAATTTTCTAGAGTGCTTTTCAATGTCATAACAGCACAAGAGGAAAACAACACAAAGGCTGATCGATGCCCTATGGTACAATCATATTGTTCATATTACAAGAAAAAATCTGTTTGTTATCATGCAAACATGATCCCACTCCTCAACTGTACCATAAATCTCTGACCTCCATGATGGGAGCTGTCATGGGTGCTGTGGCCATCACCAACACCAGTCTGGGTGACTTTGATAATCTGCATTCGAATCAGCTCAATCTTGGAGCGGCTGTCCTGCAGCATCTGCTGAGCTGTGGACAGCATCTCCTGATCCTAGATAGTGACACATCACAGAGACAAAGAGCTCCACGTTATCACTGAGGTAAGGAGACACAGCTACCGAGATGGAGGGAAACACAACCACAAGAGACCACTTGAACTCAATTTCACCCTGTAAATTATTTTTTCTTTTTTTAAGAATGGCAATATCTATACTGACGCATGAAATGCTGTTAATAAATCATTCAAATATAAACCAGCAGGGATAAGTGATGAAGTTAGCGATGCATGTCTTATCCCTGCTTATTTACAAATTGATTACGCTGATACAAATGCCAGAGGTGTAACAACACGGTTAAACCAAGTGAAAATAAGTATGACTGTGCACTTCACTCACCTCAGAGTGCTCCCCTTTCTCCTTGCTGAATAAGGGCTAATTTGTCATCCTCGTAACCACAGGAGAGCTTCTCACGTTCCACCTCTCCACCTTCACTATCCTTGAAACACAACAAGTCCTCTGCTGTTGTGGGTACAGTGAGTTCCTCTTGATAACGCTTTACATCTTGTAAATCCAGTCACACTGACTCTTGTCCAGTTTGTTTTTGCCTCTCTGATGTCTGCCCTGCAAGATCCCTTTCCACCAGTCCGGCATTCTGATCTCTTCTCTTCCTGTTAATAAATCTCCTCTCTCCTTTTGTTTTTCTGTTTAGGCTTTCTGCAGGGGTGGCAGAGATCCCCCTGTGCCAACACTGCTCCGAGTCTGCGAGTCCTGATCTCCCTTTCTAGGCTCAGCATTGGCTAGAGCAGAACCACATGTTCCTCCGCTGTCACCAACCAAAGACAAACATAGAGCCGCTCTCCCCAGGACAGCTAGGCAGAGAACCCACCTAAAGAGCTTTGCTTAAGAGCTTGCCCGTTCCAGAATGGAACAGAGAGTGCCTGGGACATTAATCAAATGCTCTAGGTAGTCAACTGCAGCTCTACAACTGCAGCTCTTCGTTGGGGAATAAAAAGCATAGCATTTTCCAGCAGATGCTCGCACATTTGTTTCATGCTTTGAATGAAAAATATTTCTAATTAGCTCGTTATTCGTTTTTTTTTATGAACATGGAAAGCGTTTTGTCACTGTCACATTATCTTTGCACACAGGCGACGTGATTAAAAAAATACTGTAACTGGTAAACAAAGAACGGCTGATGCCGATCAAATGTTTAATGAATCAAACATGCATTAAAACACTTAAACAAAAAAATTACATTAAATACAAAATTATATCAATCTCTGATGGAGTAGGCCTAATAATAATTGGAGTAATGTATGTATTGTATTGATTTCGCATCGACTTCCCAGTCACTCAACATCAATTTCCTTATGGAGATCTCCATAGGTGCACATATACATACATATATATATATATATATATATATATATATATATTAGATATTCAAATGATATACAGTTGTCAAACAGTGTAATAATCTGTTAAATTGATTAACGTTGTTGTTAAAGAGGGTGTTTCAATAAAATCCCGCCTTGTGCAACCTCGCCTATCAGAATGCAACGCTAGGAACGAGAAAGAACACTAGTGTCAAGGGAGGCGGAGTTCAGTTGGTTCCATTTGGCGAGGCGCGTTCGTAATGAAAGGGAGCGCGTGAGTGGGCTTGAGCTTCGTGAGTGTCTTTGACTTCCTCGCTTATATTGTGTGGGGGGAAGCTGCACACGTTGTTTCTGCACGCTTAAACATTCGGTTAAAACACGATTCTCCTGGTTCAGGAGAACTCAGATACAAACAAAGTATTCTTGCTGAAGTTTGTTATTCACAGCTTGCGAAAACATGTCGGCCTCGGCGGCTAAAGTGAGTAAAAAGGAGCTGAACTCAAACCACGACGGAGCGGATGAAACCTCCGGTAAGGGATGGCGGCCTCCAATTCACCGCCATTTTCACTTTCTTTAATAGTTCAACTGAATTTGATCGCTTTTAATCTAATTAGTTTACAAACTGCAATAATTTTATAGGGTGTGTTTGCACGCAAGTCTATCCGGCCAGGGGCTGCAGCCTGCGTGGTGGTCTAGATGATTGCGTATCGCGCGGCAAGCTAATTCAGAACGGTGTTGCTGAGGCCATGTTCGCTGCTAGCATCACGCAACAATCCTTGGCTAGCTAAATGTTAGCTAGCTTGACGAGTTACCGCATGCTTGATCTGTTTTGAGAGACTATTCGCTCCATAGTAGTAGCTAAACATTTTTCAGTGTGTTTTATTTTATGCAGCTAGATGGTTGGTTAGCTAACACGGAGAATATCAAGTAAGGTTGATTGATTAGCTGCGAACTGTTTCTGCGTAAATGAAACTACGGCGTAGCTAACGTCGTTAGCTAGCTAACCAAGCACTGGTGCGAGCCATGCAAGTTAGCTAGCCTTCCCAGTGGCAATGTGTTGTTGTTGTGCATCTCCGCCATGATGTAGCTAGCTAACTACAGAACAACAAAATAACATTGTTAACCAGCAATGGTAGGTGTGTTTTTAGGGTATTGATACAATAGTTTGGGTAATGTTATCGTTGACATAATTTTGGCGTCCCGTAGATATAGATGTTTTTGCTAGTTAGCTACACCGGCTAGCTAGGCATTTCTCGTGGAGGAGACCGAGAGTGCATAAGTGAAGTGTGCGGACCCACATTTGAACCACGCGGCCTTCGCCTGGCAGAAGCCAGCAGGAAACTCCGTTTGGGACTTGAGTAGCTTACTGCTTGGAAAGAGTCATCCATGTATAAATGCCCTCGTGATGACCTTAGGAATGAATGTCTATTACTTAACTCCAAGTATTTTACTGCACACGCCTTTTAAGTGTACTAATGGATTACATTTTTTTCCCCAACAGAAAAAGAACAACAGGAAGCTATTGAACATATTGACGAAGTTCAAAATGAAATCGACAGGTGAGAATGTCCTATGAAAAGTCATATCAGAATATTAAATTGATTAAAAAAAAATACATTTTGATTGTAGACTGTTTGAATGTTGTTTTAGAAGAAATGACAGACCCTTTGTCTGTTTTCATTGTCAGTATTTTAAATGTTGTTATCTGTATTTGCATTGCCTATTCCAACTCCTAACCATGTATCTTTTACAATGGACATATGTTAATTATGAGTGTTAAATATATTTATTTTTTGTGTAGACTGAACGAGCAAGCAAGTGAGGAGATACTAAAAGTAGAACAGAAATACAACAAACTCCGCCAGCCGTTCTTCCAGAAGAGGTCAGAACTGATCGCCAAAATACCCAACTTCTGGGTCACTACTTTCGTCAACCATCCACAAGGTGAGGTTTTGCATTGCAGTCCTGCATTTACTTTATAACCTGATGTGATTGGACAATTCTAACTTCAAAATGTATTTGCAGTTTCTGCCCTTCTAGGAGAGGAAGATGAGGAGGCACTTCACTATCTCACCAGGGTGGAGGTTACGGAGTTCGAAGATATCAAGTCAGGCTACAGAATAGATTTTGTAAGTTTTAAGAAGTACAGTAAGGTTTCTTAACAGCTTCCAGTGTTTTAACCATCCCGACACTCCTATTTCCTCGCGTGCAAGCAATTCTCATTTCTCTTTTGTAGTACTTCGACGAGAACCCATACTTCGAAAACAAAGTCCTTTCCAAAGAGTTCCATCTGAATGAGAGTGGAGACCCATCTTCAAAGTCAACAGAAATCAAATGGAAATCGGGAAAGGTATTTCCCGATTTTGTTACTACAAGTTAACCTGATTAATTATGAAAGACAAATATGCAATATATTCTCAAATGTACCTGCCTGAGGATTAATAGTGTTCTCTTAATTTGATAAGAAATGGATCTTTGTATTTTATAACAAGATTCTCTGTGAGTTTTGATACAGTAACATTTGTATTGTTTTTTAACTAAAAGGACCTTACCAAGCGCTCCAGCCAGACACAGAATAAAGCCGGGAGGAAGAGGCAACATGAGGAGCCGGAGAGCTTCTTCACCTGGTTTACTGATCACTCTGATGCCGGGGCAGATGAGCTTGGAGAGGTTATTAAGGATGACATCTGGCCTAACCCTCTGCAGTACTACCTGGTTAGTAGCGTAGTTACTTTGGCTAAGCAAGTACCGACACTGGATAATGTACTGCTCGTTTATTTTTTTACATTCGTTATATTCCTGTGCTGTTGAATTATGGGTGAACTGGCTTGTTTATTGTGCAGGTTCCAGACATGGATGACGAGGAGGGTGAGGGTGAAGATGATGATGAAGATGAGGAAGGTCTTGAAGACATTGATGAGGAGGGTGATGAAGATGAAGGGGAGGATGATGAAGAGGATGATGGAGATGATGGCGAGGTATGTTGGCAGTATTAGTCAAATATCTTTTTGTTTCTTGTAAACACAAGTGCTACATAACTACTGTTTCACACAATTGATATGATTCCTCTTTGTTTTAGGATGATGATGGAGAAGATGACTGAACCAGACATGATCTACCAATTTCTTTTCCTAATGTCCCCCTTTCGGTTCTTCACCCATATTTGGGAACAAAATTATTTTTTTATGTCTGTGCTTCATCTCATTTTGAAGCCCTCCTGTCCGTGCCATGTTAAGTTTCTTTCACTCACATGAAGCTTAAGGCAAAAGGTTGCCTCGAATTTTAAGTACCACCTCAATTCCAACATTCATCTCAAAAATAAAAACCTAAAAAACAAAAAAATATAGAATCAGCTCATCATCCTGAGTAGTTTTAGGAATAGCAATTTATAAATATAATTTCTGCCTGTTTAAAGTTTTGCTATAAGTGATCAAAGCCATGGTGCAGTGACTTAGCGCTAGCAGCCAGAACTCCAGTTTTTCTAATTTTCTTCAGTTTGGGAGTAGATCCCTCAAGTTCTGTAATTTTGTTTTTTTCTTTATTTTGCCCTATGTGGTTAAAATGAACAGAAAGTACCAGCTCATTCCTATCACCTCTTGTAATGTTTGGGGTCAAAGTTAGGGTCGGAAAGGGTTATATCTTGGGTGTTGAGGGTGGGCATGTGAAGTCAGTTCTATGGGATTTGTTTTGATTTTCATTGTATTGTTTTACAGATATCCATGAGATGACATTTTTAATAAAGAACACAAAACCGAAAAAAAAAAGAGAAACACTTGTACATTTTGGCCCCCACTACTTCTTGGAAAATGACTGGTTTACTCATGGAATTTACATCTGGTCACCATTTTCTTTTCTGCTGGGAAAATTATGTTTTAAATTTGAGGTGTACAAGTTGCTTTGTTACAATAAAACGTAATGTGTATGCGTGTGATCTTATGGATGTCCTTTATAAAGTCGAACACTAGAACAGTGACAGTAAAGCATGCTGGCAATAACACATGCGATTTTTATTAGAAATTCTGACAAGGTCAAGGTTACAGACAAGTCATGCTCTTAATGCTTTGGGAGTAATAAGAAGGGATGATGCGAAATCTTCTTTCAGCAATCGGTGAGTGATCAAAGCTAGGAAGGTGTGCTCCGATTCTTCAAACTCCCCTTCTGTGACTGTACTCGACCAGTTATTTGGTTGAAACGCCCAACCTGCAAAGAACAGCTCGTCACAAACAAGGGTTGCAAGTATGTCAAATGAAAAGTTTTCCTTGTAAATTAAATAAACCCACCAAGGTGCGTGTGGCATGTTCGGCATGTGGCTATAGCCCATGAGTATCCAGGATACCAGGAAAAGTGCTTATCTGCAGGAAAGTGTTTAAAAACGTCAGCTCTTGTGAATGTCATAACTTCAAATTGATGACCATGAGGGTTTTCGAACAGCTGGACGGGGACTATCTTATCCCCAAGCACTGTGTCATTTCTATGTGAAAGCGCAAGTCGACTAGGTATGAATTTGGCATCTCTTTCAAATGCCAAATCATGTCCACAAGCCCTACAGAGAAGCGAGACGCCTACACTTTGTGAATTGCAACCTTCGCCGGGCTTTGCAAATTGTAAAATTAAAGTGAGACACGAGTAAAAAGCGTACTGTCTCTGCAGAAGTTCTGATAAAGTGCGCGCTTTGCTAGTCATTGTTGGCCACATGGTCACTTTCCCCAAGCGCGATCATGCAATCGGTTCGAGACAATAAGTAGCCTAGCCTAATTGTTTCACGCAATCGGTCCAATGTTCAAAGCTTTGACGATTTCCTATAAAATGTTTGAAATAATCATCCGAATCGGCCGTTTTCCTTTAGGTCCACAGGGCTACTATTGAAACAACGTTTACAAAAACGTATTGCGCCGTCTACAGTTCAGGAGTTCGCGGATATATGACGTATTATTAAGGAACTTCCTGTTGCTACTGGCAACGTTTGACTAGAATGTGGGGCTTAAGACTGCTATCCAATCACAACGCAGTATCTTAAAAATCCAGTATGAACGAGCCAATCCAATTTGACCTTCTTTGAAAAGTCTTGTTTATCGTTTCTGTCTCTGAAGCCGGAGTCGTTAGATACGACGCAGACGATAACCTATAACAATTCTTTAAAGTAATGTTTAGGGACCATTTTGACTTCGTTGTTGGGAAGCTAACATCAACACCGAGCGTAGCCCAACAATAAAGTCTTGATAGATTTACTTGCAGTGTATTTTATTAAAATACGACCTGGGTTGAATAATGAAAACACGAGATTCATCACCTCCTGTGCATGTCCATGTCGCAGAGTCCACTCCAGTGCATGTTCATCTAAAAAAGAGTCCGAAAAGCTGCACTTACAGGCCTGCTCAGGTGAGTTGGAAATATCGATTAAGAAGTTCAATAAAACATTTCTGCCTGAAAATGATCTGTACAATGTACAGTTTAAATATTTATGTTTTTTTATTGTATTTTTTTGGTTAGTCAAAAACGTCTATGCTGCACAGATTTAAAATAATGCTGTTATTTGTTGTGCTTCTGCTTTTCCAGATGAAGACCAGAGAGGTGCAGATCAAGGGGGATGTGGTGAGCTTGCGCACAACTGCCAAGACAAAGACCCGTGTTCCCTGGATCCCCCCAGGAAGAACTTCCACCCGGCAAGATGTATACAAGTGGGAGGTATTGGCAATATTTGCTTTCTGGATTTTTTTTCATGACGAGTAATTAAGGATTGTTTTATTTGACTGTGTTCCAACAATACACAAGCTGAATATTTATCCATTTCAGGGGCCTAGTCATTGTCTTGAGATTACAACTGGGTCACCGGCTGAACCATCGCTTGGTCCTCTACAGTTGGAGGACCTGTCTGATGAGGATGAGGAGGGTCACAGTCACCGCAAGAGACAAGGGATGAAGATTGACAGACTTATGATGGATGCTGAGTCATCCAAGGAGGTATAGTATCAGATAATTTTGTAGTTGTTGCACATCACAGTCTTCTATTACTTTCTTACAATCACCTGCAAAACTTGATAGCAAAATCATGTGTATCGCTTTCCTGTTTCTTTTTTGCATGTCTAAAGCAAGGAAAATATTGTATCTAATGCTTATGCATAAGTACATTTTTATTTATTGATGCATAACTCATTTGGTTGAAAAGGCAATGTTGCGGAAGAAGGAGCGTGACCAGTCTGAACTTCTGAGAGCCCACCAGCGTAAGAGTGGCGATCAGGACGAGGAGCTGGGGGAACAGAACATGAAAGAATGTCATTCCTTGAAGATGAGAGGCGATTATGAAAGGTAAGGAATAGGCTTGTAGTGGGACATTAGGCCTACCAGTTGAAATCCTAATGTATCTGTTCATACCATCCCTAACCATTCCACTGTGTTTAGGGCTGATTCTGGTAAAGTTGTTGGGGAAACAGACTTGCTGCTGAGGAAACTAGTGGAAGCTGAGATTGATAGTATGGCAGTGGCCAATCAGTTGGAAGCCCTGAAGGAGACTGTTGGCAAAGGGAAGGTTTGTTTCAATAATAAAAACATATTGATCTGTCATTGGCTATGCATTGTTGGGAGAATTTGATGTTGTGTTCAACCGTTTTTTTCTGTAGGATAAACTATCGTCAAAGATGAATGCAAGCTCCTTAAGAAGGGAACAGGAGTTGTTGAAAAAGAAAATTGATACATTTGACAGCACAAACCGCCATCTTCGAGAACTGCTTAGGGAGTGTCATGAACGTGAAGTAAGTTTTCTGACCAGGACAGGTCCGTTTTCTAAGATTGACGAATGCAAAGAAATTGTTTGAGATGAAGTTGTCTTCTGTATTTTTGCCAATCATTTAATAGACTGAATCACTGAAGCTGTCAGAGCAGAGACATGCACTTCTGAGGAGACTGGCTGACACAGAGGATGAGAAAATGGTGGGTCTCCACCACCCCTCCACATGGCAATGTTGTGTGCTTTGTCCTTTTCTTCATTTTCCCTCACAGATATTCATAACCTCCACAATGAGTTGGTTTGACCCCATTTCTTTCAGCGGCTTTTGTCAAAACTCAACAACAAAGAGAAAGAAGCCACCAAGCTTGCTCTATATCTGGATTCTGAAAAGGTTTGACAGGTGTCCCATCCCTCAGAGTTGAAAGAGTTTGCTCACTTATCCTGAAGTTGTATCTTACTGCTATGCATTTGTCTTCCTACTATGCATCCTCATGGCAGGACAATGTGAAGGCTAATGGAGAGCTGTCCAAGATTCTAGAGTCTACCCGTAGTCGTCTCATAAGTCAGTTACACTGCAAAGAAGATGAAAATGACCGTCTTATTGCTCAGATTCAAGTGAGTTGACGTTATTCAATATGATTGGTCGTATCATATTACATAAGGCAGGTTGTATTTGTATACAAAGTTGCTTAGGTTGTGCCACCAGGCACAGCTGTGCCATCTGAAGATTTGGGGTTTCGGCACCATTTAAACTGAGTTGAAAATCGTCATCTTCGCGATCTTCTTGTCTGGAGCAGAGCATGGAGCTGACCCAGGAGGCTCAGAGGAAGGAGATGCAGGGTTGGATGGAAAAGCTGCAAGAGTTAAAGCACCAGAATGAGGAGAGCAAAGAGATCCACAGGCATGAGACACAAACCCTAAAACAGCGGGCCAAGCACAGTGAGGATTCAGCCAGGGAGTTGTCTACACAGCTGCTGGAGAAGGTTAGATACTCACAGGCCCTCTGGCAACCATTTCCAACACGACATGCATGTATGCTACTTTCACAGGGTGAAATATGTGCAACTATACGAAAACACCTGAGGATCACACAACGCCATGTCTTGTTTTTCTTTCCCTCCAGGAGTCCCAGTTGGCAGAAGCCCTCTCCACAGCCGAGGCCTGGTGTGCACGCCACTCCACTGAAGCGAGCGCCAAGAGCCAGCTGGACATGGATGTGACTGCTCTCAGAAAGTGAGTGAAAGAATGAACACAAAAAAAAACACTGTAAATAGGTTATTTGACGGTGGGAGTTCCTTTACGGTTGTGGTCTGAATGTGCAGCCAGGTGAGAGAGCTGACAGACCAGCTGTATGCTGTGGAGCAGAAGAATCGTGCTGAGAAGGAGGGGCTACTGGACCAGCTGCACCGCCTCAACTCTGACAACACCAAAAGCAAATTAGAGAACCAGAGTCTGAAGGTAAACACATTTACTTTGAGTATGTATTGATCTATAAATGCAGGAATCTGTCTGAGTGTGTGTGTGTATCTTTGGCTTGTTTGGTTCGGCACTGGTTTATATAATGACGTGATATAGACAGAGTGGGTGAATAAAATGTATTACTTTTATTAGTTAATTCTTAACATTTCTGTGTTTTCTTTTCAGGCCTCCCTATCTGCAGCAGAGGAAAAGCTTGCTCGGTCCCACTCCGAGGCTCATCAGCTTAAGACTTCAATCAAGAAGCATGAAAGTCTGATGGACAAGTACAAGAGCAAGGTACAAACACAGGCTAACAGACATTGAAGTGACACCTCCACTGGCCTGAGGTTGGAACTCATACAAACGCGTACGTCATTCGTTCGTTGAGAAAGTGTTCGTATCGTGCCTCAGTTTCAGAAGGCTCGCTCGGAATCCGAGGACCACTGCCTGAAGCTAGATGCTGCCGGGAAAGAGGCCCGGGAGCTGAAGGCCAACCTGGAGCGGGAGATCGAGCACGTCAGGAGGCAGCTGCTGGGCCGTCTGAAAGAGCTGGAGCCTCTGCCTGAGAGGCTGAGGAGCTCTGAGCTGCAGCTCAGGGAGGCGCAGGAGCAGGTGGACGCTCAGGAAAGGAGAAACATGGAGCAGAACAGTACCCTCGCTGAGCTCAGGCACAAGGTATGCGTGCATAATAATAATAATAGTATTTATAATGCACTTTATATTTAGCTAGTTACTGTGTTAGCCTGCATAAGCATCTACGGTCGTGTAAACTGTCTTTGAATATGATGATTAAGATGGGTCTGTGTCTGGGGCTGTGTACAGGTAGACCAGCAGGTCTGCCGGGTGGAAGCATTTCAAGAAAATAATCTACTGCTCCAGGAGGAAAACAGGCATTTGAAGCACAAAATGGAGAGTTTAGAGAGGTATGTTAAACTCTATATAGGACACTAGTCGCACTTTGCTTTGCAAGTTTTAAAGGTTATTAAATTCAATTGCTCAACATCATTGATCCAGAAAAGTGGAGGAGGCCAATTTGCAGAACAGAGACATGGCCCAGGTTATCGCCCAGCGAGATGACTCGATCCACAGTAAACAGCAACAGCTGGAGGACCGAGCCAGGGAGTGCAGCATCCTCTCCAAACAGCTGGAGCAGGTGCTCGAAGACGCACAGAGACAGGTCTGTGTGCGCAGGACAGACTCGCACACACTTTGCTTTTGGTTTCATTTCTGGGCCAAAGGTTTCACTTTGACTGTTCTGTTTTTTCTTCCAGGTTGGGGAGAGCCATGAGCGGGCTTTATCTAAAGAAAGGTCCTCTCAGTCGAAGGCTCTGGATCTGGAAAGCCAGTTAGGGATGTCTAAGGCAGAGCTGTCCCAATTACGCAGAAATAAAGAGGATGTGAGTTTTGTAAGGATATTGTATATATAAAGTGAACTATTGGAAGTCCTGTATATTCATGCCCTGGCAGTTACAATGAATATGACTGAAAAGATGTAACCTTTTTTATGCAGATGGAACGCCGCTTTCAGAGTCAGTTGAAGAATTTGAAGGACA
Source organism: Osmerus mordax (assembly GCF_038355195.1). Lineage (NCBI taxonomy): Eukaryota > Metazoa > Chordata > Actinopteri > Osmeriformes > Osmeridae > Osmerus > Osmerus mordax. The sequence goes on along the minus strand of NC_090077.1, from coordinate 3,236,503 downwards.
GACTGGAACAATCAGACTGTACTAATCGCAGCCTGCAGAATTATGTTCAGTTTCTCAAAACTTCCTACAGTAATGTGTTTGGTGACTCTGGGCTAACAAGTACACTATTCCCACCGTCTCCAATTTAAAAGCATTGCATTGTAAGATGTTAATTTCATACCACTAAATAATTATATACCACTAATAAAACCTGCATTGTCTTGTGAGATGTTAATCGTTGATTTATTTCTATACTGCACAAATAAAGACACTTGAAATCTAACGTTTTCACCTCAACGTTTCTGTTTTTAACATGTGTTCACAGTAACATTTAAATACAAAGTATTCAGCATTTATGATTATGCATAAAGTATAATCCAGAAGTGGGAAATGCTGTAGATAGGAACGTTTCTTACCGGAAACCGAGGAGGTCGGAGAGGAATTTGGGTAACACCTTAAACGCCGCAAAATAAGCAAAGAGAAAATAGTAAACCAGTTTGAGCCTGGTTCAGGCTTTACCAAGGTACTACCGGTATAGTGAACTACTACTACACCCCGAAATGCCTGCTGAAAGTTTACGGTGGGAAACATTAGAGGCCTTAAAAAACTCACAAAAAGGAAAGCTTAAATATAGTCCAGACTGGCCTGAAAATGGCGAGGTAAGTTCACGATACTCAGCCTAGTGCTCTAAATGACAAAGCAGCTAGAGGTAGCTATATAAGCTCGCTAGCTGGTACCTCATTTACTGGTTGTGTTGACAGTATTGCTAGCAAAGAGAATGTGTGAAGGATTAAGGATACCAGCAATGTCGTATGTTTTCAAATTGTTAGATCTGCTTGTAAGATAGCTAGCTACTAAATTGGACAAGCTCCAAGACTCGGAACTATAATCAATGCGACTCCCACAGGATGTTTTGTCTGGTTGTAACGAAGCACCAAGTTTGTCCCCGCTATCCGGACTCATCTTGAAAAAGTTCAGCCCCAGGCCTCTCCAGAAGACCTGCTCCTTGGGCTCGGCTTCCCGTGACCCAAGCCCAGGCTTTGCTGATGACGCCCCTTTCTCACTGTCATCTACGAGCTCCTTCCCATCCGTCAATGTTCTTAGTTCTCCTCCATCTTCTCCATCAGAAGTTCCCCCATCAGTGAAGGACACAGAACTGGTAAGGAAGAGACTAACGTCTCACCAAATTACATAGAGATGAACACAGTTTCGAATTGCAACTAGGCAACGTGAATTGTCTGTGCAATATATATGATTCAATGTGCAGCAGGTCATCGATGACGAGAAGAAGGATTTTGACCAGGAACTCAGTCCTGTCTCCAGCCCTACTCCTCCCCCCACCATCTCTCTGCTGTCTCCCAAAGCCAGCCACATGGCAGGATGCATACGGATCTGTGAAGAGAAACATCGAGCAAAGGCCAAGGTACAACAGGCATTAACACCACCGCAGGGGGGAAAGTTTCAGTGTGGCACGGCGCTGTCATTGATTTATCTCAGGCAACTGCAACGTTCGTTCTTCTCTGTTGAGGTGTTGATCCAGTGTCTCTCTCACCCAGATGGAGCTGAACCTGAGGCAGGAGCTGCAGGAGCGCCTGGTGGCGTCTGTCGCTAGCCGCGAGTCAGAGCAGCTCAAACGCTTCGAGGAGTTCATGGAGTTGAAACAGAGGCAGGAGTACCAGAGCATGAGGGACATGATGGAGAGAGAGTATGGGCATTTCATGACCTCTGACCCTATTACTATGGCCATTTTTGTTTTGATGGAAATAATCTTTTATAACTGTTTTTTTTCTTGTTCTCTAAAGTACCCAAGAGAGCATTGGGCGACATGAGAAGTTAAAAGAGGAGCACAGACACAGAACCAAGGTATGACGCGAGTTGCTGCCCCCTGCACGCTGAAATGGCGTGATCTCGGGTCCCTGGCGAGATCACGCCATCGGTGGTCTCTGACGGCCTCTGACGCTCTTCTACCTCCCCAGATCCTGAACCTGCGCCTGAGGGAGGCGGAGCAGCAGCGGCTGCGCGAGGTGGAGCTGGAGAGGCAGAGGCAGGCGGAGGGCAGGGAGAGGCTGCGCAGCCTCAACGCCATCCAGGAGGAGATCCTGCAGCTCAATCACCTCCTCGAGCCGTCCACGCCCACCCAGCCGGGCCCCGCCCCCGACCACATGCCCTACATCACCCGTGGCAACCAGCTGTGCACCCAGGTGTCCGAGGTGGTGCGTGCGACGTCTGAGGTCCGTGTAAGCCTTTCGTCGCTCGACAATGACCGCGTTTGTTCCTGGTGTTCTGCATTGTCCTGATAGGTCATTGTTAGCATGTCGAACAAACAACAGGATGTCTCATTAGAAGCGGTGTGTGTGTCTGTGCATGTGCAGGGGGCGTTCCCCAGCATGGAGGACATGACCGTGGCCGAGCGCGCTCTCCATGAGATGAGGTCCCTGATCAGGCTGAAGCAGGAGGAGGCGTCCCAGGCCCAGGAGAAGAGGAAGAAGGACGTGGAGGAAGAGGAGGAGCGCAGGAAGCGGGCGGAGCTGCAGGCGCAGCAGGAGGAGCAGAAGAAGAGCGCGGCCGTAACGGCGAAGGAGAAGGCGCGAAAAAAGGGTGAGGAGAGAGGGTTTCGTTTGGTTATGCCAGGCTCGTGTGCGAACGGTTTTGATGGGCTTGGGAACAGTTGAGCTTCAGCTTTCCTTGTTCGACAGGTCTGCAGACTAAAGCTGAGAAAAGCACCCTGAAATGGTACCAGGGGCTACAGGACTCTGCTAACCAGTGTGTCCAGTCACTTGGAGACCTCAACGATCCCAAAGATCTCCAGGTAGGATGTTTACCTTTTTATGTAGGATTCCGGCTGCTCTGCATTGTAAATTTTTCATTTAGATTAAAACCATAATACATGCTGATGTCTGATTCCCTTGTCTGTGCTCAGACAAAGAAACTGAGAATGGAGTTACAGAAAGCGGCTACCATCCCTGTCAACCAGATTTCCAGCATCTCAGGTATGGGTCAACAGAGTCTGTTGGCGGGATATGCGTGTCCTATGATGCCCTAAACGTGTGTCCTATGAAACGTGTTGTGCTTGTCGTCCGTGAAGGATCCCAGCTCAAGGAGATCTTTGATAAGATCGACAAGCTGCTGTCTGGGAAGTCGGTGGTGTCGGGAGGAAAGTCTGTCTCCACATCCCAGCATCCCAAGGGCTTAGACTTTGTTAGCTACAAATTAGCTGAGAAGTTTGTGGTGAGTCCGCGTGGCACATGGACCCCCATGGTCCCCACCGATGCCGTAAATAACATAACTTGGTTTTATCGTTCCAGAATTGAAATAAAGAATACAGTTTTTGATTTGTTTGTGCCGATGGATTGTTTCTAGAAACAAGGAGAGGAGGAGGTGGCGTCCCATCACGAAGCTGCCTTCCCCATCGCTGTGGTGGCCTCCGGAGTGTGGGAGCTACACCCCCAAGTGGGAGATCTCTTCCTTGCCCACTTACACAAAAAATGTCCTTACGCTGTGCCCCACTTCCCTCCCTTGAAGGATGGAACATCTATTCCGGATTATCAGAGGTCAGTACAACACTGTGTAACAACTTGAATACCTGATTAGTGAGAGTCCTATTCCAGACACAAAGATAAGCAGCCCTTCCGTGAGCATGTCCTCCTTCCTGTGCCCCCTCCAGGATCATGGGCTACAGGGTGGATGACTCTGGGGTGGAGGGCCAGGACTGCTTCCTGAAGAGGATGTCCGGAATGATCCGGCTCTACGCTGCCATCATCCAGCTGAGGTGGCCCTATGGCTCCAAACAGGGGGTACGAACGCTCGCTGCCTCGTTACACACGGCCTTTATCCACCTTGTGTTTGTCTTGGGAGGGGAGATTTGCCGGTTACATTCCTCATTATTGTCCTGGAATTCCTTCCCCTTAGCCTGGTCCACATGGACTGAACCATGGGTGGCGCTGGCTGGCTCAGATGCTGAACATGGAGCCCCTGGCGGACGTCACGGCAACGCTGCTGTTTGACTTCCTCGAGGTGAGACCAGTCATTGGTCTGTTTGTCTACCGCTTCTATGTCCTGTATTTCAAGGCAAGCCAAATGATCTTTTTGGCCTTCCTTCCTGCTCCACCTCAGGTCTGTGGGAATGCGCTGATGAAGCAGTACCAGGGGCAGTTCTGGAAGCTTCTACTGCTCATCAAAGAGGAGTACTTTCCAAGGTATGATTGTACCACTAAAACCATTGTTTTACATGTAACAATGTTGTTTGAATACCAGCATGGTTAACCCACTGCTGTTCCAACACAAACCCCTTTAACTCCCTTAGGATTGAGGCTGTCACAAGCACAGGACAAATGGGCTCAGTCATGAGACTAAAGCAGTTCCTTGAGGTGAGAGAACCACCCACAGCGTTTTTAAATGACGTGTCAAAATACATTGAAAATAAAACCTGTGTTGTAATCCTGTGATCACTTTGTCTTTCGCCTAGACTTCATTAAGAAGCAGGCAGATTCTTCCCCCCAAAGGCCAGCTAAGCTCCTCTTTCTGGAGGTCCTGAGTGGAGGGGAATCCCCCGAACAAACAGTGACGCCGCCGTTGGACCCCGCTTGCATGACCCAAGTACGTCAGGAGACTGAGCTAATAAGACTAGGCTTTGCACATTGTAAAGTTATGGCTGCCTGCAACGATACACTATATCTCCTGTGATTTGCTAGTGTGACGTACGCGTCAAACTAAATCCTTACAGGTTTGTGTCGAGGGGTTGAATTGTTTGCCGCTTCATTCCTTGTGCTGCGTGTACTACACCCACTGCAAGATTACATGTACCGTTACTTGAGCTTTACTTATGGAGTAGATGGCGAAGATGAATGTACTCTAATCACAACAACGCAAGATATCGTGCTACAGTTCTCCTTAGTCGCAGGAATTATTTTGGATGTGGTAGATGCATTTTAAGTTGTTTAAACAGTGTTTAGACTGAACAGGTTTCTGTGTTTGATTTTGGATGTTTCCATGTCTAGATCAGATGTGTCGATCATGGCATTCACTATTCAAGCCATATTGTCAGTGTTTTCATTGATGATGGAATGAAATCTCCACCTTTTTATGTTTGTACATTGACGTGATTAGTTATTTATGTTTTTATAGTATCTGGATAGTTTTCTATGAATTACCTCCTAAGCTAGCAGGTTATTTGCAAAAATATCAACATTTACATTAGGAAAATTAGTAAATATGGGAGCAGTACAGTGTCACATACTTCCTGGAAATTGAATATAATGCTTACATATTTGTGCAAAATACATCATACAACCTATAAAACAATAATCAATCATTGACAGTAATCATTGTCTGAATTGTATTCATCCTTTTTACATGTATGAGCATTGTGGTGTATGTCATACATACAAGAACAACTGATTCATACTGACTCAGAAGACACATATGCATATCAGGAAGATCCAATCCACCCTTTGACCTACAAAGAAGCCCTACTTCCCGCATAATCAATACAAAAAATCAAAAGAGAAATCAATAAACCAATGGACTGATTAAGTTTGCTGGCCAGTAAGTTGGGGACTGAGCAGTGAGAAGCAACCATCTGCTACAGGAAACTATTCAAGATGCAGATGTTAAAGAGCTAGTTCACCCAATACACATTCCCAAGATGTTTTCCTGTTATGGAAGTAGATTTTTCTACAACGCTTTACCCACATGTTTGACTACATTGCTGTAAGGTACAAAGGGAACATTGTACAGGAATGGTTTATGATTGGACTATTAAGAAATGAACAGAAAAGAGAAACCGGTCGTCAACAGGACAAGTTGGGAGTCCCATGTAAAACATCCTAGAGATTCATAGGACTGAGAAACATCAAATTAAACCTTTTCTAATCATTAAATGTATGAACCCATATATAGATATTAATATAGCATACTTAATTAATACTTCATAACCTGCCCAGGGACTGCAGTTGAAAATTATCCGGCTCGCTAAAACCGGCACTTTTACTGAAAAGTTGATTAATGTTCACTGTCCCTGTAAAATAAACGAAATAAACTAAATTACAACCTAAAATACTTATTGTATGTTTATAATTATTTTCATTAATAATTGTTTGCTCAACAATACTTTCATACAGTAGTTCATGGCTGCTAATGCACAAATGGATTTCACTGGCAACCACAGCTTGGCAGGAACACACGAGAAGCTAAATTGTTACATTTGCTACATGTTTATTAAAGTAAACTATTGAAAGAGCATGAGTAAATCTATATGGGAACTAAACATCTTTCCTGTGCCTAGTCAGATTGCTGCAGTCGAAGCTCCTATAAAGGACAATTCTTCCCCATTCATGATACAACCTCTCCGAAATACAATCTTGTGATATCCTGCTGATTTAGTCTCTGAGGCCTGGAAGCGATCTTCTGTTAGAATGTATGCACTATAGACAATGTTTTTTTTTTTGGGAGGGGGGTGTCAAATCTTCCCCTCATGGTTTTGTGTGGCCTTTTCCATGCGCTTGTACCAGAACTTCACCTTGGTGTTCTCCATCATGTCATCAAAGGCTTGTAGACCCTCCATCACTCTCAGGACCCCAAACACTGCCTACAGAGGGGTCACAAACACCAAAGAGTGAGTAACAGTTACTAAGAAACATCTATACATTTTCAATAAGACGAGTGGACAAATATGTTACCAGGTCGGACAGATTGGGTTGGTTGCCACCCATAAACTTCCTCTTCTTCCCGATAGCTGCTACCCAATCATTGACAGCTTTGTACAGGTCCTGTCTCACGTCATCCTGCAGGTTGTGCCTGAATAAAAAGTTCAAGATGATGCCATAGGCAACAACACACATTTCCAAAGCTGGTTGCTGGATCATTACAAATGTAGATGTTGTCCCAAAATGTGTTTCTGACACAGGAGTCTCTTTCACCAACCTTCTTTTCAGCATTTTGGAGATGACATACATGGCTGACGCTCCAACGTACTTTGCACAGAATCCCTCAAAAGTGCCAAACTTGCCCTCTCGCACAATGTAGTCAAAAGAAGCCAGGGCCTCTCCTGTAGTTCTGTACACGTTGGGGGAGATCAGGTGCACAAGCCAATCATCTGCCCATCGACGCCATTTGATTTCCTCTCTGTAATAGATTTAGTGGCACAGAAAGACAAACTGATGCAGACTTTTTCACACACACACACAAAAAAACAATTACTATCCAGACTGTATTATATTTAGCAGAGGGTTTTTCTTTGTTGAGATTGACCAGGCAGATATCTGCCAGCTAACGTTATGGACTGACTTCCTGGAATCTTTCTCTGGATACAGCAGTGAGGCCTCAGCTTCGGTCAGCATCACCCAGTACTTGTTGTTGTACTCTGTCACTTCCTTCCCCCGGTCATTGGTGGACTTCATCTCTGGGTAACAGGTGAGAATTTCTGGTATGGTTTTCCCCCTGTAGAGAAGGTTCAGAGAGTTTCTTGACATCTCACCCCCAAAAACCAAACACCCAAGAAAGACTATACGGCTGTGAAATTACTTACTTGCTAATCAAGTATGTCTTTAGACCGCTGATGATTACTGATGAATCATTCAGTTGCTGTAAGATATGAAAGCAAGAGTGAGAAACCCCATGATGTTTTCCAATGAGTCCAAGACCTAATAATAGTTTAGTTAAAATTTACTTTATGCTACAGCATATACATTGCTGTCAAAATCAGCATTTTCAATTTCCCAGTAGACCCCACATGTAGTAGTGCATAGTATAAACATTTTCAGGCATTAGGAATATTTGACCTGCATAATTGTGTAAAATATGGCTTGTTTGCATTGCACTACTCGTCCGAATCGTTTGGCCTCTGCCGAGCATATACCCTTCATGCTGGTATGACACCTGACTAATGTCCTTACCACTTCACCATTCACCATCAAGATAGGCACTTTTCTGTAAGTTGACCACTTGATTTCCTTTCTCATGACTGGATTGACCTCCACGATGTCGTATGGCAGGCCATGGAAATCCAAAAATGCCCGAACTTTGCTGCAGAACGGACAGGTCTTGTACTGGTACAGGGTCAATTTAATCTCCCCTTCAGAAACCTGAGAAAAGACACCTGTGAATGCAATGCTAATGACACCTGCAGCACGCTGCATACAATCTACAGTATAACTTCATTATAAGATAATATTACCTTGGATTTCTCCTCAGCAAGGTGTTGTTGGACAGAGAACTTTATGGTCTGGTATAAACCAATCCCCCCTCCCAGCAGAAACGCACATCCGAGTATTCTGCTACCACCATGCAGCGGTGGTGCAAAAAGCAATTTGGATCGGAATCCTGAACCACCCGTTCCATAAGCTCGGCTCGACCCATGTAGCGAGGATCTCGGCACCAGGGAAAATACTTTGCCAGGACGGCATGATTGAGACTCTAGTATTTGCCAGCCGACCTTACTAAGCTTTCGTGCACAGGCAGCTGCCATCTTGCTTTTACATAAACTCCCACAATGCAACTGAAGGACTTGTTCAAGAACATCGTTTGCTTCATCTACGCTCAGTAAACTACGCTGTCAGGGATGTATTCAAGAACACCAACTGGACGAGTAGCATCAAGCTACGTTACGCACAAATTAGAAACTCTGCCTTCAGGTTAGGTTGATTCTTCAAACAGAGATAATGATATGGGTGGATGACAGAAGAGAAAATTATTTGAACAATTACGTATGAGAATGATATATTGTTATCCAGCGGTGTGGTACCCATTTCCTTGTTGCTATGTAGCTACTGACAACAGCTGCATCACCCGATTGCAGCTGTGTCGTTCCGTATCCCGTACGAAACGTTAGCTAGATGTGCTATCAAGTCAACATCCAAGCGAGATGATACTGTCTATGACCTGCAGTTGGCCATTTTTCCCATATTTTATTAACTGGACGTTCGGATATACGTATTGAAAATGTCAAACAATTCTATAAAGTGAGTCGTGCTGGTGCAGCTTGCATGATTGTTTGGAGGACTGCACGCCAACGTTGGCACAAAAAATAACAATCGCTGTTTGCATATAGCCTGTTTGCTTCTATTCTGCATTCAATGTCAAGATTTCTCGCTGGGTTAAAACATCTGCTTCTACAGTAAGATAAAATAGAATACTATCTTCTTTGGATCCTTTTCTATCAAAACGGTTGGGAGAAGAGGACCAGGGAATCTATTCTGAACTTATGGACACATTTTGCACGAAGGTCATGACTCTGAGAGGATGATAATGCTGGAAAAACAGGTAAGGGTCGTTCGTCTTACATTTATGAAGCAGAGTAGGCCTAATTGAGCCAATAGGATTGCACCTAGCTGGCTCGATGCATGCTAGACTATCAATTGACGGTCAGCTGGACAAATTAGCCTCATGATGGAGTTACAGTGAATCTCAATAAATACACTTGTAACTGAGATTGATGGATCCATTGTACTTTTAAAAAGCATATCCTGCATTTCCTAGAGTTGCCCTATGTCTGGAGGGGTTACACAGACAGAGCACCATTGCTTGAGTACCTCTCTCTCTCTCTCTCTCTCTCTCTCTCTCTCTCTCTCTCTCTCTCTCTCTCTCTCTCTCTCTCTCGCGCGCATTCTCTCTAATTTGGTCTCCCGGTCTGCTGTTTTTAACTCTGTAAGGCTGTACTGAGAACCATTAACAAAAGCCACTGGGATACTCTTGGCTAGGAAGTCGAGCTCTCTAGGAAATATCCTTTTTGAAATAGCTCTTTGGCCTTCAGAGGCCGAGGGCAGGGGACCTCCTATTGTTTAGGTCTGAAATGATCTTTTGGTGGGAAGAGAAAGTCATAAGAAGAAGAAAAAACCTTAGCTACCCCATTTAAATAAAATATTATACTCATAATTCATATTTAAATCATGGAATACATTTGCAACCATGGTAGCATGGTTTTTGACTAGGGCAGGAAATGGAAAGTAAGATTGGCTTTTGCAGGATGCTACTCAGTGCATCACTCTTGGAATAAGGTGTTCTTTCCTACAAACACTAATGTCTACCTTGTGGACTGTTGAGCACCAGCACATCTACAGCCACAGCATTTATCTACAAAATCAGTCAAATTAAGTTTTCTTCCAATTAGGCCTACATGCCTCTGGGGAAAGTGAGTATTCTATCATCCCACACATTCTCATCAGTTTCCTATGCAGCTTTTATGAAGCATATAATTTGCAATTTCCCAACCGAAAGAAATTTGAAAGCGCTCGACTTCATCTCTGCACGGGTTTCTGACTCTCTTCCACAGATGGAATGTGACAGGAACCTGAGATTTGAACTCAAATCTAGAGCTGCACACGGAACACCACTGGGATACCGGCATCTGAGTTGAAATAGAGAATCTAAAACTTTGTGTCTGTGTTCTGTTGCGCAGATAGCTAAACCAGTACAACGTGTAGAGGACCTAGAACGCTGGACATTTTTTATTTGAGGTGTGGGAGTACACCACCCTGTTCTGTCTTTGTTATGTGTGTACAGGAAGTGGACTGTAGCTTACAGTTAGGTTTCCTGTCCTGACTGTAAGGCAGAACTCTAATGTAGCTATAAATTCAACCCCAGGAGCGAACAGCTTTGCCTTACAGTTTCCATGACAACTGGTCGTCTACAGTATTCAAGTGTGGGACAGCCTCTGCATGTGAAAACAGTTGTCAGTGCTCAAACCCTTCTCGCTCTCATGATAGCACTGAATTCATTATTTTCACACCAATCACTTTGGAACAGGGTTGCCTCAATGACTCATCTTCATTATAGCTTTACAATCTAAAATTGAATGCTGTGTTTTTTTCACAATGTGTGTCGACCATGTTCCCCAAACATTTACTATAAATGTAAGATGTCAATATCTTCTAGCCTATTTAGGACGATATGCCATATTAAACCTCGTATTTTACAGAGCCATTAATCACATTAAACAAATAGCTTAATTAATTTGCAAAACATTATGTTCGTTTTCTGAATTGTAAATGAGATGCATAGAGTTTTCTTTGAGGTCAAATAAAACTTATCATATCATTATTAATCATATAACAACCACTTTAGCTGTTTTGTGGTAAAAGCTGCATGACCTACATATCATGTAGTTCATTTTAGCTCTGCCGTCTGTTTGATGGCTTGAAGCCTCAGGCAGAGTCTAGAGAGGATGGCTTCAAGTTGGAAAAATGTGTGGACCATGGTCCTATTTCACCTCTGATCAGTACTCTATAAGTGCCACACTCACATCCACAGGAGCTTAAAAGCAACTCAAACTGTGAAGATGCATACGGATACTTATGTTAGATCAAGAATGTTTGTGCTGCATTCATGTGTTCAGCAACTCAAGTTGGTCCGTCTCTCCTGGTGTCGTTGTGTCGCTCCCGGCAACACTGTCAGAGGACGGAGTCGGAGAGGAATTGGCCTTCTTTGTACCTTTCATTTCAAGGTTCTGTTTTTTTCTGCTTTCAGCAGGAGGTTACGTAAGTTGTGGTCAATTAGTGCGACATTTCAGTGCTACTGTAAGTCAGGCAAACATATGTAGGATGTTGCAGTTGTATTGTGAGAGTTTATACCTTCATATGCAGATGAAATGAGAGAGAGAGAGGTAGAGAGAAAGAAAGAAAGAAAGAGAGAAAGGAGAGGGCAGCTGCTCAGAGTACAGACATTCCCTTGTGAGAGAGAGAGAGAGAGAGAGAGAGAGAGAGAGAGAGAGAGAGAGAGAGAGAGAGAGAGAGGGGGAGAGAGAGAGAGCGAGAGAGAGAGAGAGACAGTCAGGGGAGGGGGGTCCCTCTTTCAGAAAAATATTCTTCCCCGTCTTCAGTGGGAGGCAGAGGCAGTCCAAGCCCTTGTGCTGTTAGCAGTGCGGAGTTCCTGTTTTTGTATTTGATGCAAGTGCGAACAAGCGATCTGTTGTTGCGGGAACCTCGGTCCTCAGTCCTCAGTGTCTGTGTTTAGCAGCATGGAGCCCAAGTCCCTGTTCAGCCTGCACAAAGCCCTGGCCCAGCCCGTCAAGATGTGCATGTTTGATTTTCCTGTCACAATATTGGAAGACCTGGTAAGCAAGCGTACACTGTTCAATCCAGGGATATTTGGATGTTTACTTCTCTGTTGGCAGTGTGTGCGCGCGGACATGGGAATTCTGCCTACGTACATTCGTTAGTATTTCTGCAGTGCATTGCTGACCAATGTGTGTGAGGAATGAACGATGAGGTAGGCAGATGAATGTGGATGTGTGTTTTGTAGAGAATATTGTATGAATGTGCATAGATCATTTTATTGTGCATGTATGTGCAATATTGTATGTTCATAGAAGTATATAGGAGGGACATAGGGATGTGACTGTAAAATAATTAAGTTGAACATATTGGTTGGTATTGAGTTAAATTGTTTGTTTTGCTATTCTCTAGCCAGTGTGGTTGTTCAGCTGTTGTGTGTCACTCACTGTAATGCTAGCACTGACATGTGTGGTTGTTCAGCTGTTGTGTCACTCTGGAAACACCTGAACAGAGTTAGGAAACCATATCCCCATGGAGGATACACCAAATGTTTTCTGTTCATACATGTTGAGTCATGCCCACTGTACTGCTGATTTGTAAAGAAGATTTTCTTTGCTAATGGAGAAAGAGTCTAGGAGTCTGTCTCTTTTCTGCGTCTCTATCAACTTTTTCAGTTGTTGTGGAAGTGTGGTTGGTGGCATTCTTTTGTTATCTTAATGTGACAAGTGTATCTCTTGATTTCCTCGTGTCAGCTGTTTTTCTTTGACTGCAAATTCCAGCTCACACCCTCCTTGTATCTACTTTGAGTTATGGTGGCTCTTCTCAATAGTCACTGACCACACTGGTCCCTAATCATTTCCTGTTATCTGTTGAACAGCGTAATTGCCTTGTAGATTTCTTGCACTGGAGACATTTCCAATTAGGATGTTTTCCTGCTTGTGGTCTTGAGTCCAAACCCTATCACGAAGACCATGCATTTCCCTGCTGGTAGATAGACTGTCTCCACTGGCCATTGTGAAGCTGCCTCAAGATGATTGCTTTTCAAATGGAGCACAGTTGGATGCAGTTAGTATAGAGTTGGAGAGAAAGAGAGAGAGTGTGTGTTTCTTTCTAAATGCCAAGGCCTTTGAGCTCGGACTGCCTCGGAATGGCTCCGCAGCTTCAAATAATGGAAAGCAATAAATCCCACTTTTTCCAGCCGGCTTTCTCTGTCAGGTAGTCAGGAGGGTTGTGGCTCGGAGGAGTGATGTCACCGTGAGTGAATCGGAGGTTCCCAAGTCTCCATCTGTTTGGGGGAGGTTTCTCTATCTGATGTGACTCAGTGGATGTTTTGTTTAACTTGACTTCATGTTCACATAAAATCTCATAAAACATGATGTCTTTGTCAGGGGTTCAATTCAACTGTGAGAAACATATGGAAAAGACGATAGGCCTGTGGAAAACTGGCCAGATTCGCATGGAAATTGCGTAATCCAGATTAGCCAAAACCTATACTTTAACATTTTTCATACAAAACATTTATAATTTGACTCCATATAACTGTCGTCCACCATTTTAGTTTTTAATCGACACAAAATAATTTGGAACTTCCCAGGGTATTTCAGGGAGATACATTTGTCCATACTTCACTTTCATTTTCAGTTCAGCAGTCATAAAGTGATTATTCCTTGTTGTGGTTGTTCAGCATTAGTTCTGACAGACACGGATGAGCTTTTTGGAATTACAGTTTTTAGCAGAAGTTAATGTTTTATTGTTCTGTTCTCTTCGTGTTGACACAGCTGTTAAAGTCAATACTCTTTGGAGTGGGCCTGAGGTGGTCACCCAATCTGGGGCCGAGGTTTGGGAAGCAGGAGGAAGGGGAAAGTGAGCATTGAACCCTGAACCCTGTTTGTGTCTCGTGGTTCTGGTCTGATCTGAAGCATATTCAGCCCTGGTCCTAGTTGTGAAGGACGCAGTGATGTGGTTGGCCCCGTGGACGTGTGGACTGTTGAGTGGAGGCCGCCGTCGGACCGGGTCTGTCTACCAGGCTGTGTGGAGCAACGTCAAACACACAGCGGCAGATGGACAGGTAGGAATCGACTTTTCCGACATGTGGTGACATGTGGTGAGGTTGTGGTAGGCACATCTTGTCCTCAATATGTCTAATCTTGCAATGACTTCCTCCTTGGTGACATACTTTTTGCACAATCTAAAGTGGAGCATGTAACCGTCTGTATTTTTTACATAGTCACAGTATTAGTGTTTGTTTCCTTATGGGTCTTATCTGTTTTGTGTTTGTGCGCCTGAGGGCATGTAAGTAACGTGCGTGAGTGAGTGTGTGTGTTTGTGTGCACGGGCGCAGGTGTGTGAGCATCAGAGTTGAGCTCACCCTCCACAGGGACTAGTAAACCATGTTGGGGTATGTGCCAGTGCCACAGCAGAACAAACTCAGTTATTTATCGATCCTTGTAAGAGGCTGACAAATGGAAGCAGTGCCTTGGTTAAATCACTTGAGGATGAGATGTAGCAGTTTCTCTTGAGTGATTGCACTGCAGCCAACTGCTTGCAACCTGTAGGCTGACAGCAGAACTTAGCAATGCTTTCTATCTCTTTGCCCCACTCACATTTTTCTTGTCTCTATCTCTCTGCGTCTCACCCTCTATCTCTCTCTCTGTGTCTCGCATTCTCTCTAATTTGGTTTCTGTCTCTCTCTTTACCTTTTTCAAACAGCTGCAATTCAGAAATGTTTTAATTATGAAGCATTGCAGATTGTTAATCTCTATCTCGAGCAAATGGTGGGAATAGGCAGAAAATGTAATAAAAGGATGTTATACTGTAAGCACTGATTAGCTTTGTAAAAATATTTTCATCATAAATATTCAAGGTTTGTTGCTGCTCGACTTGTAAACTCATTTTGACCAATAGGGGGTAGTGCCGGACGGGTTTTTGGTCGTGTCTCAATCAACAGCATATTAGAATAGAAATAATTGGCAAGTATGATACCTTGTAATTGTACCTTGTAAATCACTTTAAAACCTCAAACCCTTATCTCATTCCATTAATTTATAGGATATTTATCTATTTTGTTCCTTCACCTCAAGTTTTGGAGTTGAAGTTGACTAGGTAGGCACCTACCACTTTATTATAGTAGTATAAAATTTAGTATTGTCATAGTGGACATCTAAGACTCGTAAACACATAGCTTTGTGCATGGCCTCTGGATATTTTACTGAAAAGTAGTAGTAGTAGTTTTACTATTGTAGTACAACATCATGCTTTCTTTTAAGAGAGTAGATGTCGACGCAAGGGATCGGCTGCCGATATTTTCGTAAGAAGGAAGGAGGAGCGTTGAGGAACTTTCCGCGTCTGAGTCATGAGCAGCCTCCATGCGTATACAGTACGGCGCTTCAAATTCTCCGTTCGGTGTTGCATTCTGCCGTAAGTGGAGGTCGAGAACAGAGGATGACAGCATAGCGTTGTGGTTATTGTCGTAACCAGTGTCAATGGTTTATGTTATGAGGATGCAGTCCGAAGCACAAAACGTCAAATCGGGATACCTCGAGGAGATGTTTGATGCCGGGACATGGAGGGTGCGCAATATCTGGGATGGGGTGAAACTGGAGGTTACCGTGGACGAGAGCCCGGTTGTTCTTCACAGCTTTACACATTTGGACCCAGACCTACCTTTGTTTGAGGTAAGATGAAGATGGAACAAAATCGCATATTTGTCGGTCACTACGTGTAGTCATCTGGATTGTCCCACTACATTAGTCTGTATAGAACCACAATATGGAAAAAACATTGTGTATTTGTTAACATTCAAATTATTATGTTAAAAAAAACTTTAAATATGTCAGTCCTTTCACCTTTGTGATATATTTGGAGAAAAAGATAAGTAAAGCACACATACATTGAACTGGAATAAGACAGAATTGTATTCATCCTGTGCCATCTTTATTGAGCTGTTTAATTCACACACACACATACACACACACACACACACACACACAGGGTATGAGTTATCAAATTTGCCGGCTTTATATAAGGCCTCTTCTTCAGGCATCATATGAGGACAGAAGCCTTACGGGTCCCTCTTGAAGGTCTGTCTCTTGGCTAAGTTACATCAGTTGTTGGTGTGTGTTTTGAAGTTGATCAGAGGAGTCTCCTCACCCAGACTGTGAGATCAGACATTAAAGGCATGTCTTTGAGGACAGTTTGTTTCCTTCATGCTTGTCACAAGCTTGGACAGGGCATATCTGTCTCTTCTACCCATAACCCCTTCTCTCCCCTAATCTAATCCTCTCCAGTAACACAATTACCTAATGCTTAATCCTCCCCACCCCCCCCCCCCCCCTTCACAGGGCTAAGCAAAAGGCTTGGTTTACAGTCATAGGCTTTCATTTCTCTCTGTTGGGGTTCTCGGTGTATACAGTACAGAACATTGGCCGATTCTTTGGTTCAGTTGTGTGTAATTATAGAGCACTTCAGCCAGTGGTTATTGTTAAACCCTAAGAGGGCCCCTCTGAACTCAGATCCTGGATTCACAAGGCTCTAATAGGCTGGTTGCTGCTTGGATATTCTGAAAGGTCACTGCTATACAAAAACCGACAAGTAAATTGACGAGTGGATGATGTCACTGTTCCTTAGGCCTGTGTTCTATTGCCATGCACTTCCTTGCATAACAACATGCCCATCCAAGTTCAAGCTAATTAACCTGGTTAATCAGGTATATGTGTGTATTTCTTTATCATACATGTTTGCATTAGTTTAATTGTTATATCTGTTTTACAAATGATGATTTGCGCTGAAGGACTCCATTGTTCTGTTTGATGATATCCTAAAAACAGGATCCCCGGAAGTTCGACGTGAGACCTGAAATAAGAAACTGAAGCTGTTTTTGTAGATGCACAGACACAGAGAAGCTTTTGTTATCGCATCTCACTCGAACCGAGAGGGAGAAAGAAGGAAAGGGAGAGAAGTGGAGAGAGGCAGAAGGGCACACAGGTTTAGGGAGTTTCGAATGAGAGAAACAGACATCGGTTGGAATGTTTAGGCCGGGAGCCTGGAAAATTACTTTATTCAAAGTTTGCCAAATTACTGGTTGTCTCCTTTTAGGCTAAAGCGTAGTGGCGCAGTAGAGGACTGGACTAGATCTAGCCTACATTCACCATAACTTTGAACTCTGTCCGAATAAATGTCCTCTCCAATGTAGACCATAGTGCCCTGAACAGTAGAGGCTGATATCATTGTCAACACTCATTGTATGAGAGAGGAAGCTAGTGGCCTTTGCTAGAGGGTCATAATGGACTGCACTATTGTTCTTTTGAGTATTTGTTTACTCTTTTTTTAGTTCAGGTTTCTCTCAGGTTTTCCATGGGACAGTCCCTCAGCAACTGTGCCATAAACATGATGATGATCTTCATCAAAACATCTATTATCTAGCCAGGGCTACCAGTGTACTGGATGCAGCCCACTGTATTTGTGTTCTTTTCATGTGACCCCTGCCTCTTATTGACTTCTGTATAGAACTGACCATTTTCTGTTGTTCAATTGACTGCAAGATGGACTTATTTATTTACACAGTTTAGAGTCCAAAGATCAACCACTGCTTTGTCTCTGTGGCCATGAGAGCTTCTGAATTCGAACTCTCTCTCTCTCTCTCTCTCTCTCTCTCTCTCTCTCTCTCTCTCTCTCTCTCTCTCTCTCTCTCTCTCTCTTCCCCATTCCTTCCTCTGTAGACAAGGCTACTTGCCATTAATCTACAGTATCACAGTTTCGGGAGGAAAAGTAGGCAACTGTATAAATGTCGACATTCAAGCATAGTCCTTGTTGACATGCTATTTCTCTCCACAGAAGTTTAATTCTGGCGCAGTCTCGCATTAAAGAGTCTATTCGTAACACCCATGTTACTGAAGGTTACACTGCTCACACAAATATGTCAGATATTTTAGGGCTTCTAAACAAACCTTTCTGTCATTAGATTTTACTTTCTAGTACGCAATTTGTTTTTTTTTCCCAAACCCACGTTTCCCCTTTTGCATGTGAGGAACTTCCATTTGAGGTCTACTTTCACTTTTACATTTAGTCATTTAGCAGACGCTCTTATCCAGAGCGAACTTCTGAATGGGTTTTCCTAAAACAAGAGCGTCTTCTACTCTGAGTATGCTATTGTTCCTCTCAGTGGAGACTTCCAGCGTGTCCCAACATAAGGTGAAAGGTGGCGTCTAAGTCAAATAAGTTGGACTGTAACCCAGCCTGCTCCGCTATTGTTAGAAAGACATATTACCGAGGTAGGCAGGATGCCATGTGGCGCCTGAGCGACCCATGTTTGGTATCTCGTTTGATCTGTTTGTGTGTACAAATAGCTGAGGACTAAGCTGTGAGTCAGGCATCAGGGGGACCCGTGACCCGCCAGAGTGGCATGGGGGAAGACGTTTGCTTGGATGACAGTTTCCTGGACCCGTCCGGCCCTGTTCCTGTGGTTATGTGGGAGTTCCCTCTCGTTTCCTTGGTAACACGGTCCCCCCCTGGGGGCTCTCTCGGAGACTTCCCTGACATTTCCATTTCCATAGTGAAGATGTGAATAGACCCTGTGTTGCCCTGCCAAACCTCAGGCCACCAGCAGTCAACCACTGTTTACATGAGAATGTATACCCACAAATGGACATGTTCATCAAAACTGGTTCTAGGCATTAGGATGTGATTCCATTATGATTTCCCTGGTTCTTTATCATGAAAACTCGATGTACTAGCGACAGAGAGACAGGGAAAGAGACAGAGAGAGAGGGGAGGGGTGGCTTGGGGTCTGTGGATTGTCCAAGTCCATCTATTGGAGGAGAGCTGTGTTTTGTGTTTGGTTTAATGATAGCAACAAGAGGGCCTGTGTGGCTCCACTGATAAGACCCGCTGTGACTGTCTAGTCCCAAGGTCTCGGTGTGTTTGAAGACTTTCACACAGTCACACACCAGTGTTACACAAGAGCGCAAACAACAGCTCTTGGAGATCTGGTTTAAAAAGATGTGGTTCCTGAAGAAGTGCAATGAACAGCATATCTATTTCAGTTGCATTTTGACTCTGCACTGCTGCCATAGAAACTTAATCATAACACTGTTGCATTGCGATGGAAGGTTATCGAGCTGTGTATGACTAAGGGCTGAAAGGATGGGTGAAACCTGCTGAGTAGAGTAACAAGAAATAGCCAAAGTAAAGGTCTGACTGATGTCCCTGGCCTGCAAGACCACATAGCAGTATCTTTTCAATGCGTTTTAAAATTGATGGAAACCACGCTCACCTCTATCTAGGTCAAAGGCAGGGGTTAATCACTAAAAGGTTACATTCTGAGAAACCAGAGAGTTCAGACTGTGGTAAATGTATAAAAGCAGTATTGTCTGCATCTCAATGTTTTTCTCCATGTTGGTGGACAAACAAATGGTGACAACAGTGAAATGTTGGTACAGAGCCCTCTTTCATTCGACAAGCAGCTTGTATTAATTCCTTGTTGTTGTTTTTTATTTTTTTATCACAAGCTTACAACTGTGTCGTGGTGCCGGGTATCTAGCAACCTCTGTTTGCCGACAACCACATTGTGATTTATTCATCGACACACGCACAGACACACACACAGTGTTTGTAATACGTGTGAGTCAGAAAGAGAGATATCGGACGAGAGCCCGCGGGCGCCAAAAGATGAAAAACAACGCAGCAGCTCCCTCCCTCCCTCGCGGTGCGTTTGCGTCGCAGAGGACCACCACGTGTCTTCACCTCTCCCTCGCCTCTGTCCTCAGAGCTCGACGCAGGAGATCGGCGAAGAGGCCGAGGAGGGAGCCGTCTTCACCATCACCCTGAGGAAAGTGCAGCTGCACCAGTCGGCCAGTAAGGGGCAGCGGTGGCTGGGCGTGGATACGGACTCCGCCCTCAGCCTGTACGAGACCTGCAAGGTGCGCACCATCAAGGCGGGCACCCTGGAGCGGCTGGTGGAGTACATGGTGTCTGCGTTCCGCGGCAAGGACTCCACCTACGTCACCATCTTCCTCTGCACTTACCGCTCCTTCGCCTCCACCAAGCAGGTGCTGGACCTCCTGCTCAACAGGTAGAGTGACAAGCACCAAGCACACACCTCCGCGCCTCCACAAGCCCACAGTAGAGCCACACAGCCTAGCCCTTTTAGCTCCCTGGTGTTTGCTGAGAAACCTGTGGGTTTCGTGTCCTAGGTATGCCAAGCTGCAGAACAAGTCCACAGCAGATGGAAGCAGACTCTCGCAGGAGGACTGCACAGAGCGGAGGAAGTAAGGCTCTTCTATAAGCACGATCAGGCAAATGTGTTTTGTGGGACCGCAGCATTCCCAGAGGGAAGACATCCGATGTGTTTCCGACGCTATCACAGTGCATCTTACAATCTGCCTCTCTCCTGCAGCACCGTCTCCTCCATCCTGGGGGCGTGGCTGGACCAGTACTCTGAGGACTTCTGGACCCCTCCGGAGTACGGATGTTTACACCAGCTGCTCTCCTACCTTCGCCTGCACTTCCCCGGTTCAGACCTGGAGCGGCGAGCTCGCAACCTGCTGGCCCACTTCCACCACCGGCAGCAGTGTGAGCCGGACCTTGACGGTGAGAGAACCGACTCTGAACCGACTGGGCCTCAGAAGTATTCATGTTTTGGTGTGTGTGTGTGTGTGTGTACGACTGAAGAGGTAACGTGAGGAGAGAGATATGCTGATAGGCCTGTGTTGTTATTTCAGTGGAGCATATCGGCTGCCCCTTCGCCACACAGGAAGAGAGCGGCTTCGAGGACGAGCTTCCTGGCCTGAACTTCCTGTCGTTCGACCCCATCATGGTCGCGGAGCAGTTTACACTCATGGACGCGGTGAGACCTCTCTCCCCCATTAAGTCTGACTCTGTCAGTAGTTGTACACTTGTGAGAGGTCATTTTTCTCTAAGGTTGAACGCTCAGTGAGTTAATTTTATGCCTGGCCTTGTAGGACCTGTTCAAGAAGGTGGTCCCCTACCACTGCCTAGGAGGGATCTGGTCCCAAAGGGACAAGAAGGGGAAGGAGCACCTGGCCCCCACCATCAGAGCTACTGTGGCCCAGTTCAACTTTGTCACCAACTGTGTCATCAGCACCTGCCTGAGCAACCCTACCTTGAAGCCCACCCAGAGAGCCAGGCTGGTGGAGCGCTGGATCGAGGTGGCCCGGGTAAGGTTGCCCTCTCTGGGCTTCCTCTCTCTGACCTTCTCCACACACGGTTACAGCATCCAGTCGATTTTCTTTTTTCAGACCATGCCATGCGACTGGTGGTCATTGTCTGTTTTTGTTCTTTGCTGTTCAGGAATGTCGGATCCTGAAGAACTTCTCGTCCCTGCGAGCCATTCTCTCTGCCCTGCAGTGTAACTCCCTCCACCGCCTCAAGAGGACCTGGGACGAGGTGTCCAGGTGAGCGAGGGCTCTGGGGACCGGGCGTTGGCTGGAGATGTGTCTACAAGCTGGGAAGTAGAACACTAAAAGCTTTTAGGTTGGTGGCTGTCTCACTTCTTAACATTATTCTGCCCATAGGGAGAATTTCCGCACCTTCAGAGAGTTGTCGGAGATCTTCTCGGACGACAACAACTACTCTCTGAGCAGAGAGCTCTTAGTCAAGGTGAGTTAAGATTTTTATGGAGATGCAGTTCTCTAATAGCAGGCTCTTTACAGACAAAGGTCAACAGGAAATTTGTCTGCATGACCCAATATAACTGCATATCTCTGGAACTCCACAGCAAATGTAAAACAAAACAAATGACTTGCCTAAATCCATGTTTAAACAGGTCTCTGTTCTATTCCTCAGGCATGGATTGACGTGCATGTTACACTTTAACCCACAAATTACCCTTGAATTGATATGGCATTAAAAACAATGGGTACTTTGGTGGAGGTGTGGGGCTTTCAATCCTGGCCTATTAATATATCGTTATGACAACGTGTCCCTGGGGTGCTGGATGACAAAGTTAAGCACTTAAGGCACAGTTGTGGGAGGAACCAGGTCAAACCCCAAGGGAATCCCCGCTGATGTCAGAGACTGTTGGCAGGTAGAGATAGCCCCACCCTGGAGATGTGCGTGGCTGGATGCGATATCCCCACTTATAGCACACCCTCCCTCCCTGTAGTATCTGTAGGGGCCAGGCACAGCTACGTAGATCTGTCAGCTCAGCTTACTCAGGGTGAAGAATCTCCCTCATGATGCGTCATCCCTAAAATGACTAAGGTTACAAAAATACGGTGGTAACTCACAGAGTTAATTCCTCTCACTAAGCAGTTCATCAATGCCAAACTACTTACACAGTATGTGTTTACTTTTCAAAAGTATTATTAGCAGGCACAATTTCAATGTCCTTGCTGTTTATTATTATTATTATTTTTCAAAGCTGAAACTCTCTCCCCTTTTTTGGCAGGAGGGGACTTCCAAATTTGCCACTCTGGAAATCAACCCCAAACGAGCTCAGAGGAGACACCAACAGCAGAGAGATCTGGTGAGTCAACCGAGGGAGGAATTCATAGTTTTCACATGGAATGTGACCCAATGTAAACACCCTCAAAAATACCGTGAGCGCTCAAGCTCCGAGTTCATAGACGTTTCGAATTCATGGCTCCATCTGGTGGCGGATCTGTGTTCGTAGTAGTCATGTCGCCCTCTTGTGGTGAGGGTTGGGGGGGCATTGCTTGTTTAGTGTGCGTATTTTATCCTCTAATCACTGTCTGTGACAGGGGGTGATGCAGGGGACCATTCCTTACCTGGGCACCTTTTTGACCGACTTAGTTATGATGGACACAGCCATGAAGGACTATACAGAGGTAATAACCCATGACCGGTCTCTACTGGTTGCTATTGGGAGTAAATTATAGCTTGAAACGTGAACAACCTGCACAGAATTGAATTAATTTCTTTGTTTTGTCATCGTTTCCAGGGTGGACTCATCAACTTTGAGAAGCGGAGAAAGGTACGAGAGCGAGACGATCTGCGACTTGTTTACTAAACGAGCTGCAAGGGGAGTCCCGAGTGGCTGAGACCACGGCCGAGACTGAAGTCTCGTCTCTGTTTCTGTGTGCAGGAGTTTGAGGTGATCGCCCAGATCAAGCTGCTGCAGCTGGCCTCCAACAACTACAGCTTCACCCAGGACAGCCACTTCAGAGAGTGGTTCTCAGGGGTGGAGAGACTCAGTGAAGCGGAGAGGTGAGGGGGGGGGGGGGGAAGGTGCCGTCTTGAATGTTGACATGGGTTACTCTTTTACCTCAAATTGTGAATATGACCGTCTGTGAAAAAAACGCGGAAGCAGATTTTCATATTTGTATCGATGCCCCCTCAGCTACACACTGTCTTGTGAGATCGAGCCGCTGTCAGAGTATGCCAGCAACACTCTCAGAGCCAAGAAAAACGGGGGGATAATGAAACGCTGGAGCGAGTAAGTCCCACAGCCCTCGCCCCTCACCCCAAACCACTCCTGCATGGACCCAAGGATGGTCGACTAGCTCCAAACAGAGTCCTTGCACCCCTCACCTCTCATCCATCTTCGCCTCTTCCTTCCTCCTCTCCAGTCGCCAGCTGACCGAGGCAAGCTCCAGCAGTGCAGGAAGCTCCCATTCCAAGTCCTTCGACCAGACCCACTTCAGGCTGTACCAGGGAGGGGGAGGGGACAGCGGAGACGCACTTAGCATTGGCTCCAGTGGCTCCGATCTGGAGGACGTTAACCCCGGTTTCCTGTCCGACTCACCAGAGGGCCACGAGAGGAAGGTGAGAAGGAACAGGAAATCACAACTCCCCCCACACAGTCACCTTCAGTTCTCTGCCGTTGCCATGGTTGCAGTTTCTGTCCTGGTCCCTTTTTTTTTTGGTTTTACTTTAATTTTCATCAGTGATCACTGATTGGATTTTGTTGACAGTGGTTGAGATTATGAGGCACAGTGAGGATTCACTGGTTGCCATTGTTTGACTCAAGTCATAATCACTGATATTGTATCCTAAATAAAAAAAAAAATTCAATTGGCCTTGTGGGATAAGCCTTGTGGTTTCTGTTTCTCATGGTTGACTGTGGCTCTAATTCCCTTCTGTAGACATCTACACCCTCAGTAAAACATTCGGTCTCCGCTTTGGGGAAAGAGGGCCAGACTCCTGATCCAAACGCTACGGTACATGAACTCTTCCAGCTGGCTTAGCAGCTCTGCTCAGAAGTAGATGTCTCCTCCACTGTACCCCTCTCTTTCACCGTCCCTCTCTGTCTTCAACTTCACCTTCGTTCATGTTCCTTTATTCACCTTTATTCTTGTTCAAAATAAGATATCAGCGTTTGTCCTAACCGTACTAATGATTCATATTTCATCCATGCTCCCATACTCTTACTGTGTGGCAACAAAGTAGCACAACACGCCAAGTCTGTCGTCGGTGGGTGACGGCTCTCTCTGTCTCTCTGTAGTTCTGGGAGTCCACTTCTCTGTCGTCCCTGGACACCTCGGGGATGGGCTCGGGCTCCAGCAGTGCCTCGTCCACCTCCGTCTCCTCCTCCACCCCCGTCCCCTCCTCCCGCTCCCACAAGCGCTCCGTGTCGGCCGTGTCCAACTACTCCAACCTCTCCCTGCCCCTCTACAACCAGCAGGTGGACGACTGCTGCATCATCCGCGTCAGCCTGGACGTGGAGAACGGGAACATGTACAAGAGCATACTGGTGAGAGCCTGGGGGGAGAACTCCCTCAACGACACGTGATCAGGAAGTAGTTGGAGGGGTGGGATGTTTTCATGCACAAATGACATGATCTTTCTTGGTCAGTCGAGGTAATGCACCAATAATCCGCTACGAACTTAAGAATTCAACCTTGATTCTCGTTTCTCGTGGCGCAGGTGACCAGTCAAGACAAGACCCCAGCCGTCATCAGGAAAGCCATGGTCAAACACAACGTGGAGCGAGAGAAAACGGAAGACTATGAGCTGATGCAGAAAATTTCAGACGATAAAGGTAGGGTTAAAGGTCAATGATCAATTTCTTATCACTGCCTGTGCCATTTAGTACCGTCCATCCATGTGATCATTCCCTTGTTTATGTTTGGCTACCATTAACGATAACTAAATATACATTTGTAAATGTTTTTCTTGCAGAGCTGCGGATACCAGACAATGCCAATGTCTTCTATGCCATGAACTCAACTGCCAACTATGACTTTGTTTTAAAAAAGCGAGGCTCATCAAAGACAGGCAGGGCCAAAAGTGTTGCTAGCTCCACGCTGCCCCGCATGAAACAGAAGGGTCTGAAAATCGCCAAAGGGATCTTCTGAGGACATTTCTACCCTTAGAAGAAAAATTTAAAAAATAAAAAACTTCCAGTCCAAGTCTGCTGGATGAAGGCCCTTTCTGTCCGAGGTGAATGTTCCTCAGAGCTACAATCAGTTGCAAAAGAACCCAGTGGAACTAAAGGACCTATGGCTAAACACTACAGAACCTTTGCGGAAAAGCAATAGGATGCTGTCCTGCTTCAGTCTGAGTGAAGGAACCCTTCAGAGTAAGCTGTCCTTCATCTCACCTGGCGATCGGAGATAATGATGTCAACAGTGTTGTTTACCTGTGCAGGATATTAGGACCCCTTACATGTGCTGCCCAAATTCACAATGCACACAGCCTTTAGAACAATGAAAGACTGTGACGATGTGACTATTTTGGATTCCGTGGAGGTGTGAAGAGCATTAACTGTTTACTGCAGACGCTGCCGTACTCACTTTACATGGGTTGACGTCTGTGCCATTTCTGTCATTGAAAAAAGGAGATGAAATGTAGATCCAAGTGATCCAAGTGTTTTTTTATTGATTCACAAACACTACAAGGACGGCTTCAGTTATCTTTTGAAAATATTTCACCCGACGTGGGACAGAATGTGTCAAAAAGAACAAGACTGATGTATGTTACAACAAAGTATGAGAGAAACCTTAGGCAAGAAGGTGATATTGTGTCGAATATTTAAGGACCCCATTTTAACAGTACAATACTATTTGGCCAATGTGTTCTTTGGTTCTGCAGCTCTCTGCTTTGCTATGGTGCTGATATGTTTCTTTTTTTCCCCCCCAATCGCCATTATTTTTCACTTACATTGGTGATGGCAGGCATTACTCTCGGACTCTCCTATGACTGCATTCAATTTGGTTTGACTTAAATATCCACTTATGCAGGGGCTCCTATGATGGCATATCCTTCATTGCCTACAGGAAACAAAAGTGTTTTTTAAACCATAGTAGTACTCGCCAGTACATTCAGTGGGATTTTGGTCATCTGTTACTGCCTGATGAATGCCCTCGTGGATGTTTAAACACCTGCCACATGCATGCAAGAGGAAGTCTAATGTAAGGAAACCGGAACATGATCCTAGATTAGTTTATTGGTGCCAATCATGTATGAGCTTGCAGTTAAAGGTATGCCAGTGCACAGTCTATATTATGGTTATCAATATTTCACTTAATTTGCACTGTGGTACATGCCGATAGTCTTGTTGGGTGCATGCTCTTTCTAATATCCTTCATAGATTGGTTTGATCAACGTTTGCCAATAGGACAGAAGAGGTTGAATGTGGTGAAGATGTGGTGATGTCTCTGGTTAAAGAGGTACTGGAGAGATGTACATGTATTTGTTTTAGGATGGAAGGCATATGCTTGGCTCTCTCTTCATCACTGTGATTCGCTCCCACCCTTGCTATCGAACACTGTGATTTGGATATTTCCACTGTGCTAATCACACTGATTAGCTGCTTTTATACTAAACACTGTGACTACTCACTAGTCTCTTGTTGTTAATGCTTAATATGAAACTATACTCTTAGTCTGTGAGCTGAGATTAGTCAAATGGCCCAAGAAGATGTACCAAAATGATGGACATTTAGAGTAAAGGGGCTGATATTTAATTTCATATCAGAATGCAATGAACTATTAAACTGTACAATTATTGTACAGTTTAAAATGTATTAAGCCAATCTACATTAGGGGACATTCATTGTGGTTACACAAGACAAACTATACCATCCCCATGAAGATGACTTGAAGCAACATCAGAAAGGAAAAAGCTATGATCGATGTTCAAGCATACTCGTTTTGTGTCACGGAAAAATGTTAATTGTCCTGTGAAATAAGTTTGTGACATATGGCCTGCCCTTTGAGGTTTAATCATTATATTGACCGGAAACTGGCTTTCTTTGCTTCAGCTGATCTGTGTTCCTTCTGTGCAGATCAGCACTGACTACAGTGTCTGGTGCCATTGTTGTTTTCACAAGGCTTGAGACCTTCATAATTGATTGCATTGACTTGTTAAAGATTTTCTAATCTTAATTATCTAAGAACACATCATTAATTGTCCTATGTTATTGTTTTTGTTGTATTATTTATTGATTTGTACATAGATATTTTGCTATGCTTTGTACAGTATTTCCTTTTTTGAGTTAGAGATTAATATATACTCATGTATACAAATAAACACTAAGTTTCGGAAAGTAAATCTTCCTGCTTCCGTTCATATTCTGTCAAGTGAAATCAGACGTTGCTTTAGAAATGTAGATTGGTCTCACACTTGTCTCTCTTCATTGATCTGCACCGAATAAAGCAACATTATCTGCTAAATGTATCTTTCTAAAAAGCACTTTTTAAAATACATATTTTCGCTTAAAGAAAATATCTCCACATTTCACTTTACCATGTGACAAACATGACAGCAGGGGATTGAGCCGAGCTCAGCCAGGATTTGAGCCCAAGATGTAACAAATGCTTATCTGGTGGGATAATTTATCTGGAGAGGTGGTATTAGTCATGTGACCTTATTGCCAAAACACACATTACCTTAACGGTGTTTTCAAAATGTTTGTATTTTGTTGGGGCCTGGGTAGCTCTCTGGGTAAGTGTGTAGACTTCGTAAATTGAGTTTCTCAATGTGAATATCTTCAAGATGTCCCCAAAAACAGTGACAATATCTTAACAGTCCTAATGGCTTTGGCTTAGAGAGGAGAGAGGCTGCCTTGTAACCAAAAGGTTGATGGTTTGATTCCCAGGATTGGTGCTAGCAAATTTTAAACCACAGATTGACAGATGCACTTGAAAAACGCCCAGAGAAAAGTCCTGTCAGCAATAGGACTCTGTGGTGTAATGGTTTAAACTGTTGTGAATTATGAGTTGCTGGCTAAGAGTTGTAACTTAATCAGTTTGATCCCTACCCACATGTGATTTTTAATCTAGCTACTCAATGTGTATGTGTGCCTTGCTAGCCGGCCGGCGAGGCAGCCGAAATTTCACAGAATTTCAGGTGAGGAGGGAGGGGCCAAAGGACCAGGGAGGAGGGGTCACAGGGAAAGGGGAGGGGTCACAGGGAAGGAGGGAGGCGTGTGGACCGGCTTTTGTTGAGCAGCAGATGAAGCTTCGTAGTGTCGAATGATGAGGTCAGGAGAAGCTTCACTCCAACACAAAGTTGTCTAACAGAAACTCCCTGCGTGACTGAATCTGAAATCAGACATGCAGAGACCAGTAATATGCAGCTTTTAGTTGTCGAACATTAGATCAAGAACAAATACAACAAATAAATTAACACCCAAAAAGTATTAAAATATTTTAATCCATAGTTAAATAAGACACAGATGATGAATCCAAAGAAGTTTAACCTCATCTCCATTACCGTCTGGTACACTTCTGACAATCAGCAGTGATCGGCTGTAAAACACACTTTCCATCTGCAGCTGGCTTTATCAATTAGGCTAAGGGCTGTCACTATTTAATTATTTAGTTAAGTCCACCTCACATTGCACAAAATCAATTTGCATTATTTACCTGTCATATTGCACTATTCCATCTTGGTTTTATACATTATTGTTACATCATTATACATTTGCATAATAAATCGTACACCTGAACTGCTTATACCATACTGAAGAAAAGAAGTAGGGCTTTCTAATGACAATCATTAACATATTCATGTACAGTCCTCCTTTATCGAGATTTCACGCAGCAATGTTGACAAAAATGTTCTCTATCCGCCATACTTCCAACCTAATTTTCAACCACTTAATACAAGACAGTGGAAAACTTAGAGAATATGAAAAACACAATTCTGTGGGCATGTAGAACAGCAGACCGTTGTTAGTAATTAGAGATAATCTTTTGTTTAAAAGTTATGACCGTTCTAGTGATTAGTGGGGGAGGAAATCTAGCTAGCGCTATAGCTGGCTATTCTCTCCTCAACTAAAATGGTACAACTTTCTTCCACAATCAGCCAAATCGGCCAAACAAGGTATATATTAGCTTAAATGGTTCATAATCTAGCAAGTTTCACAGAAATCAGAAAAAATAGAGGCTAAACAGTCTCCGTTTTAAATTCGAAGTGGTAAATCTAACACTTTAGAACATCTCACATGGTATCCTCTCTGGCTCCGCTTCGGCAAAAGATGTCTGACAATGATGACGATATATTTAATATTCACGCCCAGTAACCCCTTGACCAATTAGATGTGCTTTCTGTCTATCTGTCATCGACATCATATCTGCCTGGTGAACCTTTTTACTTATCATGATAAGTAAGTAAAAAGGTGATATCTTACACAACCAAAAATGTTCCAGGGGTTCCTTTGTCTTACGTCAACCCTTAAAAACCCAACTCGATGTGTACTCACTGGATAGTGAGCATGTGACTATAAAACTACCCCTCTCTGACTTACTGGTCCAAATTAAGAAGTGTTCAATTCACGTGAAAGGTTTTGGGTTGATTGGTTGATTTGATACCATATGTATAAAAAAATGCAAGAATGGGGATTTATGTGGATGACACGACTATGTATGTATCGTCAGAGAGCATTGAACATGTTGGTGAGGTGCTTCAACTTGAGTTAAAGCTGGTTTCTGAATGGATCATGGAAAATAAACTGAAGTTGAATGTCTTAACTAAATGCATGGTAATAAGTTCTAAATATGCTCTCAAGACAGATTAGAAATTAAGCCTCTCTTTAAAGGGTGCTACTATGGAACAGGTTAAAGAAGTCAAACTGTTGGGTGTCATTATTGACGAAACACTTGTCATGGTCCACTCAGATTAATAATACAGTGGTGAGAATGATTAATGGTATCTATGCCATTAGGAGTGCTCATCTGCTAACTAACACAACAATTAGACTAGTCATACAATCTCTAGTTCTGTCAAATCTGGACTACTGTCCTGTTATCTGGTCTAGTGCATCAAAGCAATAATTTAGTCAACTTCAGCTTGCTCAGAACAGAGCGGCAAGACTAACACTTCACTGCTCTGTCAGGACAGGAGTAATGTGAGAAAGACGTTCTCAACACTAGTACGTGAAAGAGAAACGACTTGCAAGATTGTAAAATTAAATGTGCAACCTTGAATATATTTTGAACGTCTTTTTTTTCATTGTTGAGCATCTCTCTCATAGGGCTGCGCTTTACCATCGTCATCTGGTGTTTTATTGTAGGAACTGCTCCTGTAATTCACACTTTAAACCACTAGATGGCGGTATTGAAGCGCAGCCCAATGGCGCTGTCGAAACAGTGCCCCTTCAAAAGCCGTTCCATAGGGCTGCGCTTTACCATCGCCATCCGGTGTTTTACTGTGGGAACCTGTGCACCTGTAATTCACACTTTAAACCACTAGATGGCGATATTGAAGCGCAGCCCAATGGCGCTGTCGAAACAGTGCCCCTTAAAAACCTGTTCCATAAGGCTGCGCTTTACCATCGCCATCTGGTGGTTTACTGTGAGAACTACACTTGTAATTCTCACTAAGTTTTAATAAAGCTGAACATCCCTTCGTTTAATCATTTTAGTTTGAAAACTTACATAGTTAAAAAGAAACCTGTCACTTTAAAATGTTTTTGAAGAATTGACATTGGTACATATTTCCAGAGAATGTCTAATATAGAACAACAATATAACAACTAATATATCCTTAAACAGGCTCTCATATTTCTGTCCATATACATACGTCATTTTGCAGCGCCAGGTCATTTTGCCTATGCGCATGCTCAGCTGTCAAGCTTTGTTATTGCATTTTCAATATGGCGCTTAGTAAGACGTTCGGTCAAAAACCTGTCAAATTCCAACTTGAAGAAGATGGAGATTTTTATATGATTGGATCGGAGGTTTGTACGTTCATCGGATACGGGAAATAACTATCGTACCAAAATTCTTCATTTTTAGGATCATCTATAACACCGAAAGCAAGCTAACGTTTTAGTTAGCTTGCTAAGCTAGAGGCTAATGTTATCCAGCTAATTTGCCAAAAGGACACAAATACTAAATACAAAGTTAATTGTTATAGGTCATGGTTGGTTTATTATATCTCACGCTTATTCGTTTTTATCGGTTTCAAATTTTAGGTTGGAAACTACTTGCGTATGTTCAGAGGTTCACTCTATAAGAGATACCCCTCATTATGGCGAAAATTGGCTTCAGTGGAGGAAAGGAAGAAAATTGTGGAATCTTCTCACGGTTAGTTGACTTCTTTTTTAGTAAGGCTGTTAGACCTCGGAATTATTACATTTTTATTGAGGAAGTACCTATGTACACAAAGCATTCAGTTTTCTTTATTACTCTGCTTTACTCTTATTCAGATCATGGTTATACAACCCTAGCCACTAGCGTGACCCTACTGAAGGCTTCAGAGGTAGAGGAGATCTTTGAAGGAAACGATGAGAAGTACAAAGCTGTTTCAATCAGTACAGAACCACCAGCTTACCTGAGGTAACCTGTCCTACACAACGTGAATGTTTCTCAGCACTCGTCACAAGTGGGGGATGTCTTGATTTCAGTAACAACTGACATAACATTAAATCATTTGGTCAACAGGGAACAGAAGGGAAAGAGGAACAGTCAGTGGGTCCCCACATTACCCAACAGCTCCCACCACCTGGACGCTGTTCCCTGTTCCACGACTATTAACCGCAGTCGCTTAGGTCGTGACAAGAAGAGGACCTTCCCTCTCTGGTGAGCAACAGCCAATCAAACGATCTAGCCCAAGTTCATACTTTGGTACGCGATTATGACAAAAGTCATCGTTTGAGAAGTAAAGACAAAAGGGAATAATGTTTCGGTTCTTTCAGCTTTGATGACCACGATCCAGCTGTGATCCATGAGAATGCCACACAATCTGAGGTTCTGGTTCCGATTCGCCTGGACATGGAGATAGAGGGGCAGAAGCTTCGTGATGCATTCACATGGAACATGAATGGTGGGGCTGCTTTACAACCAGCGTAGTTCACCATGTGATTGAAGTATTTCCATGTACACTCTATGGCACTTAATGTGCTTATGTACAGCATGTTCCTTGAACGTTGCAGAAAAGCTCATGACTCCAGAGATGTTTGCTGAGATCTTGTGTGACGACCTGGACCTCAACCCTCTTGCATTCGTCCCTGCCATCGCCTCCGCAATTCGTCAACAGATCGAGTCCTACCCCACCGACAGCATCCTGGAAGAGCAGACCGACCAGAGGGTCATCATTAAGGTATGACCTTCACCTCATCCCCCAGTGGGACCACCGACCAGATCTAGGTGGGGTCATCTAGCAGTATTTGTTGTCAAGTTTCACCGTCAAATCTTCATTTCTCATTGCCATATTTACTTCTCAGCTGAACATTCATGTGGGAAACATCTCGCTGGTGGACCAGTTTGAATGGGACATGTCAGAGAGGGAGAACTCGCCGGAAAAGTTCGCACTAAAACTGTGCTCTGAGCTGGGCCTGGGAGGAGAGTTCGTCACCACCATTGCCTACAGTATCCGAGGTCAACTTAGCTGGCACCAGAGGACATACGCCTTCAGGTAGGACAAGCTAATGCTGGACACAAAGTTTCAAGTTTGCATCTCTCATCATATCTCATGTCAGCCCTGAGATATGAAGAGTTTAGTTTTGGATGTGCTCCTAGGCCACAGGGTGAAAGGCAAAAAAAAGTTGTGCCGACAGTATTGCAGGAATTAGGTGAAAGATATCCTCTTTGGTCAGTAATGGTAACCTCTGGCAAAGTTGGATGCGCGCTTCTATTCAACATCTGGAGTATTTCTAAACATCCTTTATCCCCTGCTAGTTGCAACACAGATCCAATAGTTTGAATGTCTCATCACATTCCGCAACTGTTCCTTGATCTTGCTGGACCTCATCGTTCCCTGCTGCTTGTGTTGCAGTGAAAACCCTCTGCCCACGGTCGAGATAGCCATCAGGAACACAGGCGACGCTGACCAGTGGTGCCCACTGCTGGAGACACTGACAGATGCAGAAATGGAGAAGAAGATCCGAGACCAGGACAGGAACACTCGGTTAGTGTTTCTCTGCTTTTTTTTTTTAATTAAAACTTGTCATCACAGCTTCTGATGTTGTGTATTAAAACTTGTGTTATCACCGCTTTTGATGTTGTCTCTCCGTGCTCATTGGTTTTCCAGGCGAATGAGACGACTGGCAAATACAGCCCCAGCATGGTAGTAGATGCCATCAGTTATGACCTCCAATACAAACGAAGGCCACCTGACGAAGTTTGAAGCGGTTGGGATTTGCAAAGCTAACAGACATTCCTTCAGCAAGTTGACCAGAGCAGAGCAGTCATTTGTTCCCCCCCCCCTGCCACGCCCCTATTTTGTGTTTTGTTTGTTTGTTTTTAGCAGAGCCTTGCTATGAGCACCTCCCTACCATGTTGTCCCTTCCTCAGTTGGGGACACGCTTCCCCTTCTGACCACAGACTCTTTTGCCTATAAACAAAAGGCGAAGACACAAGAAATCTCAGAGAATATATGTTGTATTTGTTGTCTTTTTGTACATTTGAATAATTAAAAAAAAAATGAGTAAATGATTTTGATTACCTTCCAATTGTAATTATTTTTTAACTGATTGTTTTAATTATTTAAAACCAACAAATATTTTTTCTCTCCATGTTACCTGTAGAGTATTAGATGCTTGGGTCATGCTTACAACATTCAATGTGACCCAGTTTTGTGTTGTTGTGCTAAACAGTTTCTATTTTGGCCCGAGTGTGTTACACCACAAAGGCAGTAGTTGAAAAGTGCAGACCATGCAGGTTCTCTAGGTAATAGAATTCCAAATAGTCGGCAGATTTACGAATGAGTTCAGCATAACCAGAGGGGCCTTGTATATTGACCTCACCGGGAATGGCGAGAAGCTAAATCCACTGAAAAACTATTATTTTGTTTTGTTCTATTTTCCAAGAACCAATATGAAATGATATTACTGCATCTTGGTAATGTTTTTGTTGCTATTGGACACTGAGAAATTCGATTGTATCTGCCTTAACACCTCCATTTTAATGAGACACAAGGCATGTGTTTAGAAATACAACAGTATTATATATAGTTGTTGGTCAAGTCTGCAATCTGAAGTTACATTTCCTTGTAGGTGCTTACTGTAAGCAAACTACAGTAGTCACCGCCTCCTCTGTTAATCAGCATTCTTCATGAGAATGTAATCTGACTATCCCGACGCTCTTTGCTACTATGAGAGGACATGGAGAATATCCCTGGGCATAGTGTTTAGGAAGGCTGTACTCATGCTGCTACTCATTGGGCTCTTCCTCACCACCTTGGTCTTGCCACAAGTCTCCGTCCTGCTCCTCTGGTAGAGGAGAGTACCCACGGTCCTCGTCAGGGTTATCGAGCCAGGTCCTACTGAAAGAAATGTGCCCATCACCTGAAGTGTCAGAAGGAAGAATGCTCTCTGCAACACCATTTCCCCCCCGAAGCTAGGATAGCTAATAAAACGAGGCAAGTTGCTGCAGCAAATCAATCTGATACTCACAGGAGTTCAGGCGTCCTTAGAAGCTTCCTGCCTCCAGGCTGCTTCGGAAACACATCTTCTAGGAAGTAGTACATGTGTCCAACTCCGATTCCTGACGAGGAGGAAGAGTTACAGTATGTGGTAATGACAGACCTGGGCTTTAACATCTAAATCTACAACAATGAAACTAGATTGATCTACTTCCAAATAATGTCTAGCTGGTGATTTTATTAGATTTTTGGTCATTGTATTATTCATTATTTAATTTAATTCATGTCTGATACTACTAGGTAGGTAAGGACACAACTCACATGTTTTATTGCCTGCTTGGTCAAAAGGGACCTGGAATAGCTTTTATATACACAGATGACCTTTGACCTACCTAGAAGGTCGACCACAACAGAGTTTCCAAGAAGCAGTGAGAATCCCATGAGCACCCAGGGGAGGAAGGGTGCCTGGAAGTTAAGAAGGCCAAAGATGTTCATGCGTATGTGAGGGTTCCTCCTACTCCACACATACACTAGCATGATGGTGAAGGCTTGGCCCAGGAAGAAGAGGTTGGCAAAGAGGCCAAACAACTGAAGGCCTCCAAGTTAAAGAACGTCACATGACAAAAGTTATACAACTACAGTTCGTTCCAGTTACCACCTGTTGATGAACCTAGGATTTACACAGTAATTCCTACCTGACAGATGTAGTTGAGAATACAAATGGTAAATAGGGGCATGTTGAAACACAATCAAAATGCCAACCTTATATTACATTACTTATAAAGTTAGAATTCCCTATTCTTACAGAGAAAAACAATGGTAAAATAGCTATTCTTCACAATAACAAACTCATAAAATTCCACCAAGACCATTGCACAGTATTATTTAAGTCGTTAAACTGCAAAACAACTTTACACAATATTATTAACCAGGAATGCACAGCCAGCTGTGGGGATATACCCGCTGAAGACCATGGTTAGTCTGTGAGAACTGTAATATAAGGATACAGTCATGAGGACACCTCCAAATAGGAACATAAATACAAAATCTGCAGTGCGCCCACGAAAAGATCCCTCCTCCAGCATACGGCAGTAACGATAACTATACTGTATGTCAAGGTTGGGATACACAATCTACCTCACGTGAGAACCAGGGACTAGGGACTTTTGGGAAATTATAAATGGGAATAAGTACAGCATGTTTGGACTCTGGAGTCAGTAGGTGCAGCTTCTGAGAAATAAATTTGCTTCACACATTTCAGTAATCAAAGATACAGAAAGATGATGTTAAACAAAAAACTGAAACCAAGTGAGCCAAAAAAAAGAAAATTTGTGATTAAACGCCAAATCTGTAAAACAGAAATAACAATGTGTCACTCACATATAGCCTAGACGTGATTATTTAGCAGGAGGTACTGATGCTCTGACATGCTCGCTCTCACCTGGTATCTTCTAATAATAAGGTCCGGGTTAAAATAAAGCTGAAAGGGGGTGATGACCTCAAGTTGCTGTAACCAAAAACAAACATACAAAACAGTGAATGGAATAATTCCTAAACACTACTGCTCAAATAAAGCCTTAATTGCACCTCACTAATTGCCTACCTGTGAGTGACTTATCGTGCACCAATGTCTTGTGTGTCCGTTTTAATGAATGTAACTAGTTTAATATTTGTGGTACATTTTGTGACATTTGAGGCTATATCTTTCGACTACTAACACAGCAGCGGCTAAATATTGGCTTTGAATTACTCGTCGGATGCGTACTTTACTTGATCGACGGAGTGGCGTTTAAATTCAGTGTTAACAGCACTCGCATGCATCTCGTTCTCTTACCACGGCAGCTGTAGTCAGGACACAAGCTGTAGTATAAGCTCTGGTAACGGCAGGAATCTGGAAATATTCTTGAGTGAAGCTGCGGGCCATGGTTGCAGATGAGAACTAGTTCGTGCGTATGATGTGTGACTGAGATACATTTGTGTTGACTGTCGGTTCGGCATCGGTTCGGCAACGCCTGCGGTGATGTCGAAGTAATATCAATGGCCACCCTTTCTCAATTGACACGCCCCTGTATTTAAATTGGCTCATCAGAAAGTATCAATTGATCAGCCACACAGACAAAAAATAACTCAAGTTAGAATTTATTTGTACCAAAACATAGTACAGAATTCATACATTTACATTTACATAGTAAATGCGCGATGGAAAACAAAACTTAAAAGTACATAACATAAAGAAAAGATATATAACGTTTGATTACAAAATATGTGAAAATACTTTTCCTTAGTTACACCAACATTTCTGAAAGAGAGATTGCAACAAAATAAAAAGAATATGTTGTTATCTGTAAAATAAGGCACTGTAGATGTCAGTGTCCAGCACTGACTGACTGAACGAATGACTGACCCTGGAGTGACTGTCCTCATGGCTGTCTAATATAAAACATTGATATCCGTCCATCCCTCATTGGTATCCTGTGAGGATATAGCACCACTGTGATATGTAAATACTTCATAATGACAGCAAATATGGTAGGTTTGCCTTAAAAATTAAAGTCCTTCCCTTCTGGAAAATGATCTTGAGCTTTTCTGTACCTAGTTTATAGGTTTTCTGCCCTCTACTGGTACTGAACTGTAGATGGC
Organism: Osmerus mordax; assembly: GCF_038355195.1. Lineage (NCBI taxonomy): Eukaryota > Metazoa > Chordata > Actinopteri > Osmeriformes > Osmeridae > Osmerus > Osmerus mordax. Next base: position 3,199,169 of record NC_090077.1, on the reverse strand, counting down.
AGGCACTCTCTTCTAAGATCTTGACCACCGACAGAGCTTGTCTGTTGCCCCCAATCACTGACATGACCCATGACAACAATAATCTGAGTTTTCAAAAACCTAAACAAAACAGATGCATGGTTACTCAAGTAATGCATGTCAGAAGGATTCATTTTCAAAGTTTTCCCACTGGGGTTTTGCCCCCAACTTAACAGCACAACAATGTGCCAAAATAAATATGAGTTTAGCTGCACATGAAGTCTCAACTCTGAGGAAAATTTTGATTTGTTTGTCCTGAGAAGAATAACTAGTCAAATGTGAAAATGATGAATAAACCAGTAAATCAAATACATACGGCATCTTAGATGGATCAAACTCTTGGTTGGGATCCCTACAGAACTGGAACCCAAACCTAAAAATCTCACTTAGCAAATATTCTGTTCATCCACATTTTGATGAAGATAAGAAATCCTCTGGTCTTGTAAAATCAAACAGATTTCGATTTTTACAGGGTCCCTTGCAGATGTACTGGTGGTATTCCAAAAGCGGTTCAAGGCACTTCCAGTCTTTAAAATGTTCAATTTAAAGATCAAGGTTGGACATTATGGCTCACCACTGTAGCAAAAAAAAAATATTATTCATAATATTCATGAATTTCTACAACCAAAAAAGTCCATGCCAACATAACGAGGGTATCCCTCCAGTGAGTTCATCTGTACAGGATCACATTTCCAGTATTGCCTTCCTCTTATAAAGTGGGCGTAACCTGTAAATAGAACACATCCTTCAGTTCAACAGAACAATCACTATGATCAAAGAACAGCAAAGTCTCACTTAAATTTACATTTAGTCATTTAGCAGACGCTCTTATCCAGAGCGACTTACAGTAAGTAGTGTAGAATACCACACTTATGGTACATAAAGTATAAAGTACTGAGTGAGTTAACCCACAGTCACCTTACTTCAAGTTGAGGCAGTGACAAGTTATAGTGTCAAAAAAATCCCATACATGACTTGTGTTTGTGAGCCTACTACATTACATTTACATTTATTCATTTAGCAGACGCTTTTATCCAAAGCGACTTCCAAGAGAGAGCTTTACAAAAAGTGCATAGGTCAGTGATCATAAACAACGAGATAGCCCCAAAACATTGTGGGTAACCAAAACATGAAGCATACATTGTGAAAAGCAAATAAGTGCCAATGGGAAGAAACACAAGAGCATGTAGTTCAACAAGTTACAATTAAACAACATGAACCTCAAAAGTGCAAGAGTGTACCTGTAGGAAAGCAAGCAACAATAATATAATTCAAAGTGAGTACAAGAAGTTAAATCAGTTACAACTAACTAACAAGAGACACAACCTCTCTTCTATCGCTCACCGTATTTGTCCTGGAAAGCTGCATCCACGTCACTGGGGATGCCATCCCATTCTTGCATACTGCGGGGGTAGATGGAGTCCACGCGTTTCTCCCGGGGACTGAATCTCCAGTAGCTCCCAGACCTGAAGAAGTAGGTGTTGTAGCTGCTGTCCTGTCCCCAGCGCAGCGCTGCCTGGACGTGAGGCACCGAGAGGCCCAGTCTCTGGACGGACTCCGGCCCGGAGATTTGCGTTTCTCCATCAAACACCCAGTAGTTCTCACCTGCCGCCACAAGAACAGAGAGGATCATCCAGCAGATGGATCTGCTGTGGGCTTTTAAGGATTTACGCTCCGCTTGTGAAATACTTGATAGATCTGTGAGCTTCCGTTTATCAAGCGACTTGACGCTATTTGTTTTCACTTGAGAGTTAATCTAGGTAACCTTAGTAGATATAGTGTTCGAGGCAAGACAAAAGGGCCATTCCTAAAGTCTGATTCAACTGTTTTCTCTATATCTGTCTATCCTTTTGTGTGTCTATCTGTATATTCAAGTTAGGGCTTGTCGGGTCTTATTGTACTATTTAAATTACAAACCAGTGTTTTATTTCTAAGAAATCACAAACCGCTGTGCAGCATGCCAATGTCTCACCCACCTTGGAAGAACCAGATATTCCCTGATTGGTCTTCAAAGGCAGCATCAATGCTCTCTGGAATCCCCCTCCAGTGTCGTGACGCCAGTGCCGGGTAACCCCGCTCCAGACGCCCCTCCCGAATGCGCCACACATAGCGTGACTTGAAAAAGAACAGCTCTCCACGGATCATAGACACAGCATCAAAATCTGTCTGGCAGGCGTCAGGCTAGACACAGACATACAAAAAGTGTTTCAACTCTTAAGTCTGGAACTGCACATACAGTACATGGCTTAGTCAGTTATATTATATATATATAGCCTTTGTTGTGTCTAATGTGTGTGTCGGTCTATCCCAGCACAAGGACCAGCACCCTTAGATCTAGACTAGAGTGACACTCACAGTGCTGCTTATGATCTCATTGTTCTCAGTGCTGATTTGGGGTGGGGGTGCAGGTTTGGGAGGGACATGAGGACGAGATCCATACAGGTATTGGATCCCTCGCTTGTCATCCTCACTGAGCTGCAGAGGATAGGAGAAACTGTAGAAGGCAGACATCACTGCGCCCGGTTCTCGAGAGTGCTGCAGGCCCAGGACGTGTCCAAACTCATGGGCCGCCACCTGGAGGAGGTCTGTGCCTGCAGTGGGATCAGAGAGGTCGCCCTCCAGAGAGTTTACGATCAACGAACGAACCACAACAAAGTAAATCAAAATGTATTTGTATAGCCCTTTTTACACGCAAGCAATGTCACAGAGGGCTTCACATACGGCCATAGAACTGCCCCTCAACCAATGTAAACCCTCGCGTTACTCTCACCGAGGCGGCATTGAGAGGAACTTTCTAGTGGATGTCCAAGAATTACAAAGCTATCATTCAGTGTCGATGTGACCCGGCATAATGTTAGGGAAGCAGTCTTCATCATGACAGGGTCACCGCAGGGCACTCACACAGTCATTTCCCTCACAGTGTCTCCCAACCGTGACTGTAACTTCAATACAAATGATCACACCAAACCATTTCCCTCACAGTGTCTCTCAACCTTGTCTGTAACTTCAATACAAATGTATGTGACCACAAAAAACACTCACCCATGTTATTGCCCAGTGTCCATGACTCATCATAGTCAAAATGGATTTCTCCCTCTCTGTGTGTCTTAGGGAAGAATGCATGGGCGAGAATGCCTCCGGGGCCGTCAAAAGGCAGGTTATCTCCATGCCAGTACCTGGAGGTTTATATCGGCTAGGTCTTCACATTGAGTCTTTAAGTCTTCAACACTTGTTCAAAGTGAACACATTCAGCATGCGGTGCCCGTACCTGGTGAAGTCGATGACGATATCAGTCTTTCCGCTCGGGACTTCCGTGAAGGTGAGAGGAGTGACTTCGCTCCACACTCTCAAGGCTTCCTGCAAGACTCGACGCACCTTGTCCTCGCTCATCTGCCAGGGGTAGCGTACGATCCTGGAGGAGATATTCATCATATAACACATGCAGACATCAGATTGTAAACCACACACGTGCAAACACAAATACATGCCCTGAGTCTGCTCAGACACATCAGAGACCACCGGCTTCGTTCGTTCCACTCGTTTGATATCAAACCTTCGAATCTACAGAAAGGCTTGCTGTACCTAGACCCTCAGGCTCTGTAAGGTAATAGCGTATCATGGTCCTCCTTCTCTTTCACTCAGTGTCTGTCTTGTAAAACCACCCAGCGTGTTATAAAAGTAAAACACAGTATCCTCGTATCATAAACATGGCACCAGTTCATAAAAGGAAACCAAGATGTATAGCAAGTTAATAATTTCTTCATAACTTCTAGTCCATATCAAACGCTGAAATAACTCCATGGAGTGATGAATCTCTTTATTGTCAACAGTGGATTAGCCAACTTTCCTGAAGATAAAGACAAAAACCATAAGCTCGCCTTCCACAGGACTGTATGAGTGCCCTGCAGTAACCCTGTCATGATGAAGACTGCTTCCTTAACATTATGCCGGGTCACATCGACACATTGATTGATAGCTTAATAGTTCTTGGACAGACCACTAGAAAGTTTTTCTCAATGTCGCCACGGTGAGACGAACGCAGACTGAGAGGCACCAGACACTCCTGCTGAGTGTCTCCCGAGGAGGCCAAACCAATAACGTTGCAGCTTGCTACGTTGTAGAGACACAACTTGTTTACGTTTGTTTCCAGACCCAAACTTTGATGACAGGGCACCTCCCCCTCCCTTGTAACACAACCCATAGGCTTCTGAATGAGAGCTATAGCCAAAAGGGGCGATATGGTAATCCTTGTGATAAATGGAGAGTGTTCTCAAGGACATCATGTACCACTCCCATCTGTTTCAAATATGCTTAAAACATGTCAGAAGAATTGATGGTCTTTCACCTAAATCAAGTTTTGAGAAAGTCCAGATTCACAAATAATTACAGTCATTACAGCATGTGCTCATACAGTAGGTCAGATAATCATCTCCTTACTTGTAGGTCAGGTCATTCCTTTCCAAGCGGCCCCCGTACAAGACAAAGCGCTTCTGTCGGTGTCGCCGGCTGGGAAGAAACTCCTTCTGGGTGGGGAAGTCTGGGACACCACATCGTGGACGGTTCAAGACCCGGGAGGTGTCGGTTGGTGGATGGGCGGCATCGGGGTTTCCGTTGACGACAGATGCATCTTTGAGCAACTCCTGGACATGGGGCCCTCTTCCTCTCTTTTTAAAGTCATGCAGATCAGAAGACTGGTGCCAACCCTTTAAAAGAAGATGTTTTCTGAGCACCATTAAATGTTCATTAAAAAAAAAAGTAGTCATCAGCAAGCTTGTTATCAGGTTTCTCCATTCGGGTGAGATTTGAGGCCCCTGTTGAAAACCAGACATGGGTCCTAATGGGAGCCTTGGATATATATAGGGTAAATAAAACGGTGGAATTTAGGACAACATGCCTAATTCCAGCTTTGCTTTTCCTTCAACTGGCTTCACGTCTCCTAGTATATACCAGACTTGAAGTGGGCACGAAACCTGCTGCACAGCCAGTATCATTACAGATAGGAACTATTACAGTAAATATCGCCCTGCAGAACTCAGAGGAAATGGCCCTCCTCATTATCTCAAGAGCAAATTACAGAGCCACACTGTTGACGGCGCTTTTCCTCCGTGCCTGCTTGAGGTGGTATACTTCAAGGTCCTTTACTCACTTTTGTGGCTTTATAATCCTTGAAGCCTTTTTTTTTTCACTCTCATAAATGACCAACGGTACTTTACATTTCCAATTACACGGCTACCACATGCATGCAAGACCAAAACACGAAGCACATTACATTCACAACAACCAAGCATGTTCTTCTTATTAAACCGCTTGCCTGAAATAAATCCTCATTGTAAGTCATAGTCTTAAGGGGAAATACTGTTGAGATGAGCCAGTCTCCCTCCGTCCTGTTCTGTGAAGCTGAACTGGTATGGTGTTGTAGGATAACGGGAACAATGCCCAGCAGGATTCATGGAATGTGCAGCAGAGGTCTCAGTGCGAGAGGGCCTTAACGGGAGTTATGTGCCCCTAATCATGGGAGGAATACTATCCCAAAAACCCTGAACCTGCTCTTGCATTTCAGTCTGTAACATGAGGAGGTTACTAATCAAATTCTGAAATGTTGCATGTACCAAACTACAAAAGAAAAGGGGCCTGTGTTGGCTTTTGGTCTACATTTACATTTAGTCATTTACCAGACGCTCTTATCTTACAGTAAATACCGGGATATTCCCCCCGAGGCAGGTAGGGTGACGTGCCTTGCCCAAGGACACAACGTCATTTTGCACGGCCGGTAATCAAACCGGCAACCTTCTGAGTAACAGCCCGATTCCCTAACCGCTCATCCATCTGACACCCCTACAAAACATGACTGGTCTTCTGCAGCAGGAGTTTTTTTTCCAAAAGACTATAGTTCAAAAGAATATAGTTCTGCAGGTTGTTGACAATAACCAACATCCTGTGGTAAGTGAAAACACAGCTACACCTCAAGTATAGGTTGTGATGTGATCAGTGGCATTGCCAAAGGAGCTAAACTACAAATACTTCGGCAATACCATTCTAGATAGGAGTATCAATGGAGATAAGTTACCGCGATAGCACTCGTCCCCTTTCTGTATTGCAGTCAGCTTCTCACTTAATTTCAAAGCAGACAGAGGATATCCTGAGAATGTAGCAGAATGTTCCAGAAAGCCCTGAGAGGCCCATACGTTTCTGCTGACTTTGCATGAACATAAACTATTGATGAAACACAAACCCGGAGGGCGAGCCTTTGAGCCATTTGAGAAGATTTATCATTGTGCGAGGGTGTTTGAAAGAGGAGAGGGGGGGTTCATTACATGTATAGACACATATAGCTTCTGGTTACAGTGATGACAAGATCTATGAGATTTTACCTAGAGGATCTGACAGAGTGGTATTCAAACAGCAGAGGTAACATGTCTGTACAAGATGCTTTGGAACTGTATATCTATCTCTAACAAACCCCCAGACATAATATAAGAGATGGGCTCCTTCTCAGGACACTATCCAGCAGTCTAGCTAAAACCTGCACTGACAAAGTCCTACCACAACCCACACACTGCATGTGGGAACTAAATTACAGATTCAGGAAACCATGCAACGCTCCAAGCACTGAGTGTGGAGCTCGAAACTATTATGATGCAGGGGAAATTGGCTATACATGATTTGTGTGGACACTGGAGATTCCAGATAACATCTTAATTTGAAGGGTGTACTGTATATTCCAGTCTCTAAACTGTTTCACTGGAGGAGGATTCCACTGATGGTTTGTTGGTTAGATGATATCAGTAAATACCTTGCAATCTCGTCTCCTTATCGTCTTAATCCAAAACATCCATCAGCAACACTAAGCAATGGGAAATTATCCAAATCCACTTGAAATGTACTTAACTCTTATCTTTCCTGGCAGGCTGCCTCTTCCTCTAAGACCGTAGCCTTCCAGATTGTTTGTCTGTGGAATTCAGAATGTGAATGGCTGACACCACTGTCACTGTGTATAACCTGATCACAGTTTAGCTGTCCTCTGAGCTCTTCCTCTAAGTGAACAGGGCTTTATAGTCTGAATACATAACTGTTAAAACAAGCATCTTCCAATGTGTATGAATCCACGGATCTGCAGCTGTGGGCCAGATTGTTCAGCTGGTGGAAGCTATGGGAACCGAAAGCGCTCTCTGATGTCACCTTTGCTCTCACGGTTTGCAGCAGTGGGTTTTGCCAGAGGACAGAACCAGCAGGGCCAAACAGGAAGGAGAATCAAGGGACGTGGATTTTATTCACAAAGGGAAATCCAAACAGTGAGCCATCGCGTTCCCTCCATTTTCCCTGAGAGAGCAAACAGGCACTTTGTGTATCCTGACCCAGATGCCACAGACAGAGAAACTTGTCTGTGCTTGTATAATCACTCACTCTTTTGTCAACAATGAGAACAAATTGACAAAACTACAGATTTGATTTCCAGCTCAGTCATCAAGACACATAACATTTGATTATCATGTGTTGTAATCCCATGTGCAATTCATGCATCAGAATAGATGCTTTCGAAAAAATATGTGTGTACAGTAGATGTACAGTATGGTATTATTTTATATCTTACTAGTTTATTGTATTAAAGCAAACCAGTGCAAATCATTTGAAGAGGCTTCTCCCCTAGCTTCATGCACAAACATTACAACATGTATAACAGTAAAATTCCTTAGATTTGCATGTTATTACGGTGTTCTGTCGTGCTGACACAAGAACTCGTTGACCTTTAATGTATGACCACCTGCTTCTCTTTGCATCCCACCATAGACGCCTCATTCCGCATTTAAATCCAATGCATTATATTGTCGTGACCAAGGCTTGTCTAACCCATCATGGAATAGATATTTTCGAGAAATAGATGCTTTATTTAAATTGATCATCATAACAAGGTTTTACGACAAAAACGTGCCATGATATTTGCACATCGGACCTAAAATAAACACAATAAGTAATGATTCCTTAATGCCGGAAGAATAAGGAACTAATCACTTTAGATCTTTGGGCGTGAGTCTTAGTTACTGCGAGGAAATGTTTGTAGGGCCATATTCAGAAAGCATCAAGTTCAGAAAGCATCAAAACACTCCACAAATAGAGATGTGGTAGCCCTCCGACGTAAAGAAATAACGTTCTGCACAGGTGAACTGACCTTTACAATCAGTTTGAGAAGTTCAGATTTAGTCAACCTGAGCTTTTTTAGTTGATCTATAAAGCAACATGTAAACTCAAGTGTTTCTTCCCTGAGATAAATTGAGATTAAATACCATTAGAGTTGAACTACACATGTTCAATAAACTGAAAGATTATATTTTCTTCACTTACCGGTGCAGCTTTATACCTGCTTGTTCCACGCATTGGCAAACAATGCATGCTTCGTATGCATTGCAGTGCAAAAGCGCAGCACACGAGGAGACAGGTCCGCATCATCATCATCATGTGGATCCGTGGACAGCTTGGATGAGAAAGTCCCGCCGTCTGAAGGCTCCTGCCCTTGCTGGAGCCGAGGAATGACGGGAAGCACGGCGTCTAAAGGGTCTCTTATAGGTTCCGATTTCTTTGTTCTCTTTTTCTTCACATAGACTTTCTTTATAGCCTGGAGTGATAATACCACTTGTTACCACGTGACTCTTAACCCGTTTTATGCTGTGCACTTGAACATGGATTCAAAACAGATGATATACCCGAGGACGAAGGATAAGGATGTGGATATTCTACATTTAGGCTATTTATAAAAAATTATGTTTCCGCAATACCTGATTATCCCCCCTCCCGTACAATTTAGGTAACAACTTACAACAAGTGCATGAAAATAAACTATTTATTTGTCACTTGCTGGGATTAATGGCATTAGAACAGTGAGGCTTGAGTGTGTTATCACAGCTGACATGCAAAGCCTGATTATTGAAAAAGTTAAATTGACTCAGAGTATTGCAAGCCACTAACCACAGTGGGTCTGTTATCAAATGAGGGAGGAGTTTGAGTGTATGTGTGTGTGTGTGTGTGTGTGTGTGTGTGTGTGTGTGTGTGTGTGTGTGTGTGTGTGTGTGTGTGTGTGATAGAGAGAGAGAGAGAGACAGAGAGAGAGAGACAGAGAGAGAGTGCGTGCGAGCGAGCGAGAGAGCATTTTAAGGAAAATATCAACAAATGAATTTGGTACTGTTAACTAGAGAGATGCTTTCACTAAAGCTTGTAAACTGAAGCCAGTAATGAACAAGAAAACAATGACTGCTGTGCAATAAGTATCAACACCTGAATCTACATGGATTATTCTATATTGAACATTGGACATTATCAATGAAAATAAGCTGCTTATCAGATGCTGAAATTATATCTCGTCTGAAGTGACTCTGATTTCTTTGTACCATGTTAATGATTAAGCATTTGTTTGTAAACTGTGTGCAACATTGCTCTCCAGTGAGGTCATTGGCTGTGTGGGGGGCTCATTCCACAGAGAAGGCCATTAAAACTGGTAGACATTAGACCTTGCTGCGTCCATCTGTCTCAAATGGCAGAGCCCAGCATGAATCCCATGGAAGCCATATATTTCCTATCTTTGAAAGTCACCAAAATCACACAACCCTGAAAGGAGAATAGACGTCAATCCTCAGTTGTTTGATATTTAAACCAACTGTTCTAACTTGTTTAACGTTGTAGTATTGTATTGTAGTACTATTCTGCATCAGAACTAATTGTACAGTATGTATTGCTTGTGTGATCGAATCATTTATATATACATATAGGACTTGACCTTTCATATATAATTCAATATAATTATAAAATATTATTTTATTTCTTAATTTGGCAGTTAGGAGTGAAACATTGAATCTCAGCGTGTCTCTTAAAGAATCAATGACCTAAAAAAGTGTTTCATGTTTCTCATGCTCTGCAAGGGGTTTATGTCAGCTTTACCCCTCAAAACAAAGACCACATGTCAACTAAATGTAAACCAGAGCTAAGGCGTTCAAGCAACCCATTGCTAAACTACCTCATCTCATTGGTTGGAGAGAGGGTTATGAAATGTTGCCCTAGGGGTAACCATTAGCCCTCTGTCTCTCCTCCAGACTGACCTAGTCTGACCCTCTGTGGGCCATACCACAACAAAGAGGCTAAGGTGACTTTAGTTGGGTGCCTCGCAGAGTGGTTCTCTCCGCAGATTAAAGAGATCAAACCATAATGGAGGTATGGTAGTAATTTAGGTGTTAGTGATGTAATATGCAGCTTTTGCGGTGACTTAATTGTCTATGCAATTCTACTTCTATATTGACATGGGTCAATTTTCCACTTTTCCGTTCAGACTGAAACATAATGATGTCATCGTTTGAACATTCTCATCATGTGTTGTTTTCTGGCATCTTTAACCAAACCTTTTAGAAAGTAACACGTTACGTGAAATTTTTGTTCAATGAGGTAACAACTACATCGATTTTCATATTCTGGACCTTTGTTCAACAAACATTCCAAGTGGAGGTGTGGGAGTTCATATTGACTCACAGAAACCTGGTCTGATAACTCCCCGTCGTCTGGGCTAGGTTAGAGAGTCTGGACTTTAGTCCGTCTAACCTGCATGTGACAGATCAAAAATCAAATACACATGAAATTCTATAATGTTATGTCAATATACTTTAACGATCTATTTTGTTTATGGAGGAAATACTATTCATCAAATGAAATTAGGCTATAGAAATGTCACATGCATAATCCATTATGTAATGTAGTAAGTGGAGTTGGTTAAACTCAATAAACCTATTAATAGCAACAATGAACCATAAATTAATTGTGCTACTTCTTAGTATGTCTTCAAATTCTCAACAATATTTACAAAACTTTTCAAACGCTAAGCCCACTCAACCAAGACTTTAACCTTACATTGAAGTGTTGTCATCGCTTAAAATCAGTCGCGTTTAAGGGGAGGGGCACAGCTGGAACATACAGATTTGCAGTAGCAGTGTCGAAATTCGGAACACAACATCTCCTGCATCTAAAAGAAAATGCCGTTGGAATTGTATCTAGATCTCCATTCTCAGCCATGTCGTTCTGTGTTTCTGTTTGCCAAGAAAAACGACATTCCGTTTGAATTCAAGTTTGTAGATCTTGCCTCAGGTACTACGAGAAATATAACGGATTGTCTCACAACTTTATTCAGAGGATAGTTCTATTGTCTGCTTTCATCAACCTACAGATACGTATGAAATAGATGTACTATTTTACAATCCATTAAATTGATGCAGGATTTATCTTTATTTAATATAGTTTACAGACGTTGTGTTATAGTAAAATCTGTGGTCAGATATGTTTAGCATAAGTAACTTATAAGTAGGAAATCTGTGGTCAAATACTTTTTATAAGTAAGTACTTGATCGAAGTCTAGACTAAATAACCGTCTTGATTGTTAATATTGCTAAAATATGTTTAGTTAAGTACTATTACTATATTTTTGATATGTAACAGTCAATAGAAAAATGTATTTTGTCATTCTACTTTTACTGCTGCTGTTTAAATATTTGAATATTATTTTAGGCCAGCATTATGGTGAAGACTTTGGCAATGTCAGTGTGGTGAGAAAGGTCCCTGTCTTGAAGGATGGAGACTTCATTCTCACAGAGAGGTAAAGAAAGAAAAAAGCTGAGCAAAGCTTCAGCACCGATACCTTAACCCAGAGTCACGTTTTTGGCACATTCATTGTGTGGTTTTCTTTGTGTGTTTAGTGTTGCAATACTGAAGTACATGGCAGAGAAATTTAGCGCCTCAGTGTCAGACAACTGGTATCCAGCTGACCTGCAGGAGCGAGCACGCGTTAACGAGTACCTCGCCTGGCAACATTCAGCCATGCGAGCCCATGGGTCAAAGGTGTACTGGTTCAGGGTAAAGGCTGTTTTTTAAATGCTTGAGCCTTATCCCTCTGCCTTGTTATTGATTGATGAACTGTACATCAAATGAAGAAGTAGAAGGCTGTAATGTTCTTGCTTTGGTTGCTTCTTACTTCCCATCAGGCCATACTTCCCATAATAACTGGGGCAGAGGTGCCTAAAGAGAAAATGGATTCTGCAATGGAGGACTTGACACAGAGCCTGAAGGTGTTTGAGGAGAAATTCCTCCAAGACAAACCCTTCATCGTTGGAGACCAGATCTCCCTGGCTGACATTGTTGCCATAGTAGAAGTCATGCAGGTAAAATTAGTCCACCAACTTGAGTTTTTCTGGGAGTTTTACCTTGTCTTCCTTGAGGGTTTAGGTTGGATGAGGGGCAGTTCTATGGGCGTATGTGAAGCCCTCTGTGACATTGCTTGTTAAAAGGGTTATACAAATACATTTTGATTTGATTTAGTAAACACTTATATCAATGTCTTAGTAGTTAGGATCCCTTGTCCTTTACTTAAGATTTTTGTGCATGTTTTGCAGCCGTTTGGGACTGGCCTGGATGTGTTTGAGAGCCGGCCAAAGCTCAGTGCCTGGAAAGACAGGGTGAAAAAGGAGATTGGTGAGGCTCTGTTTGATGAGGCTCACAACAGTCTCATGAACGTGGCCAACCTACCACAAACCTTTGAGAAAAACGGAATGCTGGAATTCCTTAAGCCACGGATTCAGAAGATGTTCAACTGAATTGATGATGATGGTATGGTGATACAATGGTGTGATGAGGGTATTATTATATCACAATTGAAGAAATTTTTGTGACATTATTTGATAGCTTTGGTTTATTGTGATAAGCATTGCATTTCCTGTCAATAAATCTGAAACTCAATCGACTGGAAGTATGTTGATTTATATTTCCTGGGATGATATTAAAATTATATTCAGACAAACTCTATATCAGCATCTTCAAACAACAGAATTGTCAATATCAAAAATAATCAGATAGGGTACTGGTACAGATAAGACACAAAAACCAAACTGCTAACATTTTATAATGCTAACTGTATTTTGCTTTGTTAAAGAAATAAAAGACAAAACACATAAATGTGCATAAAGAAAACCAGTTACGATGATAAACACATCAGCCTACTTACGCCGCTCTAGTTTCTCTGCTCTTTTCATCTCGACTCCGGACTAACGGCTTTGATGGTTTCTCACAACAAAACAGAACACACAGTTTCTCCCTTAGCGACTTGTTGGAGATGGTCAACAGAACTGCAGTTGCACTGCAATAGAAAGAGTAACCCATAAACAAATAGTCTGCTGTGAGCTGAGAAACAAACAGTGAATATAAGAAGAAAATGCATATGACGGACAGAGTGACAATGTACACCCCAACCAGGGCCACAGTGAGCCTGCACACAAGGACGTAGGAATCTGCACTCTGGAACTCATTCTGCTTTTTCCTCATGGACATAGTGTGTTTGCAGAGATGAACCACCATCCTGAGAGAGGTCGGTAGCATGACCATCACAGGGAACAGAGCGAGATAGCAGACAAACATCAGCACATAGAGGTTCATGTTCATCCATGAAGGGAATAACGGTTTCCTTATCACACAAGTTATGTTCTCCGCGAGAGGGGTTATGGTGGTTTCGTTGCGGTACGTCAGAGAGAGGAAGGGTGCGAACATCACACAGGAGCTCAGGACCGTCAAAACGAGAGTCGCATTGATGACGGTCGAGATGTTGTTCTTGATCGTCCCAAGTAGAGCAGAGGAGAAGCTGACGACCTTCATGCAGTAGAACACGCTCAGCCAGGCGATGGACCAGAAACTCACGCTGCTGCTGGCCAGCCACACATACAGGACCACACAGAAGAACATCGGCAGTTCCTGCCAGCAAAGCAGACCCGTCAACATCATCACGATGATGCCGAACGTAGAGAGGAAAAGCAGCACGTTGCTGAAGGAGATGAACAGGATGGCCAGACTCGCTGTCTGGAGGCCCCTGGAGTTCCCGTGTTGGACCACAGTGGCCACCAGGTTGAAGATGTTCCACAGCACTCCAAAGAAAAGCAAGATGGCCATGCCGTAGAATTTTAAAGTGAAGAGAACCATTGTTGTTGTTTTGGAGGAAGGAAACGAGGCTGACTGAAATCCAAATGATTGTGAGGAAAAGTAACGTCTGCAAAGCATCTTATAGATTAATTGTAATTCCTACATGCAAATGTATTCCTGTGAGTCATGATGACCTCCTGAACTGATGTAAATGAAAGATCATGTTGGTTGCTACTAAGTAATGGTCTAGTCCGTAGCAAGATTTGGAAAACACAAATTAGTCCTAATTATTCGTGGTCATTTTGCTTTAATGAAAAAGAAAGCACACAGCGTGACAAGGAGAGCAATACTGAATATGCTGTGTTGTATTCAGGGTTGGTTTTGATTGAATATATTTGTGTTACATCATTTGTGTTCCATCTCTTGTTATTATACCTCTACATAGCAACATGTGGTTGTTCTTCCTGATTTATTGCACATTTGACATAGGTGCACCTTTTGTTGCATGACTCCTTCAAGTCTATTCTTTGCTGCAGTGCATGTAACACCATATCTTTTTCCAAGCATGGATTTGTTTACAGACCAGACAGTAATTTACCTAGAGTTCAAGCACCTTCTGGGAGACTGATCAAAAAATTCTGACCATGGAAATTAAAGGGAATTTTTGTTTGGCTCATTTGGCTTGCTGTATTTCCCTATTCAAATTCATACCGTTTTTTTTCATTTCTTTTTTTGTGCTCATCCATTTGCTTTATCATGCCATTCACAATTCAAATGACAGTAAGCCATTTGGGAAATCCTTCAGACTTGGAGGGTGTCAGAGGACATGATGTAGGCCTATGTGTAGCTTTTACCTTGCTGGATAATTCCAGTTCCAGTGTAGGCTTACACCATGTTCAACTTAACAGTGGACGGACAGCGTTCAGTGATCAAACTAGCCTTTAAACCATTTTTCCAAGGCCAATTCTAATTTCCTAAAGAGCGTTGTAAGAAAATTTAGATATAAAGAGTCAAAATTGACCATAAATAATAAATGCACAATGATCACATTGTTTACATTTGGCGGTTCAAAATCTGTAGGCTGCAGTCAACTCTACAGAAAGAGGAAGATTGTGGAACTCCAGGCGATGAATAAGAGTGGGCTTGGTACAAAGCGAGGATGGAACTGCAGCAGCTGCAAGACTACAAGGACATGTGACCCTCACAGGAAGGAGACTTCAGAATGAGTCAGAACACAACAATTCCATTCCATCTGAATTGCCCAAAATGTCTTGTAAGCTGATAAACCTTTGCGAATATGAAACCAATAAACTTGTCAGAATTAAAAGCGTTCGACTTGGGTCGCTGAAATGGACACTTAACGGAGTCATTCTGCTATTCATTTGGTGAGTATAGCTTGCACATATAAGGCATAATAGAGCCTGCTGTGGAAAAAACGGCCAAAACGCCCCGGCAACATCTTTGTAAACATTTGTATGAAAGGCTGCATAAAACGTTATTGCACGGTGACCTAAACAGTACGCCAATTGTTTGTTATTTAAAGGCAAAAGTGAGACAGATATCACACTTCATTATGTTTATGTTTATATACTTGTCTTGATGAATATATATGTTTGTCAATCTCAACCCACTATACAAATGTATACATTTGCAGTATAATGATGCTATGGAACAAGGAGTATCAAGAATATGACTTTGTGGTCAGTTCGGTCACCACTAAGGTCAAGGGAGTGGCCTTAACCAACCTGCCAGGCGTTGGTAATATAGTCTGGGATGTGGTTGATTACAGTGGTCCCTCACAGGTATGTATGGCCGTTTGTACAAGAAGTGTGTAAAATATTTCCCTTTATAAATTGTTTCCATGCATTGTTATATGGCTTTCACCTTTCCAACTTTTCTATAACAGGGAAAGAATTCGTTTTTTGTGGTGACCAATGTGGCTATCACAAATGATCAGAAACAGGGAAAATGTCCAGAGGTAGTGTATCGTAGCAATAGTTTTCTTCTGATAAATAGAAACAGCAATGCAGTAGGTGTCATCTACATTTATTTTACAGGTCCCCCCTTATGGAGAATTGTGTCGCACGGACACAAACTGTGAGAAAGGGTTCTCAGACCAGCATAGCCATGGTATTGTCATTTTTATGAGTTGCCTCTATACTACTGAGTTATAGCTTTAGTTCTTTCAAGAAGAGGAATTTGTCAGTGATATGTTGAGATTTGAAAGGATCTTATCTGCTCTCGGTCTCCATAGCATCCTGCAAGATTATTCATAAATTCATGTTTGATGAACAGAAGTACTAGTAAATGAGGAGACTAATGATTAATAGATTAGAAAAAGACATTTGGAGTAGTTAATCACTAACAGTCTCCTAAATGGCGTTGAAAAACTCTGGGATTGTTGGCTTGCTTTGCAGGGGTTCAAACAGGAGCATGTGTGAAGTTTGATGTGACGAGGAAGACATGTGAGGTGTTTGCATGGTGTCCCATCGAAACAAAACCCAAACCTCCAAGGTAAGTACTGTTGTTTTCAGTACAAGGTACAAGGTGTTCATACGGAACTACTGGGACTATAAATCTCAGTTCCTATTTGGTTTAGGAAGTTGGCTCAGTTGATTGCAGCTTACTGTTGATATACAGTTAATGGTGAAGTTAATGGTTTCACACAAAATACTCAATTTTAATTTATTTGAAGTAACGTGTCCATTTATGCAGGCCTGCTCTCTTAGCATCGGCTGAGAACTTCACAGTCCTCATCAAGAACGATATCAGATTCCCTGCCTTCAATTTCATCAGGTAAAATACATTATGGGTCGCATACATTTCCCCCCCGATTCCAATCACTGATCAGCGTTTTTAATATACTGTAGGCACTTTCACCAGGTTCTTCAAAGTGTTCCAGATGACATTTTTTTGCTTCACAGAAGGAATATCCTTCCTTGGATGGACTCTACTTACCTGAAGGGCTGCCGGTTTAACAAGTACAGAGACCCCCTGTGTCCTATCTTCCGTCTAGGTGACATAATTCAGGAGGCCAAAGAAAACTTTTCACAGATGGCAGTAGAGGTGCGAGTTTTTGAAATCCCATCACTTGTTTTTTCTAGTTCATAGGCCCTGCCTCTTTACACAACATTTACTTTGCTATGTCTATAGGGAGGTGTAATTGGAATCCAGATTAACTGGGACTGCAATCTGGATGGGTTTTCTCAAAATTGTCTGCCGAAGTATAGCTTCCGCCGCCTGGATGAGAAGGAGGGCAACCGAACCCTGTACCCAGGCCTCAACTTCAGGTAAGAGTGAGGCCACAGATTGTTTGATGTAAGTTAATCATTAATAACATAACAAGTATACTATCGTGTGGCATTGACGAGTAACTCTTGGCAAGTGACATTTTTTTTAAATTACTGCCTGTTTGCTTGTTTGTAATTGCATTATCAGATTTGCAAGGTACCACAGAGAGAATGGCATAGAAGTGAGAACGCTTTACAAAGCTTTTGGGATCAGGTTTGATGTCATGGTCTTTGGAAAGGTTTGTGTACTGTATGTTTCAGGAAATACCACTGAATTGAGCAATAACATATGGAAATATATAATGTCAATCCCCTGTCCAAGTTGCCTGACAGTTATGTCCAAAGCCTGATTGATGTAGTTAAATAAGGTTGTATAACAGTTTGCTGTTTCTCTGCTCTGTGTTCTGTTTAGGCAGGAAAGTTCAGCATAATTCAACTTATCATCTACATTGGATCAACCCTGTCTTATTACGCTCTAGTGAGTTTGAAAATCTATGCTTACCTCACATTCAGAATGTCTACCAACGTCCTGAACGAGGAAACATTAACCCAAAGGTTCATTTTCACCCAGACTACTATTATCATTGATTGGTTGATTGGGACCAGCTGCTACTCTAGAGAAGCCAGACAGGACTACTCTGAAAAGAAGGTTGAGTCTGTCCGGGACAGACAACAGGTGAGACGAGGGGGTCATTTCCATTATAGCCTCAGGCACGTTCATCCTCCAGGCTGGAGATTTGCATTCGGTCTTCTGAACGTTGAATGGAAATGTGTGGTTGAGGCGTTGAACAATGATGTTTTGTTTCAGTGCATCCTGTGTGTCTCATTTGTGGATGACGACAATATTAGAGTCGTGAAAAGATCTCAGAAGAAAAGCCTACAAGATGTGAAACCCATCTCAATTCACCAAAGCCAGGTTTGCATACTATTCCTACTCAAGGAATCCTTAAAGCTAGGGTAGTCAGGTGGCTGAGCGGTGAGGGGGTCGGGCTAGTAATCCGAAGGTCGCCAGTTCGATTCCCGGTCATGCCAACTGATGTTGTGTCCTTGGGCAAGGCACTTCACCCTACTTGTCTCGGGGGAATGTCCCTGTACTTACTGTAAGTCGCTCTGGATAAGAGCGTCTGCTAAATGACTAAATGTAAATGTAAAGCTAACTGTCTAGTATGCGCAGTGTAATCCTCAGTGCTGTCATTCGATTGGTGTATGAACAGATATATTTTGGTCTGGTTGCCAGGAGGATGAAATGCACTTGAGAGCCATGGTCGGCACACTGCAGCCCGGGTCCCGTGTAGTCAAGCAACCCCAGCAGGTGCCTCACAGGCCCGGGTGTCCGTCCTGGTGCCTATGTGGCTGCTGTGGCTCCCCCAGCCTCCCCGCAGAGCAGCTTTGCTGCAGGCGGAGCAGGGGCCGATGCATCACCACCTCCCCCCTGTTTGAGCAGCTGGTGTTGGGGGAGACTCTCCTGGAGGCTGTGCTGCTGTACAGGGAGCCTCTCTGTGAGTGGGGCCCGGAGGACAGGACCCCCGCCCTCCGCCACTGCGCCTACAGACAGTACATCACCTGGAGGTTCGGCTCCCCTCCAAAAGAGACACGTCCTGTCATCCCTAGTTGCTCTGTGTTAAGAATCAGAGGGGTGTACCCCAGTTCGGACGGGCAGTACAGTGGACTTCAGACCACTAAAACTGTTACAGTTCGGTCTGGCCATATTACTAAACTTTAGGCAATGATGTTGTCGAAGTGCTACTGCGAAACTATGGCTAACACCAGACCTTAATCTCTTGCGTTGTGGATTGTGTTGATGTGACTTTTGTGCTAACATTTAGCATTATCATTAACATTCTAACATTGCTTTAACATGCCTAGCATATAATGAGGTGACATTTGTATCGTAATTGTTTATCTTTTAAATACTTTTACATTGAAGTGCATCTTTTGATCACAAATAATAAATCTAACTTCAACAGTTTTCCAGTTTCCCGCTTCAAATTGTCTGTCCATTTGCAGTGTATATATAGCCACTCACAAGAGCATTTTTGCGAATACATATTTTATTCAAATGAGTTGTACATTTGAACATATATGAACCACAACGCTGATTTGAATGTTATATTTGACACTGTAAACTGAAGGTTGTACTCATACCTCCCACTCATGTCCAACTGTACACTGCCTGCAGTTCTGAAAGTGTATAGCCATGACAAAGACTACTTGTTGCTGTCAAGACTGTCTCAGCTGTTTCTTTGATTATGAAACACCCAGAACAATTATTATTAAGAGCAAAGGAGTAGGACTTCTCTTCAGATTGATAAATTTTCTGATCGTTGCTTACGTCTTCGGGTACGTTTGTTTAAACCTAAGAATACTACTGCATGTAAGAGTTTTGAAGCGAGCCTGACTTTGTTTCACTCTGTGTTTAATGTACTGTGTGTTTTTGATATTCTTTAGTGAGACGGTAAGATATTTCTGTTATGCTGCATCCACTCCCCTTCTAGGTATGTATGTTACCTGCAGAAGGGCTACCAGGACACAGACTCTGTAATCAGCTCGGTCACCACTAAGGTCAAGGGATATGCTCTCACCAACTCCTCCGATTTGGGACCCCAGATTTGGGATGTGGCTGACTTTGTCATCCCACCTCAGGTCCCTGACCCATCCTTTACCTCGAAACATTTGGGGTGGGGGGGACATGAACATTTTCTTTAAAATAAAATACACAGTCATTGTATGTCATCAGTGTAGCACTTTCATGGCACCCTGCTAAAACCTCTTGTTTTCCTGTATGACAGGGGGAGAATTCGTTTTTTGTTTTGACTAATGCGATTATTACCCCAAGGCAAACTCAGTCAAGCTGTCCTGAGGTAAATCACTGAATGTTTGTTCCTGCAATTTGTTCTAATTATCTAAAACATTTCCCAATATGTTTTTTCATGTGTTACTTCTGTATGTGTAGTAGAAGGATACTGCCTCTGTTTTAAATGGAAAAGTTGGAAATGGAAAAGTTAAGTATTTGAATATCACTGGAACTGTATCTGTTTTCAAGCTCCCGACCACATCAGCAATTTGTATAGATGACTGTGACTGCACTGAGGGTTTCAGTGATCCTCGTGGCAATGGTAGGCATGCTACTACAATAGATTATGTTTACTTTGCTAAAACAATTGTTAAATGTACAGTATGTCAATGTTCATAACTGAACATTGCCATTTAATTACTAGTATAGTTTCAGAATCATGATCCTAAAATCTCCACTTCGAGGATTTATTTGTTGGAGTTTGTTGAATGTTTTGCTCTGGTGACGCAAAGATGACAGAATATTGCTCATTTTTAAGGTATCCAGACTGGCCTATGTGTGGACTATTCAGACACCATCAAGACCTGTGAGGTGCAATCTTGGTGTCCACTTGAATTAGATGTTAACATACCTGAGTAAGAAAGTCAATATGTTGAATTACACACTTTTTATCCCTCAGTATGTGATACAACATTTTGGTTTTATTGTGGAGTGATAGGGTGTGAATTTATACTGTGTTTTGTATCTCATTAGGCCAGCACTGCTGGGTACAGCAGAGAACTTTACAGTACTGATCAAAAACAGCGTGACATACCCCAAGTTCAACTTCAACGGGTAATGTTTATTTTACTCTTTCTTTATTTGCTTCCTATAAACATAGTCAGACCAACCTATTTGCTTCTTTTGCTTTGTAGAAGAAACATCATGTCTGACATCATCAACACTTCATACCTGAAGCGATGTGAATTCAGTCGCAAGACAGATCCTCACTGTCCCATTTTCCGTCTTAAGACCATGGTCTTAGAGGCCGAAGAAGACTTTCAGACCATGGCTGTCAAGGTGAGCCTAAAGTACATCACAAAGGTGACACACAGATGATAAAAACCTTGATTGGATCAAACTATCTGCAGTTATTCTAAATGTTGTCAGTTTGATCTTTCATAAGAAAAATTGGTAAGTATAATAACATCTTTCATCACGAATAAAAGATGGAGTGTAAAACATGAGGTTGTGTTTGTGAAGGGTGGCGTGCTTGGTGTTTTTATCGACTGGACCTGTGACCTAGACTGGTGGGGGAAGCCTTGCCAACCTCAGTACACCTTCCGTCGGCTTGACGACAAAAACCCTACCAACAAGGTTGCTCCTGGATACAACTTCAGGTGAAACAAATAAACTGAGGAACCAAGTTCTATATCCTGTTTTGACGTTATGTATGATTCCACCACTACCAAGAATCCCTCTGATTTAATGGTTAATTTTCTTCAGGTTTGCAAAATACTTCAACAACAGTGATGGTGAGGAAACAAGAACCTTGACCAAAGCCTATGGAATCCGTTTTGATGTCATCGTTTTTGGAAATGTGAGGCTTTCCAACCACAATGCTTCATCTGCACAAACAGTCTTGACAAGATCAGGTTACTAAAATGTATCCACCATGATGCAATGGCTACCTGTTGGATCACTACAATGTAATCATTACATTTTTGCAGGCAGGTAAATTCAGCATTGTCCCAACCATCGTGAATTTGGGTGCAGCGCTGTCGTTCCTCTCTCTGGTATGTCGTCCAATCCCAAATAATTTAAGACTTCCAAATGCACAGCAATAAATATCTGAACCCAACTGCAGTATTTAGACTTCATATGTATGGTATTTTTGGTACGAAAGTATGAATAGTGAATGATATCTGTAAATCACGTATTTCATCTATAGACAGGTGCAGTTTGTGACTGGGTTCTGGTGACATGTACAAAGAGAAGGCATTATTACCAAAAACACAAAACCACAGTCCTTGAGGACAGTGATGACACTGAATCTGTGAGTGACCATCTTACGCTCTCCATTCCCGTTTCGCCAAATCAAGACATGTAGAAAATCCTAAATGTTTTAATGCTCCTTAAGGAGATGCATCTAATCTGAAGTTTGTTTTTACAGCTGTCTATGGGAACCACTTACGGAACACACTAAAGCCTAAACATACATACTCCTTGTTTAAATGTACACACAGCTGTGATGTCATTAGGCAGGTACAATCCCTGCATTAAATAAACTAAAACATATTTATGTATTGTCTGATATCGCTTCCAGAGACAGTTTAGAGAAAATCATTTTAATTTGTTTAAAATTGCAAAATCAAATTCCTGCTCACAGATACTACAAAGAACAAATTCAGTAACACTTTAGCTTAAGTGTACATTCACTATTGCGACTACATAGAATGTAGTTACATAGGAATTATGCTCAACAGTGACGACCATGCAATAACAATTACAGCAGTTCCCATAAATGCGATAACAGTACTACATTAGCATCACTGTTCATATTTCAATTCACGTACGTTTAAGGTAAAGTGTACACAGAAAAACAACAACTATCTTCTTTTCTGGAAAACATTTCCTCGGCCCATTCCTCCACGCCCCCGGCCTCGAGCTGCCACTGAAAAGGACCCAGAAAAGCAGCAAGGGTTAATACAGTTGGACATTCAACACAATATCCATCAAGACACCTTAGCGGTAGAGATCTTGTGAACAAGACTGATGGAGGATCAGAATCAGAATGTGTTAATGCCATATACGTTTTCACAGACACTGAATTTACTGTGGCAGAAAGGTGCATACAATAAACATATATACGGATCTTGTTTTTTTTGTTTCATGTGTAAATAAAATGCAACAGTCTAATACTAAGGAGCTAAACAATTACTAAAGACCTAAACAGTAGTGCAAGACATAAAATGGATATAAATGTAAAAGTTGCCAAAGATAAAATAGGGCAGCAAAAGGATGAATGTACCTTGTGCTTTGAGAATGGCAGCTTTTCCTCTTCCTGCTCCTGCAGCCTGGTTCTTGTTCTTCATGCTCTTGAGCATGGGCGCGTTCTTTAACATATCCGGCAAAATTAAGAAACGAATCTTGCTGCCTCGGATGTACACTTGCTCCAGCTGAGCTACACGACCATCTCTGTGGGTCACTGTAATGTTTGCCATCTAAAAGGGAGGAAACATATATTCGTTATACTGTGCGTTTTAAGATATTTGGTTACTATGTATATGGGACAGTGAGGGTTAATACAAGTTGATAAAATGTAAGGATTTGTGTATTCTTACCTGGCAGTTCATGTTGTCCTCTGCTTCAATGAGCTTCCCTCTGTACACCTCACCTGTGTTGGTCTCACAGGTAACAATGTGCCCCTCGGCTTCATGGAGGACTTTGATTGGCACCCCAATAGACATCTTCGAAGTATTTTCTTACAATGGTTAACTTTCTGCATCATGAAAAGGAACACGTTATTTCAAATCTATTTAAAACAAGTAAATGATTAGAAAAACCATGAAACACTATGAAACACGATCATTAAATTCTAACCCTATCCATGAACTAAGCTAGCTCTACAGTACTAAGTTAGCTAACTTAGCTCGCTAGCTAGCTACCATGCATGCATTTTCTTCGCACCATCCCATTGCCAATTTGCGCAGACATTTAATTATTTACTCTATTCTTCTTAAACGTCTAAACACGACCAGATAACAGGGCTACCTAATTACCTTAATGTTGGTCTGTAATTTTGATTAAATAACTAACGTTTCTTTTATTCAACTAACAAGCATCCTTTGAACGTTCTACTTACGGCCCGCCTGCTCTGCTGTGTTGTGTTGACTTCCTTTTCCTGAATAAGACTTCTCCGATTTACTATTCGGTGCCCCCTGCTGGCGATCGCCAATACCACCCACCGGGCAATAGTGCAATTTATTTCATTAGTTTAATTAAATTGATTTATACTGCCGAACTATGATCAATCATTAGAATAATACAACAATTTATTTTATATCAACAGCGTTTGTAGTGTATCGTTTGTGGTCATAATTGTTACACCGGAAGGCAGTGCACTTTTTATGAACACAGCAACCCCTTACCGAAATGGGAGTTTTGCGTTAGCCAGGGCGGGTGGCTAACTAGTTAGCCATTTGAAAGCCAGCAGCTGTCGTGGCTAGTAATTTGTACCACATTACCTACAAAAATACTCAACAACTATCGGTTGTATCGCCCCGTTTTAGCCAGCTAACCACTTTGACTGTATAAATCGATCATCAAGTTGGAGAATCAATACGACTTAGAGCTACATAGTCTACCGTTAGCTAGAGCTAACTGGTTCATTTGAGTTACAGTATGTTCCAGTGTTAGCTAAGTAGCTTAGCCAGCTAGCTAATGTGGTTGCAAGACAACAGCAGCATTGATGAGGCAATCCAACCTTGGATTATCAACTGTAACGCTGTTCTTTCTGGGCTTCGCTGTCTATAGATTGGATTTAGCCTTTAGCAATTCCGAAATATACCACAGAATGACAGGTAAGTGCTTGATCACAACTGTAACAATGCAAGTTTCGTGTATAATCGACTACTTGCATGGGCTTGACTCATGAACACCACAACACCACTGTTGGCCAATTTGCTTGCTTGCTAGCCCCTTGTTAACAGGATCTCATCTTCCTCACAGATGATGTCGTTCTGCTGAATGTACCCGTCATTCGGCAATTGTACCACTGGGACTGCGGGTTAGCTTGCTCAAAAATGGTGTTGAAGTAAGCCTAACCTTAACAAGAAAGTTGGTTGTGATTTTACCATAGTGACTAGTGAGCTACAGCTATTAACCCAGTGACCAACCCTTCTTCCTTACACTGTGTGTGGCAGATACCTCCACCCTGTCAGTGATGAGGAGTTTCAAAGTGCTTGTTGGGAGCTGAAGTTGACAGAGAGTGTGTGGACCATTGACCTGGCCTACCTCATGAACCAGCTTGGAGTCCAGCACCGCTTTTGCACTCAGACCCTGGGCGTAGACAAAGGGTTCAAGAATCAGGTAATGTAGTGGTCTCCAACCTCGGGCCTACTGTCCTGTTTGGTTTCGATGGTTCCCTGCTCCAACACACCTGATTCAAATGAATGGTTATCAGGCTTCTGCAGAGCTTGATAACGAACCGTTCAGTATCAGGTGCGTTGGAGCAGGCAAACATCTAAAACATGCAGGGCAGTTGGCCCTGGGGATCAAGATTGGAGACTACTGAAGACCTTATTTCAGTCAGCCAAGTTATGTAGTCTTTTATAGGTGTTGGTGCGCTCTTCATAATGATAATTCCCTCCTGTAAACAGTCCTTCTACAAGAAACATTTTGACACTGAAGAAGACAGAGTGAATGAGCTCTTTCTGAAGGCTGAGAGTAAAGGCGTGGTGGTAAATAAATGGTACGTTTGTTTAGTTCTGAATTTAATTGTTTTAATATTTAAATTACGGTGGCTGATCTGGTTTGTAATTACTGTGAATTAACGTCTCCCATATCCTTGTCTAGCTCTGTGACCATTCAGGAAATCCAGGACCATCTTGAACAGGGCAATGTGGCCATAGTTCTGGTCAATGCAGTGGTTCTTATGTGTGAACTCTGCTCATCGCCTGTCAAGTATTGCTGCTTCCTCCCTGTGGGTCAAAAGTGCTTCTGCCGGAAGCCAGAATACCAGGGTCACTTTGTAGTCGTGAGTGGCTTCAACCGAGGCACAGGCTGCATCTTCTACAACAATCCTGCATATTCAGATCGTGAGTCGTGACACGTAAATGAAAGACGGTCAAGCATTTTTAAAGCATTCCAAACACTTCTTTTGTCACGCCCACACGACAGCACGCTGAGTGTGACCCTATACCGCAATCCAGTGTACTCAGTGGGGAAAAGAATGTCTGCCCCTTGGCTTCAACTGAGTAACATAACAGCAGTCGCATTGATGCAAATCCTGTTTGTGTGTGTTTCAGGAGTGTGCTGCACCAGCGTTAGTAATTTCGAAGAGGCTCGAAGGAGCTATGGCACGGACGAGGACATCCTGTTCGTTTTCAAGGAGAGCTGATTGGCTCAGGGAATGTGACATAGCTGAACTATACATCACGCTAGTGTTCCATCTAGACTGTGATGGCACACCAGTCTGCAGGTCTCCAGCATGGGACCTTAGGCTCCAACTCAAGCCAAGTGTTGAAGATCCCTGTGGGCTCTTCTCTCTTAGTGCTGCCATGGCTGACCACTACTAGAATAACCACAACACCCGCTGCAGTCACTACACCTGTTTGGTTCACATAGCCGCTGGCATTTGATGCGTAGGGAAGTAACAGCTGGAAAGCTTGGGAACACAAGTTCTTTTTTTGTTTGTTTAACTTGGGTGGAGATGCTATATAGCATGAATTCATTTTGACTTTCTCCCTGTCACGTTTATTAAGTCCAATCCACCAGATAAACTGTGAGCAGATACCAGATTGCTTAAGTCTGTGTAAATGAAATGCTTTTTTCCAAGCATAAGCATGGAGAACAGAAAGCAAGAAGGGCCGATGGCAACATTGTGCACCTTCAATGGATTTGTATAATGTCATGTTTAGTGTAATTCTCAAGGGTTTGTGTGTGGCAGCAATCCCTGTCCTTGACTAGCTTTTCATATTTTATAAACTACTACTTTGTGTTGGTGCAATATAACGTACAAATAGGAAGGATAGGGAGAAATTGTCTTGAAAGACTCAGGTAATGTACATCCATAACTGTGTGTGTGTTATATAACAATAACAAATCAAGTGGCAAGCTAATTTACTTGATGCAATACATCAAGCTGTTTCATGAATATATCTGGCTAGTATACAGGTCATCTCCATAAACCCTAGTCTGATCAGTACATGCTTTTTTACTGTGTGCAAAAAAAAGAACAGTCCATGACCAGTTCATCTACAAAAGTATTAAACAGTACAATAATAAAGTATTTAAACATGTTTTAAGTACATGCATTTAAAATGGGTTCCCTTTACAAGTTTGTGCACTGCGTGTGTAAACACTAAAATACAAATATGAAATGGAGATTAGGTAACTAAACATTTTAGCATCATGGGATAAGTTATTGCACTCTGGATTTGTACCAGCCATAATTGTGTTAATTTAATACTCAATTTGACCATTGTTTTTTGGTTTAAATAGGAAGGTAGCTAATTATTTTTGTTACAAAACAAATAGAATGTTTTCAATGCCAACCTTAATTTTTTATGAAATATATGATTGCATTTGCGCATTGTAATCAATAAAGGTTCATTGAGGGTGCTTCTCAACTGGCCTGAGACTTTGATTGTATCTCAATAGCATATAGTTGAATCAGAAGATATCTTCTATTCCTTTATGATGTTAGGCTGGAAGTCCATTTTGACTGCTTTGGTGAGTCCTTCTGCATACTCAGCATACCTCCCTGTCATCTGTGGGTACAGTGAGAAGACAATTGTTTGGGGGACAAACAGTAAAAGGTCTGATTTAATTAAAAGAGAAATTGGATACCGTGGAGAAATTCAGCCATGTTAGTTTACCTTAAAACTCCATTTGTCACTGATTTGTCGATTCAGGTTGAGGTCTACTTCTGCCACCAGAAGCCCATCCCTGGTTCTAGAGAGCCCTGGTGAGCGACTGCCATCAGGGGCAGCTACATAGCTTGAGCCATAGAAGTGCCCAAAGTCCTGGTGAGCTGGAAAAAGGCAAATACCATAAGTAACCCAAACCAGACAGGAGAGATGTCAGAGTGGACAGCTATAGCACGAAACAACATCCAGCTACACACAGCTTACTAGTCTGGTGCTGTGTGCATAAAACGACTAAGGAGTAGGCCATCTGGATAACAACAAGATCTATGATGCCTACTGGATCCAGTTGCATGGCCTTGTAACTGTAGCTCAGAGGACGACATGTCCAATGAGTATCCTTATGCATTGGCAGCATATGGTACATAAAGACTGCCACTCAATAACATTTACATTTACATTTAGTCTTTTAGCAGACGCTCTTATCCAGAGCGACTCACAGTAAATACAGGGACATTCCCCCGAGGCAAGTAGGGTGAAGTGCCTTGCCCAAGGACACAACGTCAGTTGGCATGACCGGGAATCGAACTGGCAACCTTCGGATTACTAGTCCGACTCCCTCACCGCTCAGCCACCTGACTCCCTGTAACACAGTACAGTGCTGTCATGAAGGCTGAGTGGAAAAACAGACAGACTGGATATCCAGTTCATAGAAGGGGATTCTGGAAATGTAGACATTGTTTTGAATACAAACCTTTTTTACCATCGCCTGAGGTGAATTCATTTTTGAAGTGTTCCTACAGACAACAGAATAAATGCTGGTGAAACTTTTCCTTTTACCAACAAGACACCCAACTGCTAAACTGTTGCCTGTCAAAACAAATGAAAAATCCCAGCTATTAGGCATTAGCAGGCATTAGCAAGCTGGAAAAAACCCACTTCCGCTTACTTACAGTTCCAACACGGTTAATGCCACAGGTAAAACAGTGGTTTGCTATTGCTGCATTCCTAGCCTCAATAGCCCACATGGGCTCACTGAAAAACAATGATAGAAGTGTCAGTGTGCTATGTATGACAACAGGAAAGATTCGTAAACTGCATAGTACCTTCCCCCTCAATATACCTGAGGCCTCCAACAGTAGCGGAAGGGTTGAAAATGATCTCCGCTCCATTCATACTGTACATGAACCAGTTGAGTGGGTGATGCCGCCCATAGCAAATATTCACAGCAATCTTACCAAACTGGGTCTGAAACACTCTATGGCCTGTGTTGCCCTCCATGTAATATGTAGACTGTGAAAGTGAAACATGTCGGGAGAGTAGGGTTGGTATAAAGGGGTAAATGTACATGTTAATGTCAAAGTTTGAAGTATATGAAAATCCCTAAAATGATACATGCAAAGTATGCCAACAATTGTAATGCATAAAGTTCAAACTTTATCCTAAGTAGTTCCACACAGCTACGAGAGTAGATTTAACAAGAGTGTGCAAGTCAGAAGAAATTAGTGCATAACGGTTGCCTAAACAAAATGGCTGACGAGCATCCCTGTTGCACACGGAGCTTTGAGGACCACACAGGAAATACCGTGCTCTGTCCCGAACATTGGGTTTCTATGAAGACATGACAACATGACTGGAAACACAAAACAGGGTCCTGTTGTTTTCATTCACAGCGGTAATGAGGGAGCTTTCATTTTCCAAATAACATGAGCGTGTCCTCTGAACTTTAGGTGGTGATGGTAGGATGCTCAAAGTGTTGTCAGTGTGTGTGTGTGTGTGTGTGCACACATGGACACATGAGAATATTTTTGTGTTTTAGCCTTTAACCAATTATTCTGACCCTTGTACCAGTAGGATACAAACAGGGCGGAAATAATGTTGAAAGCCCCTAATTTCAGTGTCCAACTGTCCATAGAAAACGTATGTTTTCAGCATGTGGACGAGAAAAAAAAGTAGGTCAGACGGAAGTACGAGAATGCTTAGATATTCAAGAAGAGAAATACGAACCTCGTTGAAGTCTCCAACTCGAGGAATGTGGTTTTTCCTGGTTTTGCCTAACACGCTGCCAGAGTTAGAAACTACCACTGCCGTGTTCCAGAGAGTGCTGCGCAGTTCGTCTCGCTCCAAAATAGGTGACACCACAACCATGTTGTATTTCTTTGCCAACTGAGAGTAGAACACGTTTATTTTAGATTTGAAGTCATTATTACCAATGCATCAAATTACATCTTAGACACAGAGAACCACCATGAATAACATGTAATAACAGAACGTGACGCATGTCTCAATAAGGCATAATGAGACATGCCAACAATGTGACCTCTGACCTCTTGGCAGAAGCGTGTGGTGTACCCCTCCTCTGCAGACTCTGCAAACTCAGTCCATGGCTCCTTTTCCCGTGTGCAAAAGGCAAAGGGCATAGCTGTTGGCGAAAAAGCAGGATCAATCTCAGATTACGAATGATCAGATGCTTGTTATGGTAATCAACTCCATGTTGATTGAAAAGGACTTGAAAAGTACACTAGACTAGTTTGCAGAGCTAACAAGGCACTGAAACGTATTTACGTGAATGGGAAATTTAACTCCACTCACTCCAGGCCTCCTGGAAGCACACAATGTTTACTCCACACATGGCAGCTACATCCACCATTTCACCAATCCTCTTGTGGAGGGCTGTGATCTGTGCAACAAGGATAAACATCGGTCATGAAAAAGGCCCCTTCCGTGTCTATTTGGCTTAAAAGATGTTTGTGGTGGAGGTGGGCCTGGTTCCCTGTCCAATCACTTGACAAATAAACACCACCACCCCCACTCTCTTTGGAGGAGTTGAAGAGGGGGGACGTATTGACCTGATCCAAGACTGGTGCATCTGTGGGCAGAACTATGCGATTCTGAATGAGCCCAACCCGAACGGTCCTCGGGGGCCTAAGCTGCTCCTGGGCAGCCTCGAACATGTGCCCCTGCAGTTCAAAGTCCCGCTCTGAAGCAGCCTCTACTGCACATGCTGGCAGATCCAACTTCCTGTAATCAGAAATAGAATCAAGGTTGCTTAATAAGGATCTTCTAGATAAAGCACAGACACACTTGTATTTTGTGCAGTTTATTATATTGATTGTCACCAGGACTGCCAATCATTTTTGTTTCGCACGAAAGGTGATTTGGTAGCACTTGGAGTGGCAAAGACAACCAACCAATTATCTTTTAGAACGAGAGCAAAGTCCACGTCGGATAATGATTGACTCGTTAACAACGTGGTAGCAAAAACACAATATACAATTGACTTTATGATATGAAAAGGCGGGCATATTAGGCTTGTCCCATAATCACTATGTTTGCCAAGGAGGCCAATTGGAATAATATAACCAGCTAAACCTATTACAACGACCGGTTGTTAAATAATTTCAGCGGGCGGTGAATAGGCAACTCACTTTGTCTCCTTTCCGAATAAAATTCGTCTCACTTCTTTAAGTTCCTCCTTTGGAAGATGTGTTTCTAACGTCTTCTCTAAAGACTCAAACTCGGACGCTGACATTGTAAAATACTGTCCGAACTTAAGTCTAGTGCTGCGAGGGGTCGAGAACCTGAGCCGCAACTGCGTCCAAGAGGGGGCTGGTCTTCCCTTTTCCCTGTAGCCTAATTATGTAATCTGCATATTCTTACTATAGGCTAAAATGCAAAGTCAAAGCAATAAATACCACTGTGCACATTTGTAAATAATCTATATCGACAGTCTGAGAGTCATTTATTCAAAAACACTTTATTTAAAGTCCTGGTACGTTTTTTGGATAAGTCGCCTGATTAATTATTATTATCTGAAACATGGACACACTATTCAGTGGCGTTTGGTCACTATTTGATGGAATTACTCTTCTTGTTTCCACTCGTGGTCTTGTTCCGAGTTTGGTTGATAAGAGCGTCCCTCTGTGGCCAGCCTTTTCTGTAGGGACCGCCTTTTCTATCTCGCTCCCGACTGGGTAGAGACATCTTCCGCAGAATCTCTGAGGAATAGGTTGGATGGAACAAACAGAAAAAACAGAATATTTTTTAAATATAGAACACTGTGTAAGAATGTACAGAACATTGATATTTGACATTTGATATGTTTCCATAAACCGATATAGAAACGGTCACCTGTGTTCTTACCTGCTAATTCAGGATGACACCTTCCCAGGTTGTTTAGGAGAGGTAGATACTTGTTACCATCAGTACCATCATCTCCTGTAAAAATTCGATGGTAATTCTATAAATTCAACCGTATAAAACTAAAACATGTTTACACACATTAATACATCCATTCAATTTCAGACAATACAACTGTTTGAAAGACTCTACTCTGTGGTGTTGCTATGTCCCTCATCAGGTAGTACAAGATTGTATTAAGGTTAGAGAGACTCACTGGACACCTGTAGGAGGTTAGAGAGACTCACTGGACACCTGTAGGAGGTTAGAGAGACTCACTGGACACTGGTAGGAGGTTAGAGAGACTCACTGGACACCTGTAGGAGGTTAGAGAGACTCACTGGACACTGGTAGGAGGTTAGAGAGACTCACTGGACACCTGTAGGAGGTTAGAGAGACTCACTGGACACTGGTAGGAGGTTAGAGAGACTCACTGGACACCTGTAGGAGGTTAGAGAGTGTCACTGGACACCTGTAGGAGGTTAGAGAGACTCACTGGACACCTGTAGTAGGTTAGAGAGACTCACTGGACACCTGTAGTAGGTTAGAGAGACTCACTGGACACCTGTAGGAGGATGTAGCTCTGCCTCTCCTTCAGAAAGCTGCTGGCCCGCTCCACACTCTGTTCCCTCTCGTTCAGACTCATCAGCTCCCCGGACCTGTCCATCAGCTCCACACAGTCTGCGCCACACATTCTCACACATCAATGCTCATGTATTTGTACAAGTCACCAAGACAGCTACATATTCTGGCACATTTACCTACAAAGCAGGAATCTGACAGTCAGGCTACTGATTGATGTTTTGAAGCTATATCTGGTGCTGATTAGTGAATTAGTCTTATTGCTTAATTTTTCTGCAACAGAAGAGAAAGGGTGTTTACCTTGAGATTCCACATTACATCTTTCTTTCAAATTTTGGATGAAGTTTATCAGTCTGCAATTCAAATTGAATAATTCCATTCTGTTGTCTGACAAAGCAAAGAATCTCTTATTAATCATTATTATTTAGATACAGTATTGTTGTAAAATCAATCCTCAATCAATTCAGATTTGAGTAGTCGATAGTTTACCATTCTGACGTTACTGCCTCTATTGTAATTTACCAGGTAGGGCAAGCTATTTACAAAGTTGATAAAATAGCGTCAAATTATGTAAAGATGACATCATGTAATTCACTTACCTCCAAACTGTACCATGACGAACATTTCCTTCTCTCTCTATGTCGTTTAGGCGTCAGAACAGACACCTCCAGCTACCTTACAAAATGCTGCTCCAAGTACTATATTTGAAGCACCCATCTCTTGCATAGAACTAGAGGAGTAATGAGTTTGGGCTAAGCACACAAAGCCACAATAGGGGGTGTTAAATCACTGTTGTTGACTACAGTCATACTTAGTGACAAGCCTCAGCACTAAGGGAAAGGCCATTGTGAATTGGCATCTACAGTTTCTCTGAGCAAACACACTTTTGACAGGGTATATAGCTTTCTGATTTTAAATCTCTTTAACTGTTGAGATAGTAAAAAAAAATTATATCGCACCTATACACATTCTCCCTAGATGAAGCTCTTTCAGTTGTCCCTCTCCGCTCCAGTTCCCTTTTTCTAAAGGCAAGACGTTTTACGTGACAGGAAGGCACTATTCTTGTTTGTATCCATGGAGTCAGTCTGTACACAGTCTCACAACTCCTTCGGCCTTCACTGTTGCTTGAACACTGAAGCTTGGCTCAGCTACTGTGGGGGATGATATAGAGGTTTTATTGGTAGCCCATAACTGACATGGTGACCATGACCAGGATCCAACCTATATCACGACTGGTCTGGCCTCAGAAGCATCAAGGCTCGGTCAAAGAATAAATAATGATGGCAAGTCTGCTCAAACGAGAGAACAATTCTCCTGGCTTTGAGTAAACGTGTTGAAATAATTTAGTCGTGCACAGAGCTTTGGGCCAGGGCTAGGAAGGTCCCTGGTGCATCCTTAAAAAGCCCCAAATACTCCCTGGGGTAAACGCTGAAAGACTTTGCCCTGTGCCCTGTAACCTGAATTCACTAGGGGATTATAATAAAATATGGGAAAATAAAAAGGACCATAGAGTTTGGCGTGCGAGACATGAGGGCCGTATTGCCCCCATGCCCTTAGAGGGACCACCCCAGCTATGGAACCCCACTTCCCTTTGTCTACAGCTCCTCCCCCTGCTGGACGGAAGCCATGGCGAGCCCTCGAACTGCGGATACTGATTAATGGCTCTGAAAGCTGTAGTGTATTCAATTGATAAACAGTGCAACATGAAGAAGCAAACAAATGCATCTAGAGATGACAGTCAGACAAACAAAGATTTATTATATAACAAAAGGCACTGCATTGCATCCAACACGTGAGAATACAAAGAACTCTGGCAGTAACATGAGAGTTGGACATAATCAGTGGGAAACTACTATTTCCACCTCATTCTGTTTCAAAATGACTAAAAGACAAGGTACCCTCAATGATATTTGGCCGATAAATAAACGGAGGTAAAGAAATATTGGTACTGCTGTGGTAAACATGCAAACTGCGACACACATGCAAAAGTGAGAAATCAAATGAGCAAATAGTCACAGAATGAGAGTCCTGCAACAAAACCACATCAGTGTGACTTCAACCATAAATACAAATATAGTTTCTGTAAAAAAGAAGCTTAAACCCCAATGTCTGTGCCCTCAAAAATAAACCTTTTTGCAACTGCGAAGGAGCCAATGTTGGTATTCAAGACAGTACGATGGTACCAATGAGGTGGAATGAAGTCTTTTAGGTAACCAACCAAATGTCACTTCTCAACTCGAATGCCAGTCTGCCCAGAGATTTCCATAGAACCCTTGCACGCCTAACAGACGCCAAAGATGCCCGCCTGTTTGAATCTACACCATCAGGTCAGTGTGATCAGGAAACCTTTGTGAATGCTGATCTCCCTATCAGGACACCTCCGTGAGTTCGATGGAGCAGAGTGTTTGTTTACAGAAGGATGACTTGACCTGGGCAGACGAGAAATTCTCTCTGGCCTTCACCTCCACCACTTCCGTCCCCACGAAGGGCCCCTGTTGCTGTTCTCCACACTGCAGCGGGGGCCCTGTGGGGTGAGCATGTGTCTGTCTGAGGGGCTGGGGCGCAGGGGGACCCACCAGGGGACTGTGGGGTGCGACGGCTGACGGAGGGGGCTGAGACGCTGATAGGATGCCCCCCAAGTGGGCGGAGTAGCGGCAGGAGCTCTCACAGCTGCTGCTGCTGCTGTGCTCCGTGAAGAGGTCGAAGCTGATGCCGTTGGCCTTGACTCTCACAGAGTCGCTGATGCTGTTGTGGGCGGAGGTGCGCGTGCTGCCGCTGCTCTCGAACAGTTCCCGGCGGCCCAGGACGTGGCGCCGGATGATCTTGCGGAAGGTGTGGCGGAACTCCCGGATGCGGTAGGCGTAGATGAAGGGGTTGACGACCGAGTTGGCGTGGGAGAGGATGATGGCCACGTAGAGGGTCCAGAGGGGCGCGTGGGCACACTGGGGGCAGAACAGGGTGAAGCAGTTGATGAGGTGCAAAGGCAGCCAGCAAATGGCGAACAGGCCCACGATGATAGCCAGAGACTTGGCCGCTTGGACCTCCTTCTGGAGGGTAGAACGGGATTTCTCTCCGTGCACAGCCTTCAGCTCGATAAGCTTCAGCTGGCGTCGGGCTGCCATGAAGATGATTAGGTAGATTGCCAGCATGAGGAGCAGGGGCACCAGGACACAGGCCAAGAAATTGAAGTAGACCATGTATTCCATGACAACCACCTCTTCAAACAGGCACTTCATCAGGCCGGGTGGGCAGGTACTGTTCAGGTTCTCAGTGAACTTGTTCCAGCCCATCATGGGAGTCAGGCCAATGATGATGGAGAGGACCCAGCAGATGGCAATGATGCCCTTGGCACGCTGGCCAGTCACGAGGCTGTTGTACCTGTGGGTGGAAGGTAACCATGGAGAACCCAATCAGAAAGACACATACAGGGACAATGCATTTATATGAAATGTAGGAAGGAGAAATATTCATCCCCTTAGGTGCTGAAATTACCCAGAAATTGAAGGACAAATTGTGAAGCAAGAGTGATAGAGAACGTTATTCATTTTATTTGTTCAAGTAATATAAGGTCAGGAGGGAAGGAAGGTCTATTTTGAGTGAATGTGTTCGTCAGTGTGGGAGAGCAGCTGAGTTATTTGGCCTGTTTTTATCACATTCTCTAGATGTTAAAGTTCAAAAGGTTCACTCTGAGAAAACAAGCCCCCACCTCATGGATGCAGAACTACAGACATTAATGAAACCTCTCAGAATATCTCAGGGGAGAGGCACAACAGACTGTTTGGACGCAATAAAAACATTTCATACTATAGAGACAGTAATGTACAACAACCCATAGTGAAAAACGGGCCCGTAAAGAATGTCTGAGCATTTGATACACATCAAGCTATGAGACAACATACAATGTGTAAATTACCTTATACATAAACAGCCACTGTTTCTCAACAGTTATGGCAGTTATGTAGAAGGTCACAGTCTGTTTAAACTATTGTGCAGTGGGGAACCCAATTTACTGCTCCTGGGTGAGATGTCCTCGTGGGAGCCTCTATATCTGTATCCACTACGGATATAGGAATCTCACGCTGCCAATACTTTGTTTCTCACTCATACGTAGTGAGAGCCTCCGTTAATACACCGAAACTCATCACCACCCTTTTTACCTTTCATTTTATACCTGGGTACCCCGCCCGCAAATAAATATAGGTATATCAGCAAAGATTCAAAACAAACAACGAAACCGAGAGTTTGGGATCGTCGCACCCCTCAGGGTTCATCGACATAAACTCACCTCAGGGGCATCTTGATGGCGATGTACCGGTCGATGGCGATGGCCAACAGGCTGAAGATGGAGCTCTGGGTGAGCACCAGCACGAAGCAAGCGATAAACAAACACCCGTAGAAGTTGGAGCAGAACCCGGTGCTGATGAGGATGGCGAAGGGGATGGCCAGCACGCCCACAGCGATGTCCGCCACTGCCAGGGACACCACAAAGAAGTTGGTGATGCTCTGCAGGTTGCTGTTGAGACACACAGCCCAGCAGACCAGCACGTTGCCCAGCACGGACAACACGGCGATCAGCAACTCCAGGACGATGTAGATGGCGACAAAGGGATCGTCCGGCATGATGAGAGGGGCAGGGAGGTCACTGTGGAGGAGGGAGGATACCTCTCCTCAAAATCCATTGCTGCAGCTTGGCAGCTGTGACCTCACCCTCTGGGGTTCAATGTCTCCTCACAGTGAAGGTCTGGAGTCAGATGTGTCCTCACAAACCAAAGGTCTCCAGTCAACAGCCAATACAATACTGTACAGTAGTCTTCCAGCTCGCACAGTACGCAATCCTCTACTAAGATGCAGTTCAGATCAATTCTGTTCAGCTTCAGCCCAGACTCGAGGCAAACCACCTATTCCACAGACAGAGCATGAGTGTCATCCTTCTCTGGATGTGTCTACTGTCTGGTCTTGTCCCCTCAAGACCTTCCCCTCCGATGGAGATTCTGTAAAGTTGAGAGAGTGCCAAGGAAGAGATCACATGAGCATCATCCTGCTACTTTGAGGAAGTAAAACGTCAATTCGAACAAAAATGTTCATCCAGAAGAGGGAAATTAAATAGTTACATCATGTCATGCATGATTATGACATCAAATTAAATAAAAATAGGTCAAGTCCAGTTCTATTTTGTAAGCAGTTCAATTAATAGTTACATTTTCAAATTAATTGCATCTACAGTATATTCTGAAAATCTGCATACCATTTCGAATTCATCTGGACAACTATTGATTACATCAGCACAGTGGCCACTATGATTTATATGCAATAACATATCAGCTAATCTGAATCTCCCCCATTAAGTTCAGCACTAACACAGCAATACACCAGGGCCCAGAGGAAATAGAATCAGTGCCAGGATGGCAGGGGGACGAAAAAAAGCAGGACCCCAGAGCTCAGAGTGGTGTGACATCCCATTGACGAGAGAGGAAACAGCTTGGATGCTACAGGGACTATCTGGAATGTTCTATATGTTCCCCCGAGGCTACACAAAGTCTGCCTGATAAAGAGAGCAAAATCCTGTGTCTATTCAGAAACACTTTTTTTTTTTTTTTACATGAGGTTATCGAATCAACTACCATTGTTTGAAAACAGACAAGGGAAAAAATGTAGCCGGATGATGGTGAAATATGTTACCAAATATTCTTGATTTGAACTAATTAACACTGTAGGTCCATATTTAGTGCCATTAGCTGATCATGTTTGACACATATTTTCCTTGGAACTGATTCTAGTTAGTGACTTCCACACAAAACTTCCACAACAAAATCAACATGATGAGGGTTTTTTTTGGGGGGGAGGGAACTCATGCTTCTAGCAGAGAGCAGCTGTGCTTCTTGGAACTCCAAAACCTCGGCTCTCAGAAACGTTTCCCTGTTGGTTGGACCTCACACTGTTCTCTCACTTAGTATCAATTAATGTAATGAAATCAAGATGATTTTTAAAACTCCAACATTCTCTAAACTCCACACAACAATCCAAATAAACCCTTTCTTTCTTTGAATCCACTCCAAGAAGGTTGTTTACCCCACAACAACCTAATCATTTAAGCGAAGAGATCCAATCCTGCTGGGTAGGACAATAAAATGCCACAAAATTACAATCCTCTTGCAGTCTTCTGGCATAACAATAAATGAGGGTGGGACTGTCACTAAAATGACATTAGTCAGTCAAAGACCACCAAAATAAATAGGCCAACTAAACCTTTCAATATCCAAACTCTAGAGTGGACATACACATGCAAGTGTCTCAGTATGCCCAACAATGCGCCCTACTGGCTAGGTTGTGTCATGAATTTTGGACAATCATGCTCAACATATTGTGTGTCATATATTCACCTAAATATAATATTTAAATGCATTTCCTAAAAGGCAAAGAAACATTTTATAGAGCTCTAAATGTCTAAGTAAACTTTGCCAATATGACTCACACTTCATATATCTACTGTGCTTGCAGGTGTAAAACCAGTTTGACGTTGCTCAGACAAGGCACCTAAATCTAATTCTACAGTTAGGCTATAATAAACATGAAACTTTCCCGAATCACATATTTGTTTAATTAGCTCAACTTTAAATTAATTCAATCAAAAGAAATATCATGAACATTTACACCAGAACATATTGAAAAAATAATAGTTACTCTTCATCATGGGGTACATATGTTTTCTATCAACGCTAATAGACATGGATAAATCCCAAACGTTTGTTTGTTTGTTTTTACTATTCGAGTATAATGTAATACCGTATCAGCTAGTGCCTCTTTAAACGAAATGTTCTTGATCTTAACTGTGATTTAATGCCGTGGCCACATTTTCTCTCGACAACATATTATGTTATTATTTCAAACATAAACTAATATGGAAATATATTAATACAAAATAAAACAAAAACGTACCTTATTGAAATATCAAACGAGTTTGTCATCAATACATTTATGCTCTATCTTAGTTGTCCTACTCCACTTTTTCGTTACAACCAACTGATGCATTTCCAACTGGACCCAGATCACTTGTGGATCAGCCTACACGTGACTCAGCCAGCAAGATAAACAGTCCGATCAAAAGCAGCTAAAGTAGGCTGTAAATCTTTTATTATAGCTATGTGAAATATTGGGAGGGAGGTCTAAAACCAAGAAATAATAACTTTTCTCGTCGTATTACGGAATATGAAATCGTTTCTAAATTTTCAATGGCAAGCCAATTAGTTTTAATGTAGTTTAAGTATAGGTATATACTTTGAGAACAATTCTCTGAATGTTAACTGCAGTCTGGACTCTACACTTCTTCCAGAGTAAACTAGCCTTACTGAAAACTTAGTTCTTACACTTTTCCAGTCGTGTCCAAAATGCTGCGCGTGATACACACAGAACTGCGCAGTTGCTCAGACGGGATGATGGATATGGCCCTAGAGCAGACTGACGTTTAGTGATTTGCAAGGTGCAACTAAAAGTGTGTGTATGGTTCTCTTGAAACCTGTCTCATGTTCTTGTGAATTATATGTGAAACATTCTGAGCTCTGTACGACAAAGGTCAATGATTACCAAACTGCTGAACAGATTTACCCTGAATAATCTAGGAATTTCCTCTATAGCCTATCCAGAGCCAGAGCGAGAAAGATTCTTGCTATGGCTCT
Source organism: Osmerus mordax (assembly GCF_038355195.1). NCBI lineage: Eukaryota > Metazoa > Chordata > Actinopteri > Osmeriformes > Osmeridae > Osmerus > Osmerus mordax. The sequence goes on along the minus strand of NC_090077.1, from coordinate 3,159,136 downwards.
GATCCTACCTAAGGACATCGATTTCATTCATTACTTTAACAAAGACTGCTGTGTGCCAAATTTCAACAGCTCTTGTACTTTAATGAAATACACTATTCATCAACAGTTGATCACTATTTTATTTGGTAACTCTTATGATCCTGATGCTGTAATTAGAATGTATCTGAATCATGTGTACAAAATACATTCTTGTTTGAATGTTTAAATTGTGAATGTGAATTTTTAGATCATGCGATTTTCTCCAGTCAACTTGTAAGGGGGGACATTATTAATAAAATAATACTGGTCAGAAATGCAACATAAAAGAAGACCAAAAGCGTTTTTCAATCCATTATTATTTATAAGTGAAGAAAAATAAAGCATTATAAATACAATCGGTTGGGTCTTTACATTAACTGATTATCATAATGTGCTTTACAATACTTTTAGCCCTTCATGTGGTCGCAATCATTTCTTTGAAACAGAAATAAGAAAAGCTAATTCATTCTGTATCCAACTGTTGAAGTATAACATGAATAAAGTAACAAGCAAAAGATAAATGTCTGGTAATAATAAAATAAAGAAACAGGCTCAATGTTTCAAGTAAACAGAATATAAATGTAGTGGACCCGTACAATAACGTTTTTCCTTTTAGCTTTCACGTCATAACTGTTGTCAAACAGCACAGCAATAAACTAAAGAGAAGGCAAGATGCAGATGTGATGTTACTCAGGCAGTGGTACATACAGACGTTGTGATATTTCCCTTGGTAGTGGCTTCCTGTCAACATTAAATGAACTTCTTACTGGATCATCTTGGCTTTGCTAACTCTGTCCATAGTACAATAGCAGGCTTGGGCTCAATGCTAATAAATCACTTCATGTGAGCCTTCTGGAACGCAATGTCCACTGGAGCTTGATCAAGAGACATTCCCCTCTTTATGGCAGGGATACTTCACATAACCTTATAGCTGATAGGAACGTTGAATTTAAATTTTTAAGGACAGCTGTGGTAGGTCAATGCAAACCAAAAAAATAAATTCATTCGTCATCCTTATTGTTGTTGTAGTTGAGAGAATTATGTGCAACACATGGTTAAATGATCTTGAGAAACACATTTAAATATCCATACAATCACGTAAATGATCATTTTCCCCATTAACTGTGCTTTGTCTTGGTGCTAAAATCAGTTTGAATTTAAGCAGGTGGTGGTGAGGTGGCTTGGCAAGGAGTCAAGAGTGAATGTGCTTTTAAATAGTGTTGACATTCCAAGGTTTTTATCATCACATGCGAAAAAAGGCAAATACCACATCTGCATGACGACATTTGCAAGTGTGTCTGTGGCTTACAAAGGTAATTATTTTATGAAAGACATCAGTGCAACAGTATTGTAGTAATTTCACATGTCATGATAAAACTAATAAACTTCCTATATTGGATTATAGAAGTCACACTAATGAATAAGAATTGTCTGCCTCTTCTAATCCTTTATTTAAACATAACTCTTGGTGGTTTAATGTAAACATAAATTGGCGTGCTCTGCATATATTTATTTGAACAGGAAATTATTAAACTAAGGTGATAGATGATAATATATCATAAATGAAATCTGACAAATATGAGTTAATCTGATATGTATAACTAACTCTGTTGTCATTTGCAACTGTTTTAAAGTTGTTACACTTTCTTTCAATGACTTGGTTGTGGAGCAAATAAAATATTAAAAACATCAAACTACACATTACTGAGCACAAGATGACAGGCCCACACAATTCTACGGAATTTAGGAGAAAGTGGGGGAAAATTAAAGGCAATCCCATATTGTAGTGTAAGGACACTCCTTCTCCTTTTAGAGGTAGAGTCCACTTCCTAAGAACTACAACTTGAGTGTAAAAGATGTTAATGTTCCTGATAAATGGATCCCTTTACAATCTATAGTACAAGCTCACGGTGTTTACAAACCAAACTCCAGAAAGGCTATCCGGACAGGCACTTCTGCCATCAAAGGCACATTTCGCTGACGGAACTCTCATGGGTCAGGAAGAGTTCAAAAGTAAAATATCATTTTGTGTTTCTGGTCCCCATACTAAAGCAGATCACACATAGTAATCAGATCAGCGTAGAAAAGCAGCTTGGCTGACACATGTGGGACGAAGCCTGGGTTGGATAAGAGGAAGCAGGGTAGGAAGGCACTGAGAGTGGGGGTGACTGCAGGGTGGCCCTGGAGCTGGAGAACCACGGCTCTCCGTTCAGCACTGACGCTTGACGTCACCCTAAATATGGCAAACCCTGAAAGAGGTCTTCAAGTGCCCTCGGGCGAAGATTCCGTCCCTCTAAAGATCTAGAATGTTCCCATGAACACAGCTCCCACCCCACGCTCCGGATAGAGAACTAGTTCAGCGATTCAGCGAAGATTCCGTCCCTCTAAAGATCTAGAATGTTCCCATGAACACAGCTCCCACCCCACGCTCCGGATAGAGAACTAGTTCAGCGATTCAGCGAAGATTCCGTCCCTCTAAAGATCTAGAATGTTCCCATGAACACAGCTCCCACCCCACGCTCCGGATAGAGAACTAGTTCAGCGATTCAGCGAAGATTCCGTCCCTCTAAAGATCTAGAATGTTCCCATGAACACAGCTCCCACCCCACGCTCCGGATAGAGAACTAGTTCAGCGATTCAGCGAAGATTCCGTCCCTCTAAAGATCTAGAATGTTCCCATGAACACAGCTCCCACCCCACGCTCCGGATAGAGAACTAGTTCAGCGATTCCCGAGAGGCTTCTCCTCCGCGCTGAGGAGGGGCATTAAGACAAGCGCGGGGTGGGTCAGGTTGCCCCTCAGGTCTCAAAGTACTTGTAGATGGCTGTGACGTAGGTCATGACACTCTGCCAATCAGGTCGCTCCGTGTGGACCATCTCATTGATGTCCTGAAATAGGAGAGACATTTAGCCATGGCTCGCTAAAACTCTAGTACCTTCTGAATGTAGAAGCATGCATGTATTGACGAGTTTTACAACATAATACATATCGTTTCCTTCCAAAAGGGGTGGTTTCTCGCTACTCTTCTCATCCTTACCAGAGAAGACTTGATGCCAACACTCTCCGCAGCCTGGAAGGCTAAAGTGAAGTTCCGCCTCTGCGGACACGTGAAAGAAAGCACATATTCAGACACACTGTACAGAGGGCCATAAGAACAGAGCAGTATAACGTGGTCGTAAAACGGGCCTAAATCATCCGTGCTTGCCTTGTCCTGGCTGCCGAGCTCCTGGTAGGGGATGTGGGCGGGTAGGTAGGTGTGCAGCACGGCGCAGAAGGCAAGGCCGTCGTTCCAGCTGCTGCTGAAGTTCGTTATGTCGATGTTCTGAAAGAGATCGATCGCGATGAGTTCACAGGAGATGCATGTTGACATTGTGTTCGTTCAGCAGGTGCTTGTGTGCCAAAGTGGCGTGCAACTAGAGCACGCGTACAAATCACTAAACTGTTTAAGACGTGAGCGATGCAGAATAAGCTGTGCGGACATGTTTGTACATGCAAGCATGGACCCAAGGTCTTATTTCGTCAGGTTTGTTTCCCCCCCTGAGCAAACAGCTTATCCAAATGACCTAGTTCCTCTATTAAGAGACGTGTGGATCAAGTGAGAGGTGATTGCCCTTATTGATTCATCAATCAATTAATAAGGAAATGACGCATCTGGAAGCACTACAAATTCTCCTTTTTATTTATTTTTTATTTCCTGGCAGGCTTCCCTTAGAAATACTCTTCTACAGTAACTCCCTCTAAACAACATGTCTAACTTGTCCCAGCTGGTTCGACAGGTTCACGCTACAGTGTGAATCCATATGTCTTGGACGTCATCACCTCCTGCCAGACACAGGTCTCCGTTAGCAGGACGTGCCAAATTTGGCGCACTTCCTGGAGATGACCACCATAAACTGGCTACCGTGGCGACCATTCACTCCCTACAGTTGCAAACAAACAATAAAAGGGACCACCTCGAGACCGTGACGGCAGAACGTGTTGATAATAGGCAATCTAATAAGTAAAGATCTATTCATTAGAGCCAGGATCATCGGCCCATGTTAATGGCCCTCCGAGGACAAGACGTCCGGTGTTTGTCTACAGTGATGCTGTGGGGGATGGAGAGCCACTCCTATGAAGACCAAACGCAGCGGTTCTCATAACAACATCTATTATGGTTTATGATGATGATGATGGTGGTGTGACAGAGAATGAGAAGGAGGTAGAGACAGAGCAGTTGGACCAGAGCAGACTCCCAAACACGTGAGCGAGCGTGTGAACGTACCTGGTAACCCTCGGTCTTCTTCTGGCACCACTTGAGGAGAGCGTTCCTCTTGGAGCCTCCGTACTCCCTGGCCAGGGCAGCCAGGGGGTCCTTCCTCTCCTCCCTGGACACACATATCAGGCAGGAGCCGTGTTTAGAGCGTTTGACCTCCACGGCCCGTTACCGTTCAGGTGTCAGGAAGTGTGAAAGGGGGTGAGCGGGGGTGCGTTCGTACCGGAGGCGGCCGCGGGCGGTGGGGGTCACGGAGGCCGTGGGGGAGGAGGTGGACAGGGAGAGCTGGGAGGAGGCCGAGGCCATGGCCATCAGAGAGGACGACGAGGGGCCCCCGTCGGAGGCCGAGAGCTCCCTCTTCATCTCCTCGCTGCTCCTGCGGGACACTGGGCACAGCACAGCACGACACATGTCCACAGTTAGACTAACTGGGCACAGCACAGCACGACACATGTCCACAGTTAGACTAACCCAAAGCAGAATTCTTGGAATTTCCCTTCAGGATCAATAAAGCGAACCGAGTCGAGTTTACTGCGCTGAACGCTCGGGGAGTATGGAATGTGTGTGTATGGCTGGCTGCTTCCTTTAGTTTCAGGGGAAATGACATCAGCTAGTGTCATGGTTGATAGCGGGACCTCGTGTCTGACCTGACATGGCCTTGGAGGCGTCCATGTTGGAGACCCTCTGGAGAGCAGAAGGAGGGCGGCTGGCAGAGGAGCCTCGGAGGAGATGCTCCGCTGTGAAGAGAAGGCACACGAGAAAACAAAACGTTGCTAAGAAAAACTGCTTGACGACTGCAAATGCTTCTCAAGGAGAGATTCTATTTAAGGGGGTTAAGCACCATTCCAAACCCCACTGTGAAGGAAACACCACCGAGGGTTTGTTTCCCATTAAGGAGGACAATCCATCACAATACACTGAAAACATTAGAGGCTACGGCCAAAACAGCACGTTCACAGTAAGCTCGTATGCATAAGGGGACACGTGCAAATTGATTTCAATGACCAAGGTTTTGAACAAGCATGATATATCTATTTATGATTATAATTTGTTATGTTTTTTTTATTTTTTGAGCTCTACACTTTATCACTGAGCAATATGGATATTTACATCCCAAATTCAATCGGGAAGAGGAATGATGGTAAAATACCCCAAACGTGTTCAATAACACATTTTTAACCGTCTCACTAATGATGAGAGTTCGCCCACTGCAGGCCTGCAGCTCTCCCCAGTGCTTTGTTACCCATGACAACTCCAATCAGGGTCAACACCTCGCTGAGTCCACACCCCCTCCAGAGGTCACACTGCCCCCCTACCCAACAGACGGCCGATGCCTTGGACACAGCAATACAACTTCTAAAACGGCCCGTGAAGACCTCATCAACAGAAGCCTGCGGTCTGTGCTGTCCAATATTCCAGCCTCAAATGTAGTAAACGGGGGGGGGGGGGGGGGGGGGGGGGAATGGAGTCTGATTCAAACCATGTCTATTTTTGGAGCAATTTTTTTTTTCTTCTTCTCCTGGAGATGAGACTGAAGGTTTACTGCGGCCTCACCTGGCATGCTGATGTCTGTGTAGCTCGGCCTTTTATCACTCAGACAGGAGAGGGGCTTCGGAGCAGAGATGGAGCCGCTGATGGAATGCCTCTGTAAAAGACCATCCCAGGCTAGATTAAAAAAACACACACACACACAGTCCAGTAGCAGGTGTTTTCAGACAGGAAGCGGTTCAGACGGCAGGGTGTTCTCATGCAGGACGAGGTCATAGAGGGGGTGAGAAAAATAAGGACTTAAAAGCAGGACTGAAGATTTGATGAAACCTGTATGTATTTACTGGACTCTGGTCCCTTCAGCTGTGAAGACAACGGAGACTTCATATCAAACATACAAACGTGCAATAGCTGCCGTCTACCTCTTTTAGTTGAACTTTGCAATACTATTGACTATCTGTACTTTTTTTACTCATTGCACTTTGAAAACAATGTCTGCTATTGGTTAAGGTTCTGGTGGTCGCATGTCTGAACAGTGTGCTTCTCAGTTTTTTTTATATTTGCACCAGAACTATCCCCCAGGGACAACTAATATATTTTTTTATTAACTACAGACTGTATGTGGTCATGAAAAGACTAATGAATCTTTCGTTTGAAATGATAATGATATGCAAGGATCCTTGAGCTGTGAAGTTTCCTCACAAAAAGTGTAGCGAAGCGTGGAACTGAATTTGGTGCGAGAGAACGTATCTAAATACAGGACGTATTTTCTCTGAAAATATTCATGAATCTGTAGTGACTGTGAAGAATGACAAAAAAAATCCAGCGAATGTGCAGAACGTGACCAGGCAAGTGGCTGTCAACTGTGACAAACTGCAAGCGCCAAAGGAGGAAGAGCTATCTGTGGAACACTGGAGATATATAAACACAAGGGGATATGGTGAGAACAGGAAGTGTGTTCACTTTAACCCCTGCACTGCCGCCCAGAAAAAACAACACCAGATTCCTGTCACCACATCTGTAGTTTGGAGTCAACACATATTATTTATGAAGAAATAAATACATCGACGCAGATGTCGTATATAGAAATACATGTTTCTATCTATAATCAAGCCTCCTGACGCCGTACCTGTATGGGAGAGACGGCAGCGGCGGGGGTGGTCTTCAGAGGGCTGGGGCTGAGCGGGGTGCGCGGGAGGGGGGCAGCAGGGGGCGCGGGGGCAGCGGCAACAGCAGCTACAGCAGCAGCAGCCGCCACCGGACCTGCAGTGGAGCGCAAGACCAGAGATGAGTGAAGACGCCCCCCAAAAAATCGATAAACGCTCCCGTTTTCCCCAGAGGTGATACCGACTGGGTCGATTCGACCCTCCGTTTGTTTACCCATCGAATGTGTTAAGGTGAGAAGAGGGGGGTCATATCTTACACTCGTACTGGGGGGTACCTTGTGAGGCATTGTCGAAGCTCTTGATGAGGGTCTTGACGGTGGGCGAGGGCTCAGAGGAGGTGGACGAGCGGCGGCTCAGGCCCATGCCCTGCCTCAGGGCGGCTAGGTCTCTCTCCACGGCATTCATGTAGTTATACACCCGGCCCCTCTCCTCATCCTGTCTGGGGTACACCCAAAGGATCAGTACACACACACACTCGTATGAACACAGCTGCAAACATGCATTGGCAGATCCCACCACAAGCCGCTTGGTTTTGGATCGAGTGAAACGCGTGAGACAATGGATGACGAGTGGAGCCTTACTTGCGGTTCTTGACCTCGTCCAACTCCTTGGCCAGCTTCTCGTTCTTCTCGTTCGCCTCGTGCAGCCGGCGCCGCAGGTCCCCGATCTCCTCCTGGGCTTCCGACTTGATGTCATTAGCGATGACAACGGCCGTCTGGAGATCGGCCTGGAACTGACGCCACTCAGCTGATTCCTCCTGAACACACACACACTTATATGTAGGTAAATGTTGAAACACATTTCTGAGGTACAGTAGAAGCATATGCAAAAAAATCCAAAAGGGGTTCTAAATTCTATGGGTAAATGGCGGTCCCTAACAGGACCAGACCATAGTGTGGTGTTTAATGTGGGCAGTGACGTGGCCCTCGGATGGGTCTGTGTTCTGTTCTGGAGCCCTCAGAGGGGTCTGTGTTCTGTTCTGAAGCCCTCTGATGGGTCTGTGTTCTGTTCTGGAGCCCTCTGATGGGTCTGTGTTCTGTTCTGGAGCCCCTCTGATGGGTCTGTGTTCTGTTCTGGAGCCCTCACCCTCAGTCTCCTGTGGAGAATCTTAATCTCCCGCTCCATGTCATGTCTCTGGTCCTGCAGCTTCTTAACAGAGTCTAGAGGAGGAAACACACTCACACAGCTGAGTTCATGTGAACGGGCTGCAGGATAAATTCACACACAGCACAGGAAGACAGTGAGAAGATCTCCCTTAAAACAAACCCAGGCATGATAGAGACAGGGACCTCTGTAGCAAGGGGTTAGGAAACAGGACATTGTTATTGTTTAATTGTGATAACCTCCACTGGAGTTCATGGTGATTTCGCTGAAACTAGGCTAAATGGGGTATTAAAAGGAAGAGTCATGCTATTTAACAAAACGAATTGACTTAAGACATGTAAACAAACACTTTTTCCAATTTCCCGTGTGTGGGCACATTAGGCATAGAAAACTCTAGACCGCCACCCTGTGGCCAGAAGTGAAGACTGCAGCACTGGATTCAAAATGCCAATCCCACTCACTCTCTAGGTCGGTGATGATGAGGTTGTCATGGAGCTTGACGGCTCGGTGCTGCTCCACCTCGTCCTCCAGCTCGAAGATGGTCTCCTTCATGTCGGACACCTCCGTCTCCTTTTCCTGCAGGTCGCCGCGCTGCTTCTCCAGGCCCCGCTTGTGCTCGGCCATCTGCATCTGCACCTGTTCCTGGAAGGCTCGGTACTCTCCGTCCAGCTGCAAGCACACACCGGAAGAAAGAGGGGGGGGGGGGAGAATCCATCATCCGCTGGTTAACTAATGAGGCCCCTCAATGGATTCTCATTCCGTATCCGCGGTGGGGAAAAATTAATTTACGTGACTGCGAAAATGTATGGTATGTGTTCTGCGATTAGATGTGGGCTTCGTTTTGAAATCTGTGGAACGCTGCTTGTAGATCCCCCCCAAAAAACACTGAGGGAAGCAAGGCATGTCTGTCTGGTTTGCAGTTTGACCGACCTTGTTGAGGGTGTCCTGCAGCCTGGTGACGTCGGTGCGGGCGTGGCCCAGGTCCTCCTGCAGCTTGGCGGCCCTGCCCTCCGCCTGCTCCTTGTCCACCCTCACGCCCTCCAGAAGCTGGCAGATGTCGTTCTTGTCCCCCTGGTTGTGGACCGAGTACAGCTCCGCCACCTTCTGCCTCTCCTGGTCCAGCTGGGCCCGGCAGCGGTTGAGCTCCACCTGGTCGCAGTTCACCGCCGCCTTGTACTCCTCCAGGGCGCCAACCATGGCCTTGCGGTCCTGCCGCTCCGACTCCATGATGCGCTCCATGTGGTGGTTCCTCTCCTTCAGGGCGCCGATCACCTCCTGGGCCTCGGCGTTGTCCTGCTCCGCCATCTTGAGCGTGTTGCTCAGGTGCTGCTGCACGCCCAGCAGCTGCTCCCGCTCGAAGCGGGCGTTCTCCGCCAGGTCCACGTAGCGCTGCTCCAGCTCCATGTAGCGGCCGCTCTTGATGTCCTCCTCCAGGGCGTAGGCCAGGTGGTGCTCGTCGAGCAGCGAGCGGAAGTACTCGATCTGCCTGCCGTAGTGCTCCAGCTTGTCGCTCTGCTGGCACAGGGAGTCCATGAGGAGGACCTTCTCCTCGCCCAGGCGCTCGTTCTCCCCGTTCAGCTCCTGGGTGATCTGCTGCAGGTCGGCCAGCTCCTGGAGCGTGGCCTGGAGCTCCTCGGCGGTGCTGTGCTGGTTCTCCTCCATCTGGTGGATGCGCTCCGTCAGGCAGGCCACTGACACCTCGTCGCCGCCGCCGCCCCGCCGCGAGCGTTCCCGGCCGGGCAAGCCCTCCGACTCGGAAGAGGAGGAGGCCCCGGAGGGGGCGTCCAGGGCGTCGTCGCTGGAGGTCACCGCCTGGTAGACCTCGCTGGACTCGCTGTCCAGGTTGTCCGCCGAGCCGCCGTGCTGGTGGCCGGTCAGCAGGTCTTCCAGGGAGCCCGGGGCAGAGCCCTCCACGGAGGAGGCGAGCGTTCCTGTCCCCCCGCCGTCGCTGTGCCCGCTGCCCGCCGCCAGATCTGGGCTCAGGGAGGGGTAGCTGAAGAGCTTATCGGAGCCGTCCAGCCTCTGCTCCAGGGAGAAGCCCAGGGCGTTGAGGCGGTCCTTCAGCATGCGGTTCTCGCTCTTCAGCAGGTTGAGCTCCTCGCGGATGGCCTGGTTCTGCTCCTGCAGGAGGAGCAGGGTGGACTCTACGTCTGCCGCCGTGATGGCAGAGCCCTGGGGCTTCTCCTCCTCGCCCGGGCCCTCTTCGGGGGTTGTCTCCTCCAGTCCTAGACCCAACTGGGCTCGCATGTCCCTCAGCTCGCTACGCAGGTGCAGGATCTCCACGTCTTTGCTCTTGGCCAGGCCCAGCAGGTCGGTCACCTGGGCCTCCAGGGCCACCTTGTCACTGATCTGGCTGTCGGATTTAGACTTGTTCATGCGGCCTTCCGACTCGGGCGGCACATGGCCGCGGGAACGCTTCCCCTGCGCAGCATCCCCCTGCCCCGCCCCGGACGCTGACTGCTTCTTACTGGCCGAGGTTCTTGAAGTCCGTAGACGCTCCCGGGATGTGGCCGACTCCTTAGACACTGAGGACGTTGCACGCTTATTTGAGGCTCCTGGTGGGAGAAACAAAACATACTGTGTCATAAACAATAGCATGACTATGACTCGGAATATAATGCAAAAATATGAATGAAAAGAAGTACCTGAAGTTTTTGGTTTCTCTGAGTTACCGGCACTGGTTCCGTTGGATGCTATCCGCTTGCTCTTGATGACCGTGCTGCTAGGTGCTGGAGCGCCCCCAGCCATCGCTGCTAGCAGATCGTCATTGCTTTTCACCTTAAAAAAACAAACACAAATTCCCCTCAGTGTCATAATCCATGGACTCAATACAGCCCATAATGCATAGAAAACCAAAACAGGAAATGAGTTACAGGGGGGGGGGGTGGGGGGAGGTGTTTTGACTCAAACGTGAGGTGAACCTTAGAAAGCGGTGGTGCTGAGGAGGTCTTGGCAGCAGCCTTGGCGGAGGCTCCTGTTGCCGCGCCCTCGGACTTCCCTCGCTCGCCACTCGGAGCCTTACTCGCCACCAGCCGGCCTGTCCTCTTCATGCTGGGCTCTCGGCTGCCGATACATTTACAGCTCAGTCTGCGCAGAGAGAGAAATGGTACACGTGTCAGAGCACTGAAGACTACCTTTAACTTTCCGTTAAAGGGATTCTTTCCATTTTCGTAACCCTATAAAAACATGACGGGATCCTCGGCTGCTGAAGTCTAGGAAACCAGGAGTGCCGTATCTGCCTGAGTGTACCTGGAAAGCTGTCAACCTCCACTAGAGGTCATTCATGATCCAGCTATGAACTGGGGCTTCACTCTGCTCAAAACTCCACACCCTGACAGGGATAGGAAAAATGTGTTTATCAGCTCATGTGCTTGACTCAGGTCTGGAATCAACCTGATGTAACGATGGGGCCAAGAAAGGAAAAAAAGTCGATGGGAGGTGAAGTGCTTTTAACAAAATGTTGCTTTGGTTCAAGTCAGGGAAACGAATACAGCAGCTTGTTTAAAAATGCTTGCAAGATGCCTAAGGATTTCTGATATGGACCAAATGGACTGCCAAACTGCAGACTAAGACTCATCACCTTAGGTGTTTAGCACTTTTTGTCAGGTGGTGGCTCACAGTTCTCAGTTCAAATTCTAAAGCAGTGCTTGAGATGGGGAGGGGCTGACGTATGAGTAATATCACTCAGCTGAGTGATATTAGTGCTGCCTATTCTGCCCCTAAGAGTCAGAGGAGGAAACTTACCCTGCTGCTAGCTTCTCGGCATTCAGCTTTTTATAAAACCACTGTATTGACAGCTGTGAGTGCTCATTAGAATTAAGACCAAGCCATGCTTCGTTAAAAAGAGGAGCAAAAAAAAAAACACCCTAAAGATTCTATCGGGTTAAAGCTTCTGGAACTGGGGGGGAACCATACTTGGACTGGAATTATGAGATGTTTCCAGAGATTGTTTAACAGCTCCCCCTTGTCTACTTAAAGCTCACGTAAGCAGTTGAGGGGCTCAGCTTGTGAGAAGAGAATGTGGCTATACTGGCTAATGTCTCTCAGATGCCTAGGCTATGCTGTGCTGTAGCCTGGCAGTTCCTGTGGTGGGGAGGTGCCTGTTTATTCAGACCCCCCATAGAAATATGCTAAGTGTACACATTCCCCAACAGCCTGAGATGTAGACAGAGACTGCATCGTGTAACCTGACTAAATGGTAAAGTGCAGAGCAAGCAAGCAAAAAAAACGACCACCAGTGTGTGTGTGTGTTTGTGGGGGGCCCTCATCCCACTCTCCTCTGTTTAGAATGTGCATGGTGTGTTGCCAAACACGGTCCCATGCTGACATGAGCACTACTGCTTTCAGAGCACAGCTCAATTCTGGTTCAAAGCATCCAAAAACACACATCTAACCAAGGTGGCAGCCCTCTTTTTAGGAAGGGCTTTGAATGAGAGAGGAAGGTAGGGGCCATTTGTGTTGATAAGGCTGGACACGCTTAACTTTTCAGTCTATTCGCCCTGTTCTCTACAGAACACATCAGATCACAAAACCAACACCATGCATTTTCCAAAGCTAAAAAGGTGCCATTTGATCGCAGCAATTCCAAGAACTGCAAAAGTCCCTTGGATCTGATCCCAGACTGACCTGCAAGACAGCCCCCTGAGTGCCTTGCTGTGAATGAGACAAAGCCAGGAGAAAGAGAGGTAGGGGAGACGTAAACAGTGAACATTTCAGCCCTTCTCTCTCATTCTACAACAAGCCCCCTCCCTGTTTCTCCTCTTCCTTATTCAGTGTGCTTTGACTGCGGGGAGTCAGTTCCTTTTCATAACACCAGTTTCCTGTGGCATACCCCTTGAATAAGAAGCTCACAGGGGTGAAGCATGACAAGGCATCAGTGAGTGAGAAAGAGCAGACAGAGTAACCTCTGAACTGGAGTCGAAAATATCCCTTCCAGCCGTAGAACATGCCCTAACATGGAACTCTCCAAGCCATCATGAAATCCTAAAATTAATAGCTGATAAACAATTTAGACAAAAACAAGCTTATATTTACTGTCGTTATTAACCTTTGGTTTCTAATGTTTTGTTTCCAAGAGCTTGAGATTTTTGAGTAAAGCAGTATGAAGCATTTTCCAAATGTAGGTTGGGGAGAGAGAGACAAAGAAGAGTAATTACTATTGCATAAGTCACATTCTCTGGACAGTGAATTGGAAGGACATTCTGTAAAAATATTGTTCCAGTAGAGTTAGTCAATTTCAGAAAATAGAGCCTGCAGTTAATATAAACTCAAGAAAGACATACAGAATCACTTTCAGTACATTTACATGCCTACTCACGTGTTTTAGACAGCGTGTTTACTTGTGTGTTTGTTTAAGAAACAGAGGGTCAAACTAATCAACATTTAAAATCGATTTTCAAACATTTAGCTCACGACATGTTAGAAGGCTAAAAGTAACTTGTAGCGAATGCTAGAAGGAAGGAATTAATGTTACTTTTTGTTTGTAAATTTTAGATAGTGCTAGCTCTATCTATTTCACAAACTCATCTTGGCATAATTTCCTATGGACAATGCAAAATATAAACTGTTGGTTTTATGGACGAAATACCAACAAGACTGAAACGCCTGATTCATAACCTGCTAATATAGCTAGCCTGAGTAGGCACAGCAACTGATGAGTAGTATTAGTACTAGCCTAGTAGTCCTAACAATGGTTTAATTACCAGTAACAGAACGACTGACAATGTAGGGTGGGTAGCTTTCGAGTGTTACTAGGGGTTAGCTGCAGCGATAGGGCTATAGTACCCAACTAGCCGGCTTGTAAACCATCCCTATCATAACCAAACGTGTAGACATACATTTTCATGTAATTCAGAGGTATAATTGATCTGGCTAGCTTGGTAGGTTAAGGGTTTCACTCATGCTGGACTCACTTAAACGTTAGCTAACTAGTAGTGCTAGCCTAGTAGCCTAGCTAGCTACTACTGTACTGTCAATGCGTAGCATCGTTAGCGAGCTAGCTAATCAGCCCACTCGGGTCGGATCTGACAATCCCTTTGCTACAAATTCATATTTCACGAATATTCTCATACCTTGAGTTCTATATGGTCCCTCTTGATGACTAGCCAGGCTATATAGTTTCAGTTGACAGTTTGCCTTTGTAGCCGGTAGCTAAAGTTAGTTCAATGATTCTCGGCATTCCCATTCCATACTCCCTTCCCGTTCAGCATCCATCCAGTGCAACTCAAATTCATGCCTCGCCTCGGTCTGAGTCCTAGACGTAGGCTACCTACCTTGTCTAGACTAGAATCATAATTATAGATGTATTTTACACCCACAAGAACCACCTTTTTTTCCTGTATCTGACAAGTTTGACAGTTGACTTTTGGAGAGACCTTTAATTTTTTTTTTACATTATTGAAGATGATGCCATATGGAACTGCCATTTACATAAAATGGTTGTAGTTCAACTTATGAAACACTTTTTTTCATGAAACCACACTTAGCTAAAACAAAGGTGGATACGTTTTAATTAGGTAAACACATTGTAGGCCTACAGCAGAGAAAACATTTATAAACACTCAAGTAAACATGCCTGCACGTTAAATGTCTTCAGCCTCACTAACATATTACAAAATAAAGAGAGCATTGTGTAAACATCAGGTGCTTTCAAATGTTCCTATAGGGAATCAGCAAGGAAAATGTTGGCACAGGTGATGGTTAGATAGACTAATAACCTAACATTTCCTAAAACATTAACAAGCAACATTAAAGATACAGCGCAAGTCCTATCCATTAATGTATTACAGACCGTGTCTAGTTTGGAAATTAGCCTTTTATGTTTCCAGCCTTTCATGTTTTTGGCTTCCATCAGTGATGAGTTCCGTCCCTGTAATGAGCTGATTGAGTCATATATAATTACTAGAACTAGACAGCATCATTAATTGTCTAGAATTGTCTAGTGATAGTGTTGAATGGGTATAGTGCATTATGATAACATCTCAACAACTAGGTATGAGTATGAACTACGAAACAAATTCGAATAGAAGTGCAAATATTGATCATAAAAACAACTTGTGTACAAAATCAAGGAATGGTCAGAGTAATTCAAATCAATGTTTTTCTTAAATCCAATCTGGGGGTAAGGTCAATGCATGGATCTCTCATGTCAGAGGCTTTGGTCTGGTCCATTCTGCAGTGTGCTGGCATCCTCTAGTGGCTCAAGTTAGCATTGCTGCTCAGCAGCATGTACTTGCTCCAACATCAGCCATTCTAGTTATAAACTGACAATTTCCTGTAAAATTTTCGGACAAGTCCTCGTTTCATGTTATACTTCAGTAG
This sequence comes from Osmerus mordax, assembly GCF_038355195.1. Classification (NCBI taxonomy): domain Eukaryota; kingdom Metazoa; phylum Chordata; class Actinopteri; order Osmeriformes; family Osmeridae; genus Osmerus; species Osmerus mordax. The sequence goes on along the minus strand of NC_090077.1, from coordinate 3,143,786 downwards.
AGAAAAGGAGGCTTTGACGTTTGCTGTCAGGGGTAGGAATGCTCTCCAGTTGAAGGAAATATAACAGGAGCTGGACCTAAAAGCAACAAAAAAGAATTGATTAGAATTGATAGAGTTTTGCATGTGCAACGAGTTTCTGGGCTCTGCACATACCACTGACACCCTAGAACAGCCCAAATTCAACTGTCAACCCTGACAGTACCTGTGACATGACCTCCAGTGACCAGCTGTCATTCATAGTGATGGGCTGTGAGGCATTGACTTGAATTTTGCTGTCTTTCTCAGACGGACGGAGCAAGGTGGGGCCAAAGACAGTGGCCAGGTTGTGGAACGACATCTTGTTGACACATTCATTTTCAGCAATCCTTCGAGAGGGGAGGGAAACCAGAAATGTAGCTTACAGGATGCTTGATTCGTATTGATTAACCCATGACAAATGCTCTACGACAGGTTATACCTATTGCCAACAGAGGGGGGGAGTTTCGATAGCTTTGTTTGGATGGAACTCATTTTTACAAATGAGGGTTGTTGTGTTTCTAGAGACCGTACCTCTTCAGGTGATCCAGCAGAAAGAGGAAGGTCACCAGGTTGGGTTCAGGCAGGGACATCAGCAGGTTTAGCATGCAGCTCTCCTTAGCCACACTGTCTGATAGGGCTGCAACACGAGATATTTACATTTAGTCATTTAGCAGACGCTCTTATCCAGAGCGACTTACAGTAAGTACAGGGACATTCTCCCCGAGGCAAGTAGGGTGAAGTGCCTTGCCCAAGGACACAACGTCATTAAGCACGGCCGGAAATCGAACCGGCGACCTTCTGATTCCTAGCCCGATTCTCTAACCGCTCAACCACCTGACTCCCTGACTCCCTGAGATCAATCTTAGTTTAAAAGTAGCAACACATAACATACACTTTACCTTTTATGTATGATTATATCGCTGATGACAAATCACCAAGGTATTCTTTTACCAAAAGCAATTTACAACTGTGCATATAGTAAGTGTAACAATGAATCTAGGTTTTGGGGGGGGTAACAGCAGAGATACTGACCAATGCCTCCAGCAAAGTTGGGGTACAGGTCATCAGTGAAGAGAGGTTCTGGCAGTTCGCGGAAATACAGCTTCAGTGTTCCAGCAATGGCATTCACATCCATCTCCCTCATCATCACCGACACATCTTTATTGTCTACCAATCAGAAGGGGACATCAGCACCAGAAATTAATTAGAGAGAATACTACCCGAATCTATCCATCACGGCCATCGTATTACAGTAGATTTCCGTTGTTTGTGAGGGAGGAGAGATGAGATGAACTCACTGGCGTCGAATGCAGCCTTCAGAGTCTGGATGTCTGTGGCTACTCCCGAAACACGGTAGATGCCCACTTCCTCCATCCCTCTCCGCTCTATCTCCTCCACACACTGCCTCACGATCAGAGGCACCTTGGAGCGCTCCCGTCTGTCAAGGACACAAGCATTCCTCACCGTCAGCATACCGTGTCTGATTCCTGTTTTTCCTGGTATATTAGTCCCTTTGTGAACATACACGTCATGTTTCGTGGCCTCTCCTTCACTCACTTGGTCACAGCGCTGATTTTGACGCCAAACACCCCTGACTGTTTCCGTGATGGCATTCTCTTCAGGCTGAACTCCCGGCTGGTGAACTTCATTGACAGCTTCACCTCAATCTGTCCCCCAAAAATGTGTTGTACGAATTTTAACATTGTCACCTCCTGCTTGTCCTTAAACCTTGTAGCGGGTTCAGGAGATGATGCAAGTGTAACGTTATAGATTCACAGCTACAATGCTGTTCAATATGTAATCATCACACTATGGTGGAACTGTAGATTTAAAACTTTAGAAGCAGTGATGACTTTCCAAGTACATACCCCATTCATGGCGATGACTGTCCTCTGCCAGTCTTTGTTCTGTAATGTTTGAGGATCCAGCTGGAAAACGTTAGCTAATTGTTAAACTGGGTGTGTATCATAAATATGACACATCAATGAAATACACAGTAAAAACAAGTTCAAAGTAACAGCAACACATTATATAACCTAACAATCATCAGATCTTCATCTTAGTCTCTCGTTTAAAAGATTGGGTACTTTGCTCCTATACTTCCCATTCTCCAAACATATGTCTGGATCTTACATACTGTACCAAGTGACACTCAATCATCCTTACATAAGCGCCACATGGTTGGGTACTGTCAGCTCATGTCACTGATCTGTTTTAATCATCTGACTAACACTGAACTGCCAGCGTTCATTTGGCGTGATCAGGCACGAGTGTTGTGATAAAATCATCTCCAAGCAAGTGGGAGTTCTTCTGATTATCTGACACGCCAGATGTCCTTTCACCCAAAGAACAAAAACAATTCAATCTCATTCGGATTATTTCTTTGTTTCTTTTTACGTAACACTATAAGCACGCCTTCCAAAATATAATGAACCAGATATACGCATTAAAAAGAAGAAAAATAGGCAATACATTCATATTCATGACATTTGGAGACAGGCAAAAGGATCGCTAAGAGCTCTACAATGTTTACCCCCAAAATACCACGTATTTTGAATACCTATCCATCCACATACAACCACCAGTCTCTGCGCTGTATGGTTACCTTCTGCCTGAGCAGGGTGTTGCGGACTCGCCCCCACAGACGAGCCCCCGTGCCCTGGGGTTTCCCAGGACCCGGGTCCCCTTCCTCCTCCAGACTGCAGGTGCTAACGAACCGGCTGCTGATCTGATCCACGTTCTGATCCAGCTCGCTTTCGCAAGTGTCACTCATTCTCTTCTAGTCTCTTGGTCTCAGTATCTACTTTCGCAAAGCTACTTGACTGAAAAATGAAAGAAAAAAAGCTGTCTAGATAAAATCAAATCTGTAAACTTAGTTCCATATTACAAGACCAGGCTCCCACAGTCATGTATATGGTCCAGTTATCCACAACAGTGTCCTACCCGCGTACTGTCCTCACCATAGTCCAGCTACTTTCCCTCCCGATGAAAACAAGATGAACAAAGCCAGCTCAGGGACCACGTTGTCTTTCTGTTGTCCCACATCCCAGATGGATCTGTGGATTAACTTCTGAGAATCCCCTCCTACCCAGATTACGGACGCGTGTCTGTAGCTGCCTGGAAGCACAGCTGCATAGGTCCAGCCTCCCTGGTGGTCTCGTCTAGATCCACAGAGGTGACCCCTGACCCTCAACTTGACGACTTTGCTAGTTCCTTTCCTTCTCCTCCTCCTAAATCCTCCTTTAATTCCATAACATGTTCAGGACAAATGCACACAAACAACATGAATAATCTTTCTTCCTTTAATCACAAACTAATGTTCCACTGAAGAGGTCAGGGAGAGGACAGTGAGTCATGACCAGGGTCCTGTACACTAATCCCTGAAAGTGATCTTCTTATTAATCAGTGACGCAGCATATTGTGCGTTTGCTCCGAGGCCCAGTCATTGCCTGCTAGTCTTTTCTTTACCTCAAGTTATTTTTGCCTTGAGCGGGTGGAGAAAAGTCTGTGACTTTCAAGGAAACGTATTTATCTCAGGCACTGTCTATGCCCACCTATAAAGCAGAAAGAGCCATTCTTTCACTGATCACAAAAGGGATTCTCTCTGCGTTCCCCTTCCTCCCTCATGTGTTGGAGGACTGCCAGAAGATGCATTTGGCTATCCTGTCTCCAGTCCCAACTGTCATCTCCCCATCTGTCTCAACTACACCCCTGCACCAGGCAATGGTGACCAATCAAGAGCCCACCAATCCCTTGTCTTTTCAGCACCGTAGGGTGGATCCTCACCACCAGCCTACCATAGACCAGATAAATCCCTCTCACAATGGAGTGTCATTGGAGTTTCAACATCAACATTCTCCTGACACATATTTCAAGTTGTTGGAAAGGCAGAACAGGATGTCATATCCCTCATCCCCCTCACCTGCAGCTGTCCTTTGGCCATGATCCTGTCTGTGTTCTCCCCGTCCTCCTTGGTTTTGTGGCAGCACTTCTCGTAGCACAGCAGCCTCAGGGTCTGAGAGCCCTCCAGCTCAATCTCAAACTCCTGCATGGCACACAGACAGATTAGTTCACTGGTGTGACGATATAGAGGTGACTATGAACTAGGTCACCGCAGGCCTGCGTGCTGACAGACTGTATGTCACCTCGTTCCAGTTGGGTTCTGTAGAGTCTCGGTACACGCGTGTCTTGGCCTTGTTCACAAAGTAGCCAAAGGAATCAACCTCCAGAGTGCAGTAGAGATCTGAACAGAGGAGCAACTGCTTTTAATCCAGGAAAACATCCTAGCTAAGCCTTTATATGAACTCCGAAAGTAATTAGGTCACAAATACTGATTTGGGGGTACAAATGCTGTACATTTAGGTTGAAGAACCACAGGGGATAATCCCACATATAAACCCTCCTGTAGTACCCAACATTGACAGAGAGACTAAGTGAGCAGATGGGATTGACAAGGAGGCTCTCCTGCACTCCCCCCCTCCCCCCCACCCCCCGACCTGGGTGACTGGATTATTACCTAGAATATGAAAACTAGATGCCACTTACTTAAACTCTGTTTGAGCCCTGACGCAGAGTGAACGATTACATTCAGGAAGCCGTAGAGCCCAGATGACTCATCCTCTGCAGACAAACAGGAGGACAGAAAAGAGAGTCCTGATTGATTTTCTTTTCATAAATCGGAACTGTCAGAAAATGTTCTCTGTGGTGAATATCTGCCTTGTCAACCCGACTTGTACGGCCTACCTTCTTTATTCATGGTCATTGGGATTGTATGGACGGTCTGAAGCTTCACACACGAGTTGGTTAGCATCTGCAGCTCCAGAGAGGTCAGAGAAAAGCTTTTGAAACCTGCAGCAGAGAACATGACAGAGGGGGGTGATTCTGATGGTCACCACGCCGTAGCAGGGTTGAGACAGTAAAGTGGAGAACAGCGGAGAGGATGTTGCAGAGAGAGAACCCCTCACATTTCTTCTGCTGCTCCCGGATGATGTCTCTCCACTCTGCGCGCTCGTAATCGGAGGAGATCAGGAAGGTGAAGCCCTGTGTGGAACACAAACGGCGTTAGCACAATATCAAACAGTCAGACACCCCCAGGACAGGCTGTACCACATCACCACACCTGTAGAGGGCAGCAAACCGCCAAACAAAATGACTGACCAAACCACGTATGACCCAGCAGGCAGGTAAAGGCACAGTAATACTACTGGGGAGTAAGAGAAAGAGGCTAGCCCTAACTCTGCGGGCTGTCTCACCTTCCCATTCCTGTTGGCCACTCTGAACGCCATGCTGGGGGACATGAGAAGCAGCAGAGACTCCTGCTCTGACAGCTTCTTCCTCATCCTCTCCATCGCCTTCGCCCCTTTAGTTGTTCTCTGGAAATACGAAAGAATTAAACTTGGCTGCCGTTCAAACACGAACGTCCACACACAAAAAAAAGTGTCACAATGGAGGCTGTTCTATTTTAAGGTCTACTTAGAAACACGAGGGTTCGTGCCCATTTTGTTGATGTCGAAACGAAATGTGTGAATTGATCTTGATATCAACATTCAGGAAATCCTCTCTCACGTCTCCCGTTCTTATACCTTCTCTCTCTGGATGTCGTTCTTGATCTGGGAGATCTTGATCTTCATGGCATCGATCTCCTCATCCTGGACCAGGGGGATGGGGGTGGACTCGGAGTCCTCGATAGTCTGGAAGGTGAGGTCCGCCAGTGGGATGTACCACTTACAGTCATACTGCTGACCTTTCCTGGACACACACACAGGCACAGGGAAGCACCATCACACACCAAACACCGAGAAGGGGAGCCTACATTGCTTCTAGCTCAGGTAGACCAGTTGATGCCAGAAGTGGGTGTTGACGGTCAGGGGACGGCACGGACTCACCCTGCCGTTTGTTTCTTCAGCTTGGCGCAGAGCAGCAGGTCTGTGAAGAGGAAGACGTGACGGAGCTTCCTGGATCCCTCCGCCAGCTCCACCATGAAGCGGTCTCTGAGCAGCTGACGGTTCTAGGTGGCAGAGAAGAGGAAACCACACACTGAAGGTTCTAGGTGGGGGGAGAGGAGGAGACCACACACTGAAGGTTCTAGGTGGGGGGAGAGGAGGAGACCACGCACTGAAGGTTCTAGGTGGGGGGAGAGGAGGAGACCACACACTGAAGGTTCTAGGTGGGGGGAGAGGAGGAGACCACACACTGAAGGTTCTAGGTGGGGGGAGAGGAGGAGACCACACACTGAAGGTTCTAGGTGGGGGGAGAGGAGGAGACCACGCACTGAAGGTTCTAGGTGGGGGGAGAGGAGGAGACCACACACTGAAGGTTCTAGGTGGGGGGAGAGGAGGAGACCACACACTGAAGGTTCTAGGTGGGGGGAGAGGAGGAGACCACACACTGAAGGTTCTAGGTGGGGGGAGAGGAGGAGACCACACACTGAAGGTTCTAGGTGGGGGGAGAGGAGGAGACCACGCACTGAAGGTTCTAGGTGGGGGGAGAGGAGGAGACCACGCACTGAAGGTTCTAGGTGGGGGGAGAGGAGGAGACCACACACTGAAGGTTCTAGGTGAGGGAACATCTTCACTGACACCAGTGGGAAGGGGGAGGGGTAGCTATTTAAAATAAAAATAAAAAATACAATATGCTCATGGTCTAGTATTTGAATTTCTCAACTACAATGATCCAGTGTCACCCTGAGGTTAGTTGCTTATCCTATTACTTGACAACTGGTATTGCATTTAGTACACTTTCTGCTGTCCCAGATACACAACGGTTTAAAAGCAATATTTGATCCCATCAAAGTGAACCCACAAGAACTGCACAGCAGGAAACCATTCATCCAATCCCCCATTGACAAAACACAGATTAGGGTAATAAACTGTTGTGCTATGGGGTCACCACACATTTCATTTGCCATCAAGGTTTTATAATCCCATGACAACTGAATTGCATGTACAGTAACATGAAAAAGGAACGTGCTCTGGGTAATTATGGACTTCAGTAGAGCTATTTGATGAATGTGAACAGGCTGGCTCTATACAGGAACTTTCCCAAGCCTAAACTGCTAATTACACCAATGACGCAAACAAAGTATACTTGTGTAAGTCCCCAAATACATACAGTTAATCCTATTCATATGCTTGTATACAGAAATGAGCTGTATGACATAAAGCTCAGTTCAAACCTCTAACCGCTGTCTCTGTAACTGTCTGGTTGTTCTAAAAATGCTCGTGTTTTCAGTAACAGATCATCATTTCAGCACTTCCTGTGATCCTCCCAGCCAGCCTTCCAGGCCAGCAGGGTGGTGACGGAGGCTATGACATCTGGTCTTCCTGTGGACGGGCGAGAGCTTAGGGTGTCAGTGTTGTTCATCCTCACCTTTGACCCATGGACACAGGGCTGCTTATAGTCACACACACACGGTACACACCCCCCCCCCCCCTCTAACCACAGAGCGGCAAAAGAAGGACTCCACCAGGGAGGAGATTTCTGGGTTCAAAATTCCTGTATTTACATTGGCATCTGATTGAGCTGTTTTCATGTTCCTTTTTAAGACAACTAACTACAAAAAGCTGTAGGAGAGGCCTACCAAAACATAACTACAAAGGACTCAAATCATCACAGTAATTACACTGTGCATACACAAAACTCATGCTGCGTACAATACACTAACTAAACTTCACTGGTTAAATGGGGAAAGCCAGAGCCAGACTGTAGGCCCACACATGAAATAGACATTCTCGACGAAACTCCGTACTTGTACATTTCATGTACTCATTTACTTATGCTAAGAAGTCCAAATGTGAGGGGTGGCAATGAGTGGGAGTTTCCAGTAATGATAGAGGAAGTTCTCAATCAGGGAATCTGAATCAGAGGGGGTCAGGGGGGTGAGGGAAAGAGAGAGAGGCAAAGCCAGTGCAGTACTCATGAGGAAGGGTGGGCAGATGTTCGATAAGACCGGTAGCAGGTAATTTCTGGGAAACGAAGCTCAGAAACTTGGAGAGAAGGATGGGAGTGACCAAAGATTAGGTGATGGGCTTTCCTGGTAATTTCGTGGAGACCCTCGGCCTTTCGTGTTTATACTACTGGGTCATGTGCTTCCTCTAACACTCCCCCTTCCTCCGCTAATAAAGCAGACAGGCAAAGATGACTCAGCACAATCTGAGTCACCAAGCTGGTTTATTACCATTCCCAGCCGCATCGTTCTGAAGGCTTTTACTGTTACACGACAGAATGCTCACACACCGTTGCCACTTTGACTCTCAGATGTCTGTGGATCTGCACGCGTTTGGTGTTTGAGGTAATCCATCCTGGCCACATGAAATACTGTGGCGTGATAAAAACAAGAGAAGACAGTGTTCTCTCCCTTCATCAGGCAGTGACTGCAACTCATATCCTGACAACCGGCTAAAGGTCCTCAAATACTACCTACACAATGAAGCACTGTTTTACTTACTAGGATGTGTGTGGCCACAAAAACATATGGCATTACAAGGAAGGTCAAGGCACTCTCTGTGCCCAGTCTGTGCCACTGTGCCTGCCTGTCAGACCACTGGATTTGTCCTTGGCAGAGAGAGCAAGTGTTCCAAGGCGGGTACAGACTGTACCCCCACCTACTGTGACCCTCCTCTAGTGCCGAGGCGGGGGTGGAGGGGTGGGTGGGTTGAGGGGGGAAATAAAAAAGCAAGCTATACTGCATCCATAAGAATGAGTATACACTTTTTTTTCAGAATCTGAATTTGGTTTATTCGCCATGTATGTTCTTGGTGAGTGCCCAATGGGATCTATTTCGGACGAGCAGTCTCGTCCAATCACGAAGCCACCTTGTTCCATACTGACCTCTCCCTTCTTGATGGTCATGGACTGCCTGCGCGGGGTGATCTCCTCGTTGATGCTGGATAGGAAGTTCTGGGAGATGCGCAGGGCGTCCTGCAGCAGAGGGTGGTCCGGGTGGCCTGAGGGAGTGTGCTTCAGAAGGTCCTGCAGGGAGAGAGAGTGAGAGAGAGCCGAGGAATCCAGCTGGGTCACCATACATCTTGTGTGATTGTGAAGTTTGGTGTCAACACACTGGGAGTGTTGCCCGGGGCGATGAGGAGTGAATGTTTGTTTGACGTACATGCAGAACAAGGGTGCTACGGGTCACTCTGTCCACTGGTTTATAGAGCAGGGCTGTGGGAGGAGAGGGGGATACAGGAAATTAGAAACAGCTTGTACCCTTTTTTGGGAGGGGGGTCACAATTTTCTTGTAGTATGTTTGAAACGTCTCGAATGAAGTTGTTTCACTTACTTTCCAGTGAATGTTTGGCCTGGTCTTTGCACTCCTTTGCCGTCCTGACCTTAAGATTCTAAGGGCACAACAGGAAGGTCATCTTGGCGTTTCAAACATTAACAAGGAGATAAAATCACTGCTAAACAGCTCCATAAGCCACGAAGGCGCTACTACTGTAGACACCGGGGGAGTGTTGAAGTTGCCTAGTCGACACTTCCCTAATGCAGCTGCACAACATCAAACAGTGGCTTTGCCGCCACACTCCCCTGCCCCGCTGTGAGTGGTGCGATACATACCTCAGATATTTCAGCAAACTGGATGTTAGCCTGGCAGCACTTGTCGGCTGTCTCCACGGCAACCTTATAGTTATCCACAAAGGCCCTGTACACTCCCAGCTGGCTGGCCTATAGTGGTGAGAGAGGCATGGAACACAAATGTCTATGAGAGTTTATCTGGTAAGGGGCACTGGGGCGTTAAGTGAGACGACAAAGTGGAAAGTTGCCCTCTCTAGTGGTGCATACACACAGCCTAGGCAGGCCTGTCATGCTAGCTGTTTTTTCCATAAAACACAAACAAGATTTATATTGGTATACTGTTGAGCTGAGGGAACACTCATAACATGACACACTGGCCGAATGGCTTCTGTGGGTGCACACCATGTGTGACATCTTTTTCTCCTTCACCTTAATAGTGAGGCTGCTCTTCTGGTCGGGAGCGTCCTAGAGTGGTTTGTTCCTCTTTATTGCCTGTCATGTGGTAAAGCAGGCTTTTATCTGTGCAGGAGATGTCTCCAGGCTGTCTGCTCAGCTGCATCCATCGCACGTTAAAGCCAGTCTTTAACTCCCTCGTTTCTCTTCTCAACCTCTCCTTCTTTCCACTAATATTAATGATCAAAGTCGGTCTACTGCCGCAAGACTTATGATCTGAACTGTCTCCAAAAGTGACTGATTGACTTAATAACTACCTACAAAAATGTCTAAAATGCTTTCGGAGTCTGAGGGAGGTCTGGGTGAACAAAGGAACTCTAGAATGATCCATCACAAGCAACCGCACCAGTTTCTGGAAGAGATCCCCCACACACTGGTTGTGGCTCCAGTCCTGGACTCTGGGTAGCAGTGCGTCATAGAAGTCCTTGTGGATGTCATGGAGCTCTGGCACCTTGAAGAAGATGATCTCTATCTGCTGGATGGTGAGCGTTGGCTGGGAGGTGGTGGCCGCCGCCCTCAGAGGCTTCATAGGCTGGTGTAATCAGTTCAAGACCAAGGTTAGTGTGTGTGTGTGTGTGTGTGTGTGTCTGCGAGTGAGCAAAACAGTTCCCATGGTTTTCATCCAACACATACCAGGAGGAGAGCCTCCAGGTGGCTGAGATACATCTCCTCGCTGGCCAGGATCCCGGACAGAACCCACTTCCTCATCTCCAGCCCTTTCTCTTGATCCAGCTCACCCTAGAACGGGGGATGGAGAGGGAGATGAGTGAGAGGAAGACAGCGTGTGAGAGAGATGTAGAGATAACATTTCCCTGTTGAGACTTTCGGCTCCTTTTGGGATTTTTAGTTTGAAACAGAAGCGATCTTCACTAATCCCCTCAGAGTTCAGTGAGGCCTCTTAAGCCCCTCGGGCAGGAGAGAATGTTCTCCAGGGAAGAGAACACCACAGATTTGATGAATACTACCATGGGATGCAGAAGTCAAGCCTAGATCTAGAAGTTTACTGTATCTGTGGTTTTCTCAACCTGTGACCTGCAGTTATTGACGGTCCAAATGCATCAGTCAGTTTAGGTTCAGAGCCACACAGAGCTGCTACAAAGCAGAGCTCTACAGACTGGCTGACATTCTCCTGACTGACTAGTGAGAGGAGCCTCGCTGGTTTTAACCTTTGAAGATCAGAGAGGGGAACACATCAGAGGCCTGGGACCCACGGGGAGAGTAGGGGTGGGCTGGGATGTGGGTGAGGTGTACAGGATGCGGTTGGGAATACCCAAGCCTCCCTAAATTAAATACGACGGGGGATCCAGTGGCAGGTAGGTGGAAACATCAACCAGGGGACTGAGATGTGGTGGCGTGGGTGAGGAACAAAAGACACTCGTGGAGGGGGATAATGGGTGGACGCAGGGGATGGAGAGTGGAGGACAGGGGATGGAGAGTGGAGGACAGGGGATGGAGAGTGGGGGACAGGGGATGGAGAGTGGAGGACAGGGGATAGAGAGTGGAGGACAGGGGATGGAGAGTGGAGGACAGGGGATGGAGAGTGGAGGACAGGGGATGGAGAGTGGGGGACAGGGGATGGAGAGTGGAGGACAGGGGATGGAGAGTGGAGGACAGGGGATGGAGAGTGGAGGACAGGGGATGGAGAGTGGGGGACAGGGGATGGAGAGTGGAGGACAGGGGATGGAGAGTGGAGGACAGGGGATGGAGAGTGGAGGACAGGGGATGGAGAGTGGGGGACAGGGGATGGAGAGTGGAGGACAGGGGATGGAGAGTGGGGGACAGGGGATGGAGAGTGGAGGACAGGGGATGGAGAGTGGAGGACAGGGGATGGAGAGTGGAGGACAGGGGATAGAGAGTGGAGGACAGGGGATGGAGAGTGGAGGACAGGGGATGGAGAGTGGAGGACAGGGGATAGAGAGTGGAGGACAGGGGATGGAGAGTGGGGGACAGGGGATGGAGAGTGGGGGACAGGGGATGGAGAGTGGAGGACAGGGGATGGAGAGTGGGGGACAGGGGATGGAGAGTGGAGGACAGGGGATGGAGAGTGGGGGACAGGGGATGGAGAGTGGAGGACAGCGGTGGCAGAAGTGGGGCAGTCCGTGAAGGGACAAGGGCAGAGGAACAGGGAGACAGAGACACAGAGGCTCGTAGTAGCGGTTGACCCAGTAACATTACCGAGAGAGTGGACTCCAGAGAGCCGGAGGAGAGCGTTTCTCGGCTGCTGCGGCTTTTGGAGCGGAGGCGCGGTGACGGGGAGGGGGAGGTGCCAAAGGGCAGGAGGTCGTGGTGGCTCTGGCTGTCCTCGCCGGCCTCCAGGTCGTAGCCATAGGAAAGAGGGGTCCCACTGTAGGGGGCCTCTGTGATAACCATAGAAACAGGTAGGGTCAGAGATGATGTAAAAAACGAATGCAACTACAGCAGTTCATAAACTCTCCCTAACATTGCATCACAAACCAATATAATGCACTGGCAATTGAGGGTATGGCAAAGGCATGTTAAAAACAACAATTGAAACAATTCTCTGACAATACAAAAAGCTCTTTTTTTTCAAACCAATGAGAGACAACTCCTTTTTTTGGCCAATGCTGTGTCTCTGTGTTTTAAATCCCTTGTGACCTTCAGAGAGCCTCTTTCCAAATCTAGTTCTGAGCCTGTGCCGGGCACATAGTGATTGTCCCAAAGCAGTGGATCAGCACATACAACTGCAGACGTGTCCCACTCTGCTCTGTTGTGATGGAGAACACTACAGGTCCCTCTCTAAATCCCTACCACACAGATGCAGTACATTGTGTACTACTTAATATGCTCTACTTTCTATCGAAGTAGTAACCTAAAAAGTCATTCGTAACCTCCATAACGAAACCTGGTAACAACTGTGTTTCTCCTTCTCAGCCAGGTCATCTCCCTATCCTCCTACTACATGTACAGTAAAAAGAGACCTGCTGTCTGGTAAATGTCAACAGCATCTAATGTTTGTGCTTCACCTATATGTTTCCTCAATCAGTCATCTGGCAGTGGAAAAACAAGTGGTAAGCCCTGTTATTGTCATCTTGACTCCACATCACTGTCTATCATTACCGGCAGTTAGTGTGTGGAAACAGGCGGAACAGCTCGAGTCAATGAAGTGATAAAAAGAGGTCTGTTTGACTCGTTTGGGGTCTGGTTAAAATAGCACTGACGTCAAGCATGCGAAGATTACACAGTGACATGAGTTACACCATGACAGGATGACAGTAGATCACCTCTGCTTGGTAAACAAGGGAAAGAGGATTCCGGAAGCGACAGAAGATAAAGCCAGACCCAGAGGAGAGACGGCCTGACAACCAGAGACCACGACAAAAGGCCTGAACAAACAGGCAGAGTCTTGCAAACAGGGGCCACTGTGTTGACTCTGGAGTCGGACACTATAGCAGGCTATGGCAGCTTTTATACATAGGGGAAGTAGGTGTGAAAGGCCACATTCTGTGTTCCTGGCAAATAGCTCAAAAGTTCTGGCACAGGATGAATACACATCCTCTCGTATGTAGACCTGGTTTTGGAAGCCAGCGTCAAACCGACACGCAAATCTTAAAAAAATAAGAAAAAAAACGACTGTAGTATTAACTCAACATTCCTTTTCTATGAGCCTTTATCTGTGTCCTTTTTTTAAACTCAGATGATTACTTATCTATGGGAGCATGGAAGAGAAGGAAAACACCCAAGAAAGCCATCGATGGAACAATAGATGTAACTTCTCTGACTACGGTTACTAAGGAAGTGTCGAGGCAGGACTGTCCGGAACATTCAGCGATTCATCACCCTCAGAGAGGAAACAGTCACTCTGCACAAGGTCATCTTTTTCTTGCCTCACGTCTCCCCCTACCTCCATCCACACAGAAACCTACACTCCAGCATGTACACAACCACGGCTGCCCTACTTGAATCACATCACATGTTTATCGACCCGGCCTCCACTCAGTGGGACAACCAGGAGGTAGAGAAAATGCGCCGCTGTGCAGTAATTGGGAGTGAGAAAATGGGTTCAAACTCAAACACTGTTTGACTAGGTGGTTAGACAGCAGAGACAATGTAGGACAGCTCCCCGCCCCCCCCCGCCCCCTGCACCTCCCTCCCCCCCCCCCCCCACCATCAAGGGTCAAAATGGTTTCAATTGTGCAATCGAGCTGCAATAAATACATGATAATGACATTGCATAATGGTGCTTAATCCAACAGCTGTGGTGGGACCCTGCATCCATGCAGCAGGATCAGAGGCAGACATTCTTCTGGACAATTTAGAGACGACAGTTTTTCAGTGTTCTAATACCATCCAACTTCTGGTTTAACACGGTCCTACTTAGATCATTACATGATGTACAAGTCAAGTAGCAGTTTAGTACTTCCCAAAGAACATCTCTCTTAGATCATCTTCAAAGTTTAGAATTGATCATCAAATTGTTAGATAGATAGATCTATTATAACACAGTACAACAGGACTGACCTAAAATAGCAAGAACAGTTCAGAAAGCAAGACCACAAGTTAGTTTTTTGCGCATTCTCCACGTGTGTGGCACAATACTGTTCGGTAGAGGATTACAATGGGAGTGTACATCATAAGACACATCCACTGACCTGTAATCCTAATCCACATACTTGTAGCCTATTGACCAAACCATCTCCATAGTAAAGCAATGACAAATGGGTAGCCAGTATAACTCTACGGAATAAGAGAAACAAACAATGATTTAACATCGCAATATTGGATTGAACATGACCTTGGAAGAGGACTGAGTTCACACACGGTTCAAAACAATACAGGTCAGGATATCCTTTACAAAGGAATACATCCCTTGAAATAGAACTTGGCTCGTCTTGAGTAAACAGTGTAAATGGAGCATGTTAGACATCTGATCAAATACACAGATGCCTTGTGTTGATCTCATAGATTCCTGTGAATCCTAAATCGGATCTATATGTGGATCCAAATCTCCATGTGGTGTGTGCATTAAAACTTCAGTAAGTAACCCGTGGTTGATTAAAGTTCGCCAGAACGTCTCTTAAGAGAGAAGGATGGAGTGTTCCTTCTGAAAGAGAACCAGGAAGTGGTCCAGACAGAGATCAGAGTGAGAAGACAGGGTTCCTGCCCGGACCATCTGGAGACACTAACTGCTTGATTAAATGTTCTAAACTGAGACCAGCCATTCTGTCCTATTGACATTGAGCATTTAGACCGAAAAAGGACAAAAACTGAACTTTAATATGTGTATCGATCCATGGACAGGGTTCACATTTCCTCTTAGCCCAACTGGAACTTCAGTGTCCGTAAATCATCAGGTTAGTATCGAGAACAGCAGCATGTCAGTCTCTGTGTCTCCTCTGCTGGGTGAGTTTAGCTGCAACAGCGATAAAAGAGGCAGTAGCAAATACCAATGTGTGATGTTGTGAAAAGGTCAGTGCCACTTTATGGCTCCCCTAAATGGATTCTCCTCCTGCTCGTGTGGTCACTGGGGAGACAGGGCTCAGAGATTGACCAATTGGAGGGGGGTCGAGGTGGTGATGACTGTTACACATACTGTAGCCCTTCATACCCCCATTTCAGCTCTCCTCACTTCATAAGGTGAATGCAGAGCAGTGGGACTCTGGCCAATCGCTGATGCATCCCTTTATTTAGCTCACTTGGTGACACAGATCTTCGTGCTACAAAGAGTGGCACTTCAACCCCGCTGCAGCAAAGGCTCCATTCATTCACGGCACCAGATAGGGGGCCTACTGGGGCTGGATCTGCACCCGCACTTCCCCTCAGCACATCTGTTCTCTCTCCCATCCAGCTTCGCCCATCAGGTTGAAAAGAAACAGGCTTGTGGCATCTGTGACGGGGTGAAGCTGGTTCAACAGCCCTTGAAGGAGCTGACTGGATGTGTTGGCAAGTTGTCAGAGGCCGAGTCAACCAAACATCAGCACATCCAAGTCCGTCCAAAGAGGCTGTTAAAGTAGGCGGGGGCTGGAAGGCAGACCACAGGACCAGAAGAGGCCGAAAAGGCCCACCAGCTCTCTGCTCAGATCTGTTATAAGACAGCCTAAAATTAGTGCCAACCAGAGAGCAGCAAAAAGCTGGTGCTCAGCCGCCCAGCCAAACACACCTACTAATCAGGGTGTTTAAATAGCTCAGGATGGCCACGGTAAGGCCCTGAAGAAGAGAATATCCAGGTCCAAAAATTACTCCAGTGTGTGACCTTATAGAGGACAGTCGAACTCACTTGAGCTCTGCGGTAGAGCACACACACACACTCACACTCAAAATAAAGCTGTGATAGCAGTGTGAAATAGGGGAGAAGAGAGCCATTGGATAACCATGTGGTCTTATTTCTTCATATCACACATTCAATTATTCATATCATAACACCTGTGTGCTGTCGACACAACACCAAAATAGAAACGGACTGGAAGATTTGGTTCAGTGGCAACATCCACATGTTTACAATACCGTATGAATCTCTCCTGCTGGGTGGATGGTTTCTAAGAGTTAATCAGTCATGTGAAACATAGAGTTCAGCTCAACATGGTGGGGCTGGCCTGCCCTAAAGGGACTCTCATTCAAAACACTAAAAAGCTTTGTATGTAAACGTGGAACAAAGATCCTAAACTAGATATTCATCATCAGTTCCGTGTTTTTTGTCTAATGCACTGAAAAACCGCAAGACCCGTGTCCTGGCCGTTCATTTGAAAGTACTTGCATGAAAGGGTGTTTGTTAAAGCAGTTTCCAGCAGCTAAGGGCGACAGAACGAACCCCCGTGGGGTCAGGTTGTCGGGGAGGTGAGCTCACACGCAACTTTACGTTTCGTTAGCCGTGGTCCCCACACACCCCACAAACAGCTGAGGCATTCCATAAACACTTGGCCTGCCAGCCAGCAGCACAGAGAGCCCTTTGAGGAGTCGGGAGCGGGAGGGAGGCTAAGACCAGGGGGGCCAGGGGGGTTAGAGAGAGCACGAGGGAGGATTACAGAGGAGAGGGAGGCCTGGAGGAAGGGCTGTGTTGGCTAATAAACATTTCACGCAGAGTTCTGCCATTATCTGTAGGGACATGTGTGTGAGGAAAGTGCTTCCAAATCATCCACGATTCTCTTTGGCTGTCTCTAAAGCACAGTATTCCGATCAAAGCTTGCATCATGTGCAGGGGTAGCTGAAAGCGTCCCTGCTGAATTGAGAAAGATTACTGGAGTGTTTGTTTCTGTCTGCAGCTGGCCTGGCCTGCTACTCTGATCTTCTGCCAACTGTCCATGCACACTTTCTATTCTGCCATCTTATTACCAAGGCAACCACCTGCAAGGACAGGTGACACACACACGCGTGCACAACACTCTTCAGTTCTGTGTTTTTCTGCCATGCAAGTCCCACTTCCTCTCATACATTTAAACTCAAGGAGAGGCCACATTTTTCAACTTCCTCAACCGCTAAACCCAAAGTTGTTGATATTCAGGTACAAAGACTGGCCTGTCTGGGACTCAAAGTGCCAGCCAGAAATACATGAATCTACAGTTAAACAGGCGTGGTGACCAGCACCTCTCTAATTCCTGCTGACGAGGTTAATATAGCCCTAGACCGGAGTCAGACACTCAGATCTGATCACTGTCAGACAGACTAACTGAAGGCGTTACATTAGTGTCAAAGCTGAGCTGGCATCAAGCCGCTCCTGACAGTGGTGTCTCCAGACATCTTAGAGAACCTGTCACTTTTTTTTTTTTTTACTACTGACAAGCAACATAAATAGATTCAAACGAAAGCTACAGGTGGATATTATACAGGTATGTTCAGTGCTAAAGATGTGCGTTATACCATCTTTAAAGATGATCACACATAGCTGGGATGTGCACAGTCACTGAGTCTGGCAGCTCCACTCTCATTGTCAGTGACTTCTCCTAGCCTATGAATAAATAAACCATTAGACAGTCTATGGCAAAGCCAGACTCTCCCTCATCCATAAGAAAAGTCCATGGCAACTGGCATGTCACAGCCATGATGATAATAAACTATGGCAAAACAGACACACAAGAGAGTTGCCCTCCTTTAAGGCACACAGCTAATCAGCAGCTCTATTCACAGCCATGCTTGACAATTGGCCTAGATAACCAAAGACACAGTCCTGATTCTCAAAACTCCTATTCAAAGAAAAGACACCCCAGAGATGTGTCAATTTTAGACTGACCGTGTTCCTTATGACTACAAGAGGGAGGTGGATGAGGCTTGGTGGTGTATGGCATAGACAGTTATGTGGCTATTGGCTTCACCTCCTCCGGATCCAGACACCATGCCAGCCAGGAAAACCACGCCATCAATGATGCCATGTGTCTAACTGCCAGGCAGGCCAAACATGACAGTTATTTTTATTTTTTTTACATAAAATCTTTTGCAGTCCAAATATCATACCAGAACAAACAAAGCACAACCACAGAAATATGAACACTATCCTAAAAGTCATTTGAATGCTTACATAACTAGAGTACAGTGTACCTTTATAACATTGATATTAAGATAGCTTTACAAGGCAGATTAAATGGAATTTACTGAACACTGCAATACATTTTACGAAAAAACAAAAGAATGCTTTTCCAGAAGTTAGTAACCTCAATAGGAAACAGTGGATTGTCATTCCGTGTCTCAAAACCTCCGATAACCAGAGCACTGATCCAGCAATGTGCACAATAATGTTATTACGACATCAGAAAATAAATCCAGATCTCTTGTAATCCATAAAGCACCGTTTGCATGAGGCAGCAGGACTATTACCTCTCAGGAACATGTCCTTTTTTAAACAGGCAATAAAGGCTCAACAACCTTTAGGTCTGAAGGACATCTCTCTGGTAACTGAAATCAGTGGGCTATTGCATATGTCCTTCCTTTTGTACCATGTCTGTACATGTAAATATACTGGGTTTAATAGAAAAGATATTCTGTTTTATAGTTTCATTTTTTTTTGTTATTGGTCAATAGGCCTAAATATTTGCACCCTGGCCTGGACTGCACTGCAATCTAGAAACCATTACTCTATTTGACAGCACAACCAATTTATTTGGCAACATTATTTACACTGTTTTGACAAATACTACAGTGTTCTACAGAGCAGTCTTTTGCAATGTCACAAAGCAAATAGCATGGCAAAATAAACCAGCCACAGAGCAAATGGATTTGCACATTTCTGTCATCAGAGCAGCATGCTGCCCTGGCTTACTGTTCATGCTGATTATTTCACAGACTATTTGTGAGCTTCTTGCATGTTTGGTGTTAAGTCTTATGCTTTGTACCCTATGCACTTACATAACAACAGCCTGTTCTCATCTGCAGCTTAATCTGCAGCACAGTGAGTAAGGTTCTTTGGAAACACGCACTTATTTACTACTATTGAAACCTGTGTTCATGTCCCCAAGCAACAACAGCATGTGTTGAGAGGAAGTTTATGGTATGGTTTATGCTATGGTGTCCCAACATTTGTCCTACGATTGTCGACGAATTGTGCCATGAAAATATGACACATTTGTCTAAAAATATCAAATAGCTGTTAAACTCAGCAAAACTGTATAACAAAAAAATAAAATACAAATATTTTGGCAACACAGTATAGACCAGCCTATCCCACACTTAACATTGTTACATTGTTACAGTGTCAATACATGTACTGGATGAGTGATCCTTCTATTGTGTTCACACTTAACAACAGGAAACACTGATGCCTGAAATTTGGATTGGAAGTCATGTGACACACTTTGAGGTCCCCATCCTCCTCTCAGTGAGAGTTGTCAGCCCTTTTCCTCCCCACCCCCAACAAAGAGCCTCCCTAAATTCATCACGCTACACAAACCCCTTTAAGTTAATTACTCAGTGCCAAGGACAACAACGCTGATGTGTGCTGACACGAAAACACTCTGGGTGGAATGGCCGAGTGGTTGGACGGCCCGAGGGCTCTCGGTATCTCTGTCAGAGCTTCTCCAGAGGAGCACTAGCCACCACTCAATAGAAGAGAGCAGAAAGGGAAGAAAGAGAGGGCAGGCGCACTTACAAAGGCACACGGAAAACAAGTCCTACTCTCTTTAAAAACCCACTGGGGTACTTTAGGGTCGTGCTGTATTAAAAGGACTCTAGATAATCCCGTGGGAAGCATTTAAGCAGATTTGTATCAGATCAAATGAATTCCTTCCTTTTAACATAATGTTGCAGGTGCACTTTACCACATTAATGCTATAATCGGGATCAAGAACTGACAGGACAAGTACAGACGTCCTTCAACACAGACAAGAAAAAGATGGCCAGTGAGCCTTGAGCATGCATTAAAAGTTTTGAAGTGCCTTTGCTTACTTAAACAGTTTGGTGTGATTGATCCCGAAAATAAAACAGGGTTATGATTTCTTTGGAACACACAACAAAAAACAGGAGAGCTCGCAAACCTACCCAAGTCTCCCTGGAGACTGTTGTCATGTGAGGTTCTACTGGATGTGATGGAGTCCCCGTCACTGGGCCAGATCTGACCCGTTTTGCGGACCCCCACAATGGAGGCCTCGGAAACCAACACCTGCTGCTTGAGACGCTTCTGGGACAGGGGCGTGGGGGGGCTACTGCTGTCAAAAGACTGCTGGGAATTCTGGGATGGCGAGCGGCTCTTCTCCCTGTACATGCGATAGGTGGTGGGGCTGGGCGACACATGGCTGGACTGGCCGGAGGAGAAGTCCTCCTCGCTGGACGTGAGGTTCTCATTGGAGCTACAGTCTGGCGTGTAGCCACCGCCCACATCATCGCAGCTGCCAGGGGAGTAGGAGCACCGCGGCCAGGTGAGGTGAGAGTCTTCCTCCATGCTGTGGTCTCTGATGTGGATGACCCGTCCCTCCCCGTCACTCATCATCCCCCCTACGTACACGCTGGTGTAGGGCTGACAGTCCGACGTCTGACGCTCGGGTCGGCCCCCGTTGGAACGGATGACGCTGTCCTTCAGGAAGTGCGGGTTCACTTCCACGTCGTCGTACGCCCCATTGTAGCCACAGTTGCCCTCGGTGGATCGGCCTCTTTGGATGGCCTTGCGGAGGTCTCCGGACACGGCGAACAGGTTCCCGGGCAGGGAGTGCAGGGATCTCTTGCGTTCCATCTGCATGGCCTGGCAGCCCAAGCTACTGATCTTGTCTGATACCTCCCTGTCGTTGACCTTCACCAGGCCTTTCTCGTGGTGGTACTCCATGTTTACATAGAAGGGCCTCTCCGCTCCTCCCACCACAGACAACCCCTTCCCCTCTCCGGCGGTGTGAGAATTCGCCCTCTTGATGCGCTCAAAGTTGGACCTCAGAGCTGCCACTGATCCCATGCCCATCTTGAGGGGGCAGTCTGTGTCTGTCTCTGTGGAGCACGCCGAGGGCCTGATGGGAGACACTGTCTCCCTCTGTCTGGACGGAGACTCCTCATCCACCTCTCCTTCTGGACACTCATCCACAGGCGGCTCGTCTGTGCAGGACGTCTGGTTGTCTGAGCCACTGGGCTGGTCTCCGGTGTTCATGAGACTCACTCTCTTGAAGCCCCATCGCCCACCGTCATATGTCTTTTTCTCCTTAGCCAGTAAGGTCTGCAGGTAGATCATCCGAAAGCGTTCCTTGTTCACTTCCTTCTCCAGGTGCCTGATGGATGCTTTGCATTTCTCAAGCTCCTGTTCAATGTCCATCGTGGACTTCAGTTCCATGCTGGGTGGGTCTGATTCTGGAAACTGGGCTTTCCATGCCTCTACAAAACCCACTGGTTCAACCATTGTTTAATAGAAAAGGTTATGCCCAGGAGGAAATTAAAAAAGAAATATTTTTAAAGCATGACTTACATTCTTTTACCAAAGCACACTACTCATGATGATTGAAGAAAAAGTGTGAAACCTGTTTTACATGTTCTTCATTGCTGCATAAAAGTGATAGAGAATAATAGAGAATTTAGCAAGATCCTATGAAAACGGAATGAAAGTTGTTGTCAAGAAGTCATTCTTGTCTTGTCTTGTCCATGGAAATATTTCACTGATACTCATTCAGACTCAATGATTCTTCATTCATCAGACAAAAAAAATGGAGCAATCTTCATAAGAAAGTTTTAAAAACAAAATCCAACATTCCGAATTCGATTCATGCCAGTAAATAGTGTTCTTGTTATCATGCTTTCTTCTGCAATGTTAAACTGATGAGTTGTGCGTACTACCTACTCTCCGATCACAAACACTGATGTTTTGCTCCTGAAACAGTTGAGTTGAGGTAGGTGCAGCTGAAAGTAGGAGGGGCTACACTGTACTGTTTTAAAGACACAGGCTTGTCGAGGGAGTCGCAACACAGATCGGAGTAGCCTGCATCTTTTTTATCTAGACTGTCATGGTAAAATAAATGCAGTCAAAAGTACCAAACGCCATAATTTAACATAAAGAAAATCTATCTGAAGATAGATATAAATGTATAGTAAAAAAGCTGTATTATCCTCCTTAGCTCCTTACCCCCCTGTCCACACACACACTAATGCTGTTGTATGCGTTCAGACCTGGGGAGTTTTGAGGTGGACTGCGTGCGCCTCACTGTGGTACACGGTCGAATATGCGCAGCTGTTACTCCCGAGGGCTGTCATGAACAAACAGGAGACTATTTCCTGTTAGCAACGGACGCTTGTGCCTTGTTTCCAAGACGCAAAAGGGACTGTCTGTAAGATAAACAGCTAATGTTAGAGCCAACTTTAACTACTACTATTATAAACAGTAGATTATTAAGATAGTTAAGAAGTTATAGATAAGTTGTGACATTTTTGGATGTAAATTTGCCAAGCTAGTGCTTCCTAACTTTTTATTTATTTAACGAAAGCTGCTTTAGCTAGCTCCTACAGTAGCCACACTAGCTAGATACTTCGAGAATGTCTAGCTATTCATTTCAACCTGCAAAGCTACGCTAGCTAACGCAAGAAGAGACGTTAGCATAACAAGAGTGTAGTTGGCTAGCTAGCTTTCAAGCTAACGTCAGCTAGTGTGTGATCATTTGGTATAATTTGTTTGTCCCCTTTGTTGTAGCTGTCACAACCTAAAAATGGGAGAACAGCTGAAATTTATCGTTGAGCACTTGAACAAAGAACCATTCAAGAAAAACTTTAATCTCATCACATTTGACTCAGTGGAGCCAATGCAACTGCTGCAGATCCTCAATGATGTTCTTGCAGAAATCGACCCAAAGGTGAGGGATCGATTTACATTAATCGTCTTCTGTTTTGGCATCTTTGATGCAGGAGTGGTTTCAGACCGGGCCTTTCTAGCTACAAACTATATTATAATTCCTCGAAGCATATCAAGCCAATCATGATACTGAGAGCTATGTGTCAAATAAATGTGGGGCGGTGTGTATAAGGCGCATAACATGGAGACGCTTGATCTGTTTAATTTTTTTTCAGCAAGGAATTGATATCCGTGAAGAGTCGAATGAACAGACAGCAAAGAGAATGTTTAATATACTGGGAATGCTTAAATACAAACCTCCTGGAAATGTGTCTGATCCGTGAGTACTTACCGACAAGTACACATTAACATCAATTAAGCTTCAATTCAATGTTGAACATCTTAATCCTTGGACTGTTTTGTCAATGTACTGTCAATTCATTGTCTTCTGTTCTGTCTTTTTTGATGCAGGAGTAGTTTCAGACAGGGCCTGGTCATCGGCAATAAACCGGTGATCCACCCTATCCTTCACTGGCTACTACAGAGGATCACAGAGCTGAAGAAGAGGGCTTACCTGGCTCGCTTCCTGGTTAAACTGGAGGTGCCAGCGGAGTTTCTGCAGGATGATGTCGTCACTGACACCTATAGTCAGGTTCGTTTAACTGGCATGTGAAGCTCATGTCTACACGATGACTTTAATCCTCAGTGTTAAAAAGACGGATCATGTTTTGGCACTTTCAGTATGAAGAACTTGTCGAAGCGTTCAAGACCTACCACAAGGAGAGCGAGCAGCTGAAGATCTCTGGATTCTCCACGGCAGAGATCAGAAGGGTATGGGCAGATACAAATGCTTCGGGCAATATAGAATTAGGCGAAACGTGCTTGCAGCTTGTCTGCAGAGAGATCCCTGAACACTGTCGCTATCCTTCCCTCCCTGTAGGACATTGGTGCCATGGAGGAGGAGAAGGACCAGCTGATCAAGCGGGTGGAGAGGCTGAGGAAGAGGGTAGGACAGCCCGGTTGTATGTGTCTCCTCTGTCCTTAGTGCCCAGGACTCTCTGGGATTCACTGAGGAATGAAAACATGGCCTCTCATCCACACTAACAGCTTCCCAGTGGGAACGAGACAGGCATCTGACAGGGTCAAGGGTTTCCTCTTTAGCCAGTCAGAGGTGTCATGGGGGTACTAAATTAGCAGGTCTTACTTTGAGACCCCAGTCACTGACTACTGTTGTTGTTGTTGACCCTGGGTGGTGAAACCTGACCCCAGACGTATCACGTTTCTTTCTGTGGACACTAGGTGGAGTCGGTGTCCAACCACCAGCGGATGTTGGAGCTGGCTAGACAACTTCGTGTGGAGAAGGAAAGAGAGGAGTCACTGGCTCAACAGAAACAGGAGCAGAAGAACCAGGTAATTCAGTGGTTTTGCTGTGGTCCTCGTTTGTCCATGATTCTAAGTAAGACCAATCAAAAGCCATGACACATTTATTTCAGAAAAGACGAACAGCTTCATTTGCTGTGTGTTTAACGAGAGATTAGTATGCAGTGAGTTCCGAAGATTTTTGTTTTCTGAAAGAATATTATCTATAATACATAATATTATTATTTAACATTACAAGCGCACACTTCGCACAGTGAAACACACAAACCTTTTCCATGTTCTATTGAATCTTGTCATGTGACCAGCTCTTCCAGGCTGAACAAAGACTGCAGAGGTCTCAGCTGCAGCTAAAAGACCTGCGACAGACAGCAGCAGATGCCAAGCCAGAAAGTGAGTACGGCAGCCATGTTTTCCCTCCCGCCACTGTCCCCCTCACAGCTGGGTGAGAAGGTCAAGGACACAACAGATCACACTGCCGGCCTGTTAATTGATTCACATCTATTAAGGCCATATAATTACCCTGGACTTTGAAGTGCTCTATTATAGCTTGCCATGTGTGGATCTCTTTTTGCTTTAATCTGACAGTGGCTTCTTCACAAACACACACGAGATTGACACATTTACAGTTTCTAAAATGATGTGTCAAGGTCAGGCGGTGATGTCATTTGTCACGACTTGGGGCGCAGGGTTATAGGGCGACTGCCGTCTGTAATAATATTAGCGACAAACTGTTGAAGGCCACGCCAGTTAGTTGTTCCTTCTGATTCTAATCTCCAACAATGACCTTGCATAAAACAAGATTGATCTGGATGTGATTTCAATAGCGAAAAAAAATGTGCAGGTGCGTCAGAGACACACCGATCGTGTTTCAAAGCTTTATTGGCTGATTTATCCGATCAAAGGGCGTACCGATAACTTCTGTCTTTGTCTCAGGTTTAATGAAGAGGCTTGAAGAGGAGATCAAGGTGAACGCCTACATGGTGTCTGACAAGCTCCCGAAGGAGCTGGAGACGAAGAGGCGCATGGTGCAGTACCTGCAGAAGGTGGTGTCTGAGCCGGCCATGGGCCAGGCGGAGCTGCAGGAGCTGGAGCACAAGGTGAGACGCCTGGCCGGCCTCCCCAGCTGTGCGTCTGGGTCGGGTGTCGAGACACGCCCATCACGACTGGGTCACAGTGAACCTGGTTGTGGTTGTGTGGATGGGAAGATGCACTCTGACGACACATCACTAGAAACATCCGGTTTGTCTGTTCCCTGCCTCCCCCAGATTCGAGAAACCAACGTCCAGATAAATCAGCTGATTGAGAAGAAAATGATGAGGAACGACCCCATGGATGACAAACTGTCACTCTTCAGACAACAGGTTACACTTTTATTCCTACTTGATATTCAACTTCTTTAAGGTTTTTTTTTTGTCTTGTACAAACCAGACATTTTGTGTGTGGGTCTTTGAACCTAGAAGGCTGGATTGATGTGATCTGGAAGATGTCAGGGGGTCACTGTGAGACCTCATTGATGTCATCATAATGATATCAAAGGGGTTTATATTGTGTTATCTTTCTCTCTTTGACCATAATTTTTCTTTTGTCTCTAACGTAGCAAGATAAATTAGAGATTAAAGTCATCTGGATAGATCTAACACATAATCGTAATATTTCTAAGAATTCTATCAGATCTAACACATAATTGTCATATTTCTAAGAATTCTATCAGCCTTCCTCGGATGTACTAGTGTTCTGATTGTACCTCTTGAACTATCTTTAACCTCTTTGTTAAGTAGCTGACTTAACTGTTAAGTGTTCACAAACAGACAAAGCACTACGCTACGATCCTACTGACACAAACGGCATGTGTGCGTGTTCTCCTTGCGTGACCCGGGCAGGCCTCCATCATCGTGCGCAAGAAGGAGGCGAAGGCGGAGGAGCTGCAGGAGGCGCGGGAGGAGCAGCTGGGAGCAGAGAGGGAGCTCACCCAGAAGAACAGCCAGGCTCGAGACCTGGTTGGGGACCACGTGATCCGGGGAGATGAGGTACGGGAGCACAAGGGCCTGTCGGGTCTCTCAAAGCCTGAGCTCTCCAGTCAACACTGGAAACCTGTTTTGGGAGGAGGGTTACAAGATCCTGTGTACCTTGAACACATCACTTTTTAAACCTCCTTTTTCAGAACGGCAAAAAAAAAATTGCATCAGCCCTTCTCGGCCTGTGTGGAATATGATGTGGTTATGTCTCCTCGACTGTAAACTGTTTGATAAAGCTGAGCCGTCGTAGATTTGTGGACCACAGTGAACACGAGAGGCTATTTTGGGTCTTATGTAAACATAGAGAGGCTCACTTGCTAATGCAACTTATCCCTTTTCCCCTCACTCTCCCACATTCCCATGCTAGGCTATAAATAGACCCCAACAGTGAACTCCCCAGAACCTTGACAAACTTTCTGTTGCGTTTCCTCTCCTTCCCAAGCTCTCGCTTTAATGAATCCGCTAAATCAATTTGGCCAAACACATAAACCGATGGAGGCGTAAATCCTTCATCTAAATCAAATTTACTTGAGGATGCGCCCCACACCTTGGAAAGAAAATAAGTGGCTGATGTGATCTGCAATGACATTACCGGGAGCAAGATCACCCTGAGCGACGTGCACCGAGAGGACTCTCAAATGTGAGTGCTTCTTTTGCACTAGTGAAAGTGCCACTCGCCATTACTCAGTGTGTCACCGTGTAGGTTGTTGGGCGGAACAAACCTATGGTTGTAAATAGATCTACATGAGCGAGGGGGGGGTGCTGAGGGGCGAGGCCTCGGGCAGCGTCCGTATGCTTTGTCACAGTGTTTCATGGGCAGATGATGTCCCACCCAAAGTGAAGCCTTCATTCTGTGTCCTGGAAAGGTACAGGACAGGGGCAGTGACTTTCCTTGTTAGGGAGTTCCACATGCTCGTTCCCCTTTAGGTGTGTGTGTGTGTCTGTGTGTTCATATCACTGAAAAAGGGTTTTATAACCTTTATTCCAGAGACCTTTTTATCTTTTCGATACTGTATGCTGATGCTGTGAGACAAGTTGAGGGAGGACAGAGGGGTCTGGGTGTGGGTTCGTGTCGTAAACGGAGAGGGGCGACTTTCACAGGGCTTATCAGTCTGGGCCTCATTTGGGGTCATTGGTCACGGTGGAAATGATCATCTTATCAGAGGTATTTTCCACTGTGCCAGTTAAGTGTCATCACATGTCACCCAACAACTGCTGGGGGAGCTCTCTGCAATGTCCCCGTTTGCTCATCTTCAGTTACACCAGGGTGATTACTGTTCCAAAACACTTTAAAATATATGTCAGGCTGGTTCAGTGTTCCGCCATTACTTTTCGAACGCTGCCTTCAGTCTCAGGCTCATATGCTGTTTGGTAAATCTGAGAAAGTTTACCCAAATGTACCCAGAGTGAACAGAGTTTACTTGGTGTTGCAACCCTGAATAGATCAGAAGCATCTACAGTCCGATACCCGTCTCCAGCACTGTGTTACTGTGTGTTGTTGTGTTGGATCAATTATCACCGGTTGTTTTGAGGACACAGTGTCAGTGACAAGGGAACGCTATGCAACATCATACTGCAATGCTAATTTCCCCTCAACCTTGTCTGCCCTTGATGTCCTAAAATGCTTAAACAACAAACCCTCCCACACAAGCCCGCCATGCTTTCAATGACGAGAAGCACATTTCTGGGGTCGTTCCTTATTACGTCTTCTGTACCTTGTGGGGGAGTGTCTCTGTGCGATGCATGGACTGGTTGCTGTGTCCAGTGGGGCAACAGTCAGTGTCTTTGGCAGGTTTTCTGTGTGCATCTGGCTTTGTACCAGAGGATCATGTTACCACAGAGATGTCTAAGGCACCTCGACCTCTGCTATGGGCCCTTCTATCTGACACAAGCTTTTTCTCCTCATCTTCTCTCTCTCTCTATTCTCTCTCCCCCTCTCTCTCTCTCTTAGTTTAAGCGTTTCGTTGCTAAGCTGCGCAGCAAGGGTACGGTGTACAAGAAGAAGCGTCAGGAGATCGCGGAGATGAAGGCCGAGTTTGGAGTCCTGCAGCGGACCGAGGAGGTCCTGAGGCAGAGACACGAGGCGGGGCTGCAGCAACTGGTAATGCCACTCATCCATCCCCCCCCCACCCCCCCACCCTAGCTGTACACAATCACTTAATCACTTCCTGTTCACCTCGAACCCTTCCCAGTTTGCACCTTTTAACACCGCCCCCCACCATGTAGTTCTGTACATGTACCATTCTGTTGTGCTCTCGTTTGTGCACGGTTCGTTAACGGTGAGGTGGGTACAAGATTCCTGGAAATGACTTCACTCCTTCCAAACCCTCCCAGTTCCTGATAGCTCTGCTGACGCAGGGACGGCTGAGCCGCAGCTATTTATGATGGCTGCATTTGTTGTCCCCCCCCACCCCTCCCCTTCACCTCTGCTTCTAAGCTGGTGTTTTTGGATCACTAAATGCGTTCCCTCTCTGCCGACGGCTGAGCCTGTATCTCTCTGACACCTGCTTTCCCCCTCCTTCCCCTCCTTCCGCTCCTTCCGCTCCTTCCCCTCCTCCCCCTCCTTCCCCTCCCGGGTCCGTCCACATCGATGGCACTTCTCGCATAAAAACGGTCAAATAATTCAAATACAAAACCTCAGCAGCGGGCAATACATTATGTCGTAAAGCTCCCAGAACACATTCAATATACCACTCAGACTCATGTAAATGACCATACATCCATTCACCCATGTGGGATTGAAAGCCAATTTAGGAGGTGAATCCTCACCGTGGAGCACAGCAGGGTTATGCTCCAGCTTTAGGATCAGGGGACAGAGTGGCCTCTAGTCCCTGGCGTCAAGCTGGGCCCTGCCTGTCTGTGTGGACACGACCCTCTGCTGTGTCCCTGACACTGCAGCTGTGGCAGCAGGGGTTGATTCAGGACGAGGCTCCTTGCGTCGCACACTGTCACTGGTCCAGAGCCACAGACTCTGGACCGGTGTATTTTTATATTGTAAATTACGGCAACTTATATTTGATTTTATTGTGTATTTTATTTAATTCTAATTCCACTTAGTACTGCTAGTTTATGTACCCTTAGTATAGATAGTCCACATATTTAAATTTTAGGTCCCTATATGTTTATTGTATGCACCTCCCTGCCAAAGCAAATTCCTTGTCTGTGCAAACTTTCATGGCAAATAAATCCCATTTTGATTCTGTAGCTTCCTCAGTTATGGTGGTTAGAGTAGTTTAAAGGAATGTTTTAACAAAAGGGAGGTGAGTAACTAACACTTTCACTCACTACAAACTTTGATATAAATCTTACCCTGGTAGGTTGAGTTGGTAGGGGTTGTGGTCATTATTAATGTAGCAAGGTAAAATAGACAATATTAAACTTTGGAGGTTTAATTTTATAATCTCTTTGGGCCACCTCCAATGTTTTTGTTCTCACTGGTGACTGATAGTTGTTTGAAACCACATGGCCTGTCATGTCCCCTTGATTGTGTTTGTAGCAATCTGTGGAGGCTCAAAAGGGGATCTCAGGCTACAGCGACACCAAGGACGAGCTGGAGAGGGTATCAGCCATCAAGAGCGAGCTGGATGAGATGAAGGGCCGCACGCTGGATGACATGTCTGAAATGGTGACTAATGCTTGGCATCGGGGGGGGTCTAACGTCATTCAGCCTCAGTAACAGGACCTGCACTCGTCCCTCTATGATTATGCAGGGAATGATACGAAGAGCGCCTTGCCTAACATGATCCCTCTAACCATTCACTGTCTTGATAGCGGTTACATGCCACTCATGCTCAACTTGCTTTGTTTTTACTGGCAAGTCAGAGAAAGATGAATGATATAATTACAGAATTCCAACCCTACACTCAACCTGTTTTATAAATCCATCATCACTGGCCTAAATAGAGCTAATGGCAGCCAATTGGGCCCTGTTACAAGAGGTTTCAATGTTATCCGAAGGGGTGGTCGAGCGTCAGTGGTTTCTAACCCTTTCCTTGTTTCAGGTGAAGAAGCTCAACTCTGTGATCGTGGAGAAGAAGTCTGCCCTGGCGCCCGTCATCAAGGAGCTGCGGCCCCTCAGACAGGAGTGTCAGGTGAACCTCTCGCCCGTCTGAGCTTCTTGTCTTATCACACGCAGAGTGTGCTGTACTGCACGTCTGACAAAGGATGGGGAATTCCCTGATGCTGCACAACCAGCTGGCGCTGACTTCATTCGTGTGGTTTTTTTGTGATCATGACGACAAGCTATTAAACATAATTTACAGCTCGTCAATATGTAAAATGGATGAGGGGGAAAGCCCCTCGCATCCCTCAGGTAAAGCAAGGGGGTCAGATTTTCCAACATGTGCTCCCAGAGTTTTTATCGCACACGGCTACCACCTAGTAATGATGAGGCCCTACGTCAGGATCACAGAAATAGACTGGAGCTAAAGCTAGGCTTAAGTCAAACTGCGGAAATATGCACGCTTTGAAGGCTGTTGTTGCGACAGGGCGACAAGTGCGCAAGAGTGTGGGCTATGTACCACAAAGGAAAGTTCTCAGAATGGTATAAAGACATCAGTCTATATTATACCACATGACTCTTTCCAAAACACGATTGTTTCCATCATGCTTCCATTACTTTTCCTGTCTGTATCATTGGCTGTGCCGGTCTCTGTATGACTGACATGATGGAGTGTTGCGATCCTAACAGGAGCTCACCCAGGAGTATGAGGAGAAGAAGGCGCAGTATGACAGCTGCTCTGCAGGCCTGGAGAGTAACCGCTCCAAACTGGAACAGGTACTCCTAACGCCTCACCCTCGACCAACCCCCTTACATCACTGCTTTCCCACCCTGGTTTAATTCGGCTCCCAAATCAAGTTTCAACATGTTACGGTGGCTCAAGTTCCCTCTGCACAATGCCATGAGGGAGTGTGCCACCCCATGTGCCATGTACAATGAATGGTGTGTCCTGTGTGTGTGTGTGTTCACCACCGCCGATGCAGGACGTGCGGGCACTGAGGGAGGAGAACGCGCAGGAGGAAAACCGATACCACTACGTCAACTGCATGAAAGAGGTAAGGAGCTCGGGTTGCAAGCAACCTGCGCTCTGACCGCACACAAGACTGTGAGTGCGAGCCCCTCCCCCTGACCCCCCCCCCCCCTCTCTCTCTCTCTCTCTCTCTCTCTCTCTGCACTCCCTGTCCTCCGCAGATCATTGAGATGCAGAGGCAGCGGGCCGTGGACGAGATGAAGGCCTATGTGTCTTCTGACCCCCAGGAGCGGAGGAAGGCCATCAGGTAAACATGTCGGGCTGAGGCTGCCTGCTGCGGGGGGGAAATTCTGCTAACACTGCTGTTAGCGCACAGCTCCCCTGTCCCCCCTGTCCCCCCTGTCCCCCCTGTCCCCCCTGTCCCCCCTGTCCCCCCTGTCCCCCCTGTCCCCCCTGTCCCCCGTACCCCCTGTCCCCCCTGTCCCCCCTGTCCCCCCTGTCCCCCCTGTCCCCCCTGTCCCCCCTGTCCCCCCTGTCCCCCCTGTCCCCCCTGTCCCCCCTGTCCCCCGTACCCCGCTGAGGGGCCGAATCACACTCACCTGAGAGGCTCTCTTTACTGCACACAATGCCAAATCTCTCCTCATTTAGTTAAACTCCTATATATATCCGTGTTTTCCCTAATAAACACTTGAGATGAGTAATGATGCCGTTAGCGGCCAAAGTCACTTAATGAAGACAATGCCAAAAACCTAAAAGTCTGACTTTTCTTTATTTGAACAGGGAACAGTATATGAAGAACATCGGGGAGCAGGAGTCCCTGGGCAAGGTGAGTGTGGCTCAGCTCCAGTTGTGGCGCTGCACCGGCCTCTGAAATGGATACGGTGTAAACACAGGGGCCGTTCTTTGGGCTCCTTTGCTGCTGACGCTGTTGAGAGCAGGTGCTGGGTTTCACGCAGTCCTCTGACCGCCTCAGCCTTTTCGAGGATGACTCGACGCCATGTGGCGCTGCTTCTCTCAAAGCGTTTTCTCCGTGATTGCAAACGGCGGTCGTTAACACGATGGGGTTTCGACCTCTCAACAAATCTATACTCGGATGTGTTAAAACACCTCTCTGTGTTTGATGAAAAAATGAAACGGCAAATGCCAACGTTTTAATGACCAAACCGGTGAAAAGTGTTTTAACCCGCGTCGAACCCCGTTCTTTCCTTGTGGACCACAGAAGCTACGCGAGAGTCAGAAGGCTGTGCGGGAGAGCCACGGCCCCAACATGAAGCAGGTGAAGATGTGGCGCGACCTGGAGCAGCTGGTGGACTGTAAGCGCCAGTGCTTCCTCAGGGCCCAGAGCCAGGCCTCCATAGGTCAGGTGATCCAGGAGGGGGGAGAGGATAGGCTGGTGCTGTGAGGGGACCGTTTCGGTTGTATCAACTCTTTTGGTGTTAGTAGTACCAAGACCCTGACCTAGAACAAGCCAAGGAGCTCTCAACCACTACATATGGTACTACAGCTACAGACAATCCATGTCTAATGAAATGGAGATGGGTTAGATCATTACTCTACATATTTAAAAATACTTTTTACTATACTGTTTAAATACTGTTTCTTATTTAAATGATTTCATTAGTCCGTTAGCTTGTTGTAATTGACGTAAGCAGTGGGGATCTTGGTGAAAATGTTTTCGCTGCAGAATCTTACTGTAAGATTGGTCCAATTACAAAGAATCTTTATCTCTGACTGAATCATATGATTGAGTGGAGCTCCCTGGTTTGAAAGTGGAGATAACACGTGATTCTGAGAGTGCAAGTGGGTTAAGAAGATGACATTTCCTTTGCACCCTGGCTCCAAACAAATTCACAGCCTCAATTTGAACACATCTTTAAGAATACAGCTGCTAACAATGTGTCTAAAGATAACAGAGTACAAAGTGTTGCACTTAGGAAGAGGCTGCACTGTGCTATATTGGGAATCAGCAGATATGACCTTGGCAGCAAAGCTGGCCAATTTTGGAATTCTACAGGACCTCTGTCAAATCAAAGCAGCCAGGGCAGTAAACTCTTTTTTTTGTCTGGCATTGTGTACCATTTATTAGTGAATTTCATTTTCTATATTTAAATGTTACGCTCCTACTTTTCAACAGAATGAGAAATGTTCTTTCTTTATTTGGACATAAGGATTTTGGAAAGTTGTATTGTATTTTTTCAATAAACAAAAGCTATATTAATACAAAAATTACATTGACTCACAGGTTTATTAGTGCAGAAGAAAACTTCCATGCCTATTTTTATCTAGCAATTATAATTATGTGCGTTGTTTCCACCTACGTATTAAACTAAACCGTACAATCTGTCTGAACTTGTATTTATTTGGTTGTGTAATATTTTATTATTTGACTTGCATACATTGGAAAGGTACATGCAATCCTTTCCATTCATTTGAGATGCCTTTGAACATTTTCACGATCGTAACCATTATCCTCTTTACAACTCAGTGCCAGGTTCCCATTCCTCCGGTAAATCCTAGTGCTTCGGGAGAGGAGCACCTGACCAACATAAACCAGAAACTACTGTTGGACAATAAGTAAACTCAACTTTGAAAATACAGTTGATGAATCTCTTCACACATTTAATGGGGGCATTCCCTTCATACACCAATAGTCACTTCAGGATCCTCACTCCTATTAGTCCCTGTGTTTGAAATGTAACTCTATCAGCTGTTGACAGCCAGAGTTAGTGGTTCTGTGCCAGAGGGATCAAGTGTAGATTCTAGAAGGCAGCTTGATGTGGTACTGGGTTGGATAGGATTAGAACTGTGACACATGATAGGCATTGTTATATAGGGACCTCATTAAAATGTGTCAACAGCTAACACACGCCGGTCCTTTAAATGCTGACATGGATGCCTCTTAATACAAACACAGTAGGATATTTTCTTAAACTTCGACCCCTTGCTTACACACGTCCTTACATGTCTATTGCACAATTCGAAACATAATTAGATGTTTTTCATTCAGTGACGGCATGAGTCATTGGACTCCGGGTGTACTGGCTGCGACGAGATTGAATCTACGTGTTTACGTAACAGACAGGTCTGCACTTTTATTTGGTCATGAAATATTTAGCATTTGAACTATCACACAGCCTACTAAACCTCCTTTCCACTTCGGCGTTGGGCGACTGAGCATTTCCGGATTGAGTCCATCCAATGGCTATACTCCATATACGGATGACAATAACAGAGGGGCAGTAGTGAGGCACTTTTCATAAAACCTGATTAGCACCTCAGCTAGCCACCACTGAGCTCAGAGCTGCGCCGTGGAGAAGCTGAACAACGCACATTGAGGGCAGCGCAAGGATTGGACTGGGTGAATGCAGTCCACAACAGGGACGATTACTGCACAATCTTCCACCATTTTTTGGGAGACGAGAGGACACCCGCAGAACCCTTCACCGTGACGGGGAATAGGTAGCTTGTCTTGGAATGTGTCTTTCGGATGGGATTTGTTAGAGGGGGGAATTTCGTTTCATACCAGCATAGAAGTTAGCTTGCTTCGCCAATTCTTGACTTACATTTTTTGGGGTTGCTTTCTCAGTGTGAGTGCATATCTCTAAATTGGTACAATATTTATTATTTTGAAAGGAAATAGAAAACAAACAAGACGAGTGCGTAGCCTACTCAAAATATATCTGACACGGAGTTGAACGTCACTACCATGGAGAACGCTCATGAAAAAAGTGTTGAAGAAGTTTATAGCTATTTCAATGTCAACGAGAGCACGGGGCTTGGCTTGGACCAAGTAAAACGACAAAGGGAGAAATGGGGCACAAACGGTAAGTAAACACAGTTCTAATAATTTGAGGCGTTATCACTGGCAAGTTCAGGCCTGTAATACATAAGGTCAATGTCAGCAGCATCACCCGGCTTGTTCATTCAAGGGAATTAGCTGACGTCATCACAGACGACCTCGTGCTTTCAAGTCGTTGCTACAAAGTATCAAAAAAACAATAAATATGCCTATTTTGGTTAAATCCTGTTTGATATTGTGTTTACGTTTAGGAGTAACAACACGTTGTACGCCTGAACATTGGTAGACTGTTTATCAGAAGGCCTGCGTGTAGGCTACTGTAACCTGTTAGCCTTACAGAAGTGAGCGCTGTAATGTTCAGGATTACACTTGAGCAATTCCACATTAAATGTAGGAAAAAACTTGTGCGTGTACCTGAATACTGAGCATCTGACAGTATTCAAGGTGACCTTTCTGGTCCCTGTTGATGTCAAAAGAAGCATACGTCAGTGTTTTATAAGAAACAGCGGTGTGTGGATTGGACACCATTACATTTACATTTAGTCATTTAGTTTACATTACTTTTGTGTCATAATGTCTAAGAGACATCTGTTTTATGTTTTCTCCTCAAATGTCCTTCTCTTCTTCCCCTGCATGTCCATCGGATTGGCCCTAAACAGAGTTACCTGCTGAGGAAGGTATGTCTGATTTGACTTGTCTTAATGGACACAAGAAGTTTGAATATGATGTATTTTACAATTCACTTATTTTCAACAGGAAAGTCCTTATGGGAACTTGTTGTTGAACAGTTTGAAGATTTACTTGTGCGAATTCTTCTGTTGGCGGCCTGTATATCTTTTGTAAGTATATTTATGAAAACTCATTGGGTTTTCAAATACTCTTTTAATGCCTTCCTGTTCTAGTATGAGCCTGGATGTTGATATTGTCAATTACAGAAAGGACAAGAGGGGAAAGGGAATGTTTATGTATGGCTCAGTGACATGGGAAGTGTGGACAGCAAGTGTTAATGTCTTCAGTTTGCATATCTCAGCTGAGGTTACGCTCACAGACCAGAGGACCAAACAGCTGAGAAAGCTAGCGACCTGTCTGAGGAATGGTGACAACAGCAGTTGCTTGTATTGAGTTACTATCACCATGTGTCAAGCAAGACATTCAGATCTTCCTGGATTGTTGCTGTGTAATGGCCTTCTCCTCTTCGTTCATGACTCTCCATATGTTTCGGAGACTTGACGTGACGTAACTGACTGTCCAACAGTATTCTGTTGTATTTAATGGCTATATCTGCTGTTATAGTAGTAGTTTCATGGCTAGAATGAGATGCTTTGTGTTTTGATGTGGATTCTACAAGTTGAGGAGGTACGTTGATCGTTTGTTGGGGCCCAGAAACTGGACTTGATAACCTCCAGAACCCTGGAAAATGTGTGTGTCTGTCTGGCCCTGATGCTGGAGAAGCTGGTATCTGCTGTGCAGTGCTCAGACGTCCGATACGGAGGTGTGAGAGGCTGCTGGCTGACAGAGGGAACAGGGCACCACTCGAGACCAAATTTGGGCTCGGACCTTCGGTGGGAGGGTACTGTCCAGACAGATGCACCTCCTCTCTTTAATGTCCCCCACCCGTTCCTGTAGTTCTACAAAAGCTATGTGACGTGGTGGCCTTACTGTTGGTGCCGGGATAGGCCTACAGGAAACGACACTCCACGATTTAAGTAGAGCAAAATGCACTGTATACAGGACGCTGTATAACTCTGTCTGGCCCTGACAAGGTGCAGTATTTAAAATGTGCTCTTATGTTGTACAGAGGGACATTATGCAAATGACTGAGCCTCACTCCAATAAAATGATTTGTATCTCCTGGGAGAGAGGGAGAGAGGGAACTGAGGTTAAGGATGGTGCTGATCCTTGAACTTCTACTGTACTCTCTTTATGCAATATATGTACGTCGTTTTGGATAAACACTTCTGTTAAATGAACAAAATGTCATGTAAATATATCACTGGTTTCAGTGGGGTGGTTTTGTTGTGTGGTTTGGGATTACAACCTTGGTGGTGGTGTGGTTGGTTTCAAATTTTCATGTGACATCCATATTAGACACGGGTGTCGGTCTCAGATTCTGGGAGTTCAATTAGTTAATAGCTTTGTTTGCTCATGGAAAGATAAGTAACATTTTACTGCTAACCATATGCTATTAATCAGACTAATTTGGGTCGAGCTTCATGTTACACTCCTATTTGAACACCATAGCTCTGTCCATTGGTAGGATTAGTCAGAATGTTGATGTTGTGGCTTGAGCTAAGAGCTATTTCCCCTGTCAGCAAGAACGATTTACAAACGTAAATGTTTTTTGTTTTTTATTATTTTATGTCCAGTGTACAATCTCAACAATGGCTGATATGTTTGTCTGTGTTTCCCTTCAGGTCTTGGCCTGGTTTTATGTCCAGTGTACAATCTCAACAATGGCTGATATGTTTGTCTGTGTTTCTCTTCAGGTCTTGGCCTGGTTTGAGGATGGGGAAGAAACAATCACAGCTTTTGTGGAGCCTTTCGTGATCTTACTCATTCTCATAGCCAACGCCATCGTAGGTGTTTGGCAGGTGAGCAACCTCAGGATCCATCACATGACATGACATTGTTTAGACCAGTGGTTCTCAACCCTGGTCCTCAAGTACCTCCTGTCTTCCATGTTTTAGATGTTTCCCTGCTCCAACACACCTGATTCAAATGAATGGGTTGTTATCTAGGTATGCAGAAGCCTGTTATAATGACCATTCATTTGAATCAGGTGTAGACCAGTGTTTTTATATTCTTCTCAATATAACTGGCTTTTAACAGAAAGTACATGAAAAAACTGCAAACAGGGCTAGAAACTAGGTCACTGACTACATTTGAAAACTTTGTGTTGCTATGACACCCAAGTTCAACTGAAAGGAGTGACAAGGCTTCCTGCTGGTAGACCGTCTTTTGTGTGTCTCATTAATTAAGGCAAAGTTCAATAAATAAAATTTAAAGTGGTTTCTGACGTTAGCTGTGTATATCAAGACTGACTTTCATGTATTCTTCATGAGTTTATCCAGGACTAAGCCTTCATTTCCTCACTGGTACCATTTAAACATTCCAGAAAGGGAATCACTGTGTCTTCACTCAACAAGAAATCATTGTTTTACATGAGACTTTATGGCCGCAGGCAAGTCTTAAACATTCTTAGCCCTGATCCTGTTCATGGACAGGTCAGGGATTGTTAGTCAGTAGTAACTGTTACATTGTTGGTGTCATTAATAGCTTTCTGGATATCATTTTCATTTTTAGTTTCTTGTCATTTAACTTGTGATGATGCTCCTAGTGTAAACTCATTTGACTTTAACTGGCATGTTATTACTCCTAGAACCAACATTATGGCAAATAAGAGTGTGGGGGTAGACTCTGACCTGTTTGTCCCAGTTGCCTCGAATGATCAGCCTAACAGGAAATCGTGACGCTTGCTGTTCCTACTATGATTGGCTCCCAGTAATGGAGAAGTGAGCCAAGAATGGACTTTAGAGTCAAACGTTCTACTCCATAGTGACTGAATAAACAAACGTGATGTTGGCACAGTCTCTGTGAACTTTTTTTTCATGGGTGTTATAAATCACTATTGGCACAGGGTTAATTGTTTTATGAAGCAGAAATGACCTAAGTGCAAATATATGAACTGTTTTGAAATGTATAAAGGCCATTTTCAAACTAGCAACAGTGTTCATAATAAAAATGTAAATTTATGTATTTTCATACTAATGATATAATCCTTTTTGTCCCTAGGAGCGTAATGCGGAGGATGCCATCGAGGCACTTAAAGAGTATGAGCCTGAGATGGGGAAGGTGTACCGCCAGGACAGGAAGACTGTCCAGAGGATCAAGGCCAAAGACATCGTGCCGGGAGACATCGTGGAGGTTGCTGGTAAGGTGGCGATATCGGCCCCACGTTGTGCAACGAAATGGATCACATACATCTGAATAATCTGGCTGGCTGTGTGAGGAATTGGAGCAGGTTTTAAGAAAGTATTAGCGAGTGTTTCCAAATATCGCATAAACCGCTCTACAATCAAAGCAAAATGGGGGAAACATTTTCTACTTGGATAATGTGCTCTGGTTCAGGTGAAAGCTATTCTCAACAGGGCATATGAATCCAGGTATCGTCAGCAGCGCAGCTCTATTTCGACTCCACTCTCCCCTGGTCCCACTGCAGGGGTGACTCACCCTACAGAAGTGGTGTATTTCGGGATGTTCCTATTAACCCGCCCGTCTCTGAGGGCGGTACACTGGTGGAGGAGGAGGGCCCCCTCGCGTCACGTGTATACACATCCTCCCGGACTCATCCCACGAGTCCTCACGCACAGCCTTGGATGAGGTGCTACCGTATCGTTCGTCCCTCCTAAAACACAGCCGCAGAACGACCCCGGGAGTGGATTCATCCAGAGATATATTAAAAGCAAAGTTCTGCTGCAGCTCAGGTGTGCTGGGATGGATCTTTTGAAGGGAATGTGCCCCTGGCAGCGCAGGACTGCTGGCTGCACCAGGGATGGATCCTGCTGAGAGGAATGCTGTAGCCCTTGAAGTGCTGGCATTATCATGAAACTAGATTTAACCCTAAGCCACTGAGGTGATGCAGTGGTTTTCAGCGCATAGTTGTGGCTTGTATTTTTAGCTCGGATTGCCTGTCTAGATTATGGAATGCCTTATTTATAGTAGGCAGTGACAGTAGTGGAGATGGCAGGTGTCTTTGGCCCTCCCCAGGGGTTGCAGCGGGTGACGCTGGATGGTGTTCAGTAGCACTCTGGAGTCACCTTGAGAAGGGCACAGGCAGCATCGAGTACACTGATCGGCTGGATCACGCTGATTGGCAGATTCTGTAGCACACGTTTGGCCAGGGTGGTTTGTTAATATACCTCCTGATTTGCTTATCTTTTCATCACTTATCATTTTAAGCAAAGCGGTTCTTTCGCGAAACCCGCAGTCATGATCTGCATGATTCCATTGTTATTAGTGGGTGTTTGTGTGTGTTGTATGACGGGTTACGAAACGTGGTCAAACCGCACACACCACCAATAGCAAAACACAGGGATGCGTAGCCCATGATGTCAGGTGGACAGAGTCACCCGGAGCGCTCCGACATACCTGCTAAATCCTCCAGAGCCCTTCCATATTGATTCCCGCGAGCGTCCTCGCTGAGTATCTTTGCCAGAGCCCCCCCCCCCCCCCCCCCGCTGGGCAAGAGGGGCCGATGACGCAGAAGGCCGTCTCTGCTGAGGCAGAGGACAGCTCTCTCGCTCGGTCGTGAGGAGAATACTAAAGGAGCCAGCCTGCCTGCTGCCGCCCTGCCTGTCAGGTTACCTCTGTGGGCTCTGACACTGCCTCCTGCTCCCAGGCCCAACACTCAGCCCTGCCTCCACTGCTTTTTAAAGCCTGGGGACGCAGACACGTTCCGGAGATGCTGACTGACTTCAGATTAGCTTCAGGTCCCGCGGCACCGTAACCTTTCGTTCAGAGCGTAACGCATTTCTCACCGCTTCTGTTGCATGGCCAGAGGCTATACTGCTCCTGTGTCGTTTATTCTCCCCCCCCCACCCACCGCTTCCCTCAACCCTGACTGCAGTGTAGAGGATGGAATGCTGTCTCTGCTGTTCTAACTAAGCTAATCTGCAGCCCAGTCAGACCTTTCTAGAACGTTCCTCCCTGTCGGTGGCTGCTCTAGGTTGTCGTCTGCGGCTCTGTGGTTCAGGCTGCTGCTGCTGGGGGAGCCTGTGGCCCCCATGGCAACGTGGGGCCGCTCTCCTCACTCTTAAATTCACCATGGGAATCTTCTGGGAAATTAAAGGATGCGCTTCTGTCCCTGAATAGTCGACGTCGGGACACCTAAAGCTGTTTAAGCTTTGCCTGCGGGAGCGCGTCATTTGTTAAATGGTGTGTGTCAAGGCTCTGATTGGTTTAGAGGGAGTATAGGGTGGAATATGGCCTTGTATGGGCCGGGAGGGGGGGAGGTGGGGGTGGGGGGGTTACTCCCCTGCGTAGCATGCGAGGTCGGGGAGTCTGATAGTGATAGGACAGAGAGTGGATCTATCAGCTGCTCCTATTGTTTGGAGAGTGCGATGACCTTGTAGGGAAGTGGTTGTGGACAATGATCCCCCCCCCCCCCCCCCCCCCCCCCCCACCATGCCCGGCACACAGAGACCCTGCCCATCAGCACCCTCCACGGCCTGGGATTCCAGACACCCGGGATGGCATGTGGCATTTTCTGGGGCCTGGCGAACGTCTGCTGTCACTGTGTGTGTGTGTGTGTGTGTGTGTGTGTGTGTGTGTGGGGGGGGTCTTTTGGTGAGTGTCGGATCCAGCCAGGTGTTGACCCTGCCCAGCTCCTCAACCAGATCATTGTGAGCTGTCTTTGCATGAGGGAAGAGAATTGTCTTGAGGGATGATGTAACTCTCTTCTTCATTTTCTGCAGCGTTCAATATCCCTAAAGGGGGCACGACTGTGTTAATGAGGGTGCAGTCATTCTCTGGCAGGTTGTTCTGCGTTACCGTCGCTTTCAGGGTAAAACTTTTTCATTGTGGCATTCTGCATTAACTGCTGGGAATCCGGGCTATGCTGCCCAGCTATAGAGGTTAGAAGGGCATGTGACCCTGTCCAGACTTGTTGAGCGGTGACACTAAGGAGAGAGGTGATGTTAGGACACGAGGGGAAACTGACAGAAACACAAGGACCCTTCTCCTGTCTCAAGTACAGGGCTGTATGTCTGTTACACTGCTGGCTGTAGCTCTGGATTGGCCCATGAATTCATACCCACACGTGACCAACTGTCATCAGCAAACAAGAGGACAGCCACCCTGCACACTCCGGATGGGATTAATAAAGTTTTATTTTACGTTTTTGGTTTGGTTCATATTTGAATGTTTATTAGTGGCATTTACGAGATGGAGCACATTGCAGGCCCCATGGTTTATGAGGATATAAATTGGAGGCATACCCATGTTTTGGTAATGCGTGTTACCAAATGTTTTTCTTGTTTGTTTCTTATTTATTTATTCTAAATCCGTGTTTATTTATTTTTAACAGACACCAGATGTTACTCTCCAGCTCACTGTGTCAGGAGAGTACAGTACATGGTGAGAATACTGAGGTCAGAGGTTACCTAGAGCAGCCATCTCTAAGCTGGTCCCTTGGAAGAACTCTTGACAGCATCTGTTCTAGATCTCCTAACAGCCAGGCCGGCTGTTCTTCATCTCAGCGTCATGTGACGCACCGTCCTGTTGCCATGGCAACGGATCCTGGCCCAGGACATGGTGTATGGGTCTGGTGTACAACACAGGCACCCCCCTCCCCCTCGCTGAGGTGGGAAGTGTTCGCAGTCTTTCTGCAATTTGGATGTGAAGATTAAATCCAGTCGTAGCTTCTCGACCTGGTTATGACACAGCCCTCAATTGTATAGATCTCACACCCTTGGACTTGGCCGCGGCTAATCTTGCTCATTTGAATGAAGCGCAGTTCCCTGTCTCTTTGTCAAAGTGCGTAAGGAGAGCAGCTGGCCAAGTGCTGTCGGAAAGTTCCTGGAGAGGGTTACCTGTCAGCCTAGCGTCTGAGCCAGAGCCCCCCTCAGGTCAGCAAGATTCCACCTCCTTTTGTTTCAGCTGTCATCAGCACATGCCCCCCTCAGAGCCTCGCCGCATGTCACTCACTTGTGTCTGCCAGCCGAAGCTGTCCGCCGTCGAAGTGGTGTTGATGGCCTGATCCAGAGGGGGCCCCAGAGGGGGGCCCCGGGAGTCAGGCTGGAGAGCCTGCGCCACTCGTTCCAGAAGCCACTGTCGCAGTTCAAGCCGTGGGTTCTCTCACTTGTTGGCAGGCGTGGTGGGGGGAGGGGGGGGGG
Organism: Osmerus mordax; assembly: GCF_038355195.1. Classification (NCBI taxonomy): domain Eukaryota; kingdom Metazoa; phylum Chordata; class Actinopteri; order Osmeriformes; family Osmeridae; genus Osmerus; species Osmerus mordax. The sequence continues at coordinate 3,100,575 of NC_090077.1, read as the reverse complement.
GTGAAAAGGTGGCCGTGTTTGGGGAGCCTGTTGGACTGATACCAAGTAGGATGTTGACACAAAGGGACAGGTGATATACACAGACACTTCATTCAGGGCAGGCTCGCTGTCCCGCAGAAACAGCAACAAAGCCAGGCTGTCTAGGGTTCGCTTCACTCATCAGAAGAGCTCTGCCCATTAATCGACATCACTTGTCCAATATTTATTTGGCTCCAGACCCCCTTTGATTACAGAAGTCAATATTAAAAAATAAATGTCACGATGACTTGCCACAGGAAGTGTTACGCAACACCCAGGATGTGGCTGTTTAGCCACATGGCTTCAAGAAATATATATTTATAAATATAGATTTCTTAACACTCTGTTGCCATGTTCTCCTTAACGACGGTTCAATGTGACTCTGCATGTCTAAAAGTTGGCGCTGCGCTGCGCTGCGCTGGTCCTAAGTGTGTCTTGGTGTGGGGCCTAGCTAACACAAACCCTTTTCATAATGTCCTCTTGGAGGTCAGTTGTGAAGCTGAAGTTGAGTTTTCTTTAGACGGTTCTAGACGGTTGAAAGAAGCAATTTAGCTTCACATTGGTCTCCCGGGAGAAGCTGTCACTGGTCCTCTGTATTTGCTGAAACCCACTGTCAGTCCAAACCCCTGTGTCGGTACATTTCATATAATGTGACACGCTAGACACATTCACACCAGGACGTCCTATTAAAACAGGACGTCAGCACTTTATTTTCCATGCCAACCAAGTCTGGCGATCCGCTCGTTTGTGTTGAGGCTTAGGAGTCTGTACTTCAAATATTGAAAAAAGCCTCTGAACATTACATCATCGTTTTAACAGAGGCTTAAAAGATGCTCTTAGGTTGAAGTGTGTTTTATGCTCAGATGAATTGGTCACAGTACACAGAAGAGGTCGGTCTCACTCTCTGTCTGTCTCTGTCTGTCTGTCTCTGTTTCTCTCTCTCTGTTTCTCTCTCTTTCTGTCTGTCTGTCTCTCTCTCTGTCTCTCTGCCAGCCGCTGGCTGACTGGTATTACCTCCTGCCTCTTCCTGTGCTGTGGAGACGACTGGTAAACAGCTGCTATCGTGTATCCACATATAAACCTGATCAGAGCATCGGGGAACACATTGAAATAGTTTTCCTCTTTTGGGCTGCGTGCGTTTGTTGGGCTGATGCTATTTTCCTCTCTTCTCCCCTCCAGGGCAGTGAGGGGGCTCAGATTAGTACATGTCTGTTCAGTCCTGAAAAGGGAATCCTGATGTTGGAACAACCTTGATTTCGCTCTCACTTTCAATAATCATCTTCATTAACCTAGATTAGACATTTTTATTCCCAGAGCTGGTGTTTGATTGCTTGTAAAGTCCCCGGGATGTTGAAAACTACCCTCTCTACCTCTGGAAGTTCTTTTAATCTTGGTGTTTAATGTGTGGAATTATATTAGTTTTGGGATGAAAGTTAAGTTCTCATCGAATGTGCATGTCTGCTCATTTTGTCCTGTGTCGTGACAAAACTGTGTTTTCGCCATGAGATTGACTTGGACAGTCTCAGTCTTGTCAATGCAACACATCTCTTTCAGAGCTCTTTAGCGTGTGTTAACGTGCCACCTCCATTTAAAAGTGTTCATCGTGTTCGAGCTGCGATAACCGGTCCTCACAGTGAGCTGCTCCCCCACTCCAGCATTTATGTACTAATAGGAAGCTGAATCGGGTCATCGCAATTCAGATGTGGCCCAAATTGGCTTTTTCCTTTGAGACAGGCCTTTTATGGCTCACCAGTCCTCCATTTCCATCTCCAGCTCTGCCTCCCCTCCCCCCCCCCCCCCCTCCTCCTCCTCCTCCTGCAGCCTTGGGACCTCAGGACTAGTGGGGCTCTGCGTGGCACAGCAAGCAGCCCTGGTAGTAGCGAGAACATTTCAGTTTTACACTCATGCTCCCTGTTTGTGCAGTGAATGAATCAGAGAGCTCCTCTCTGGTCTCTCAAACCTGTGGACGTATTTCAAGTCGGACAGTTTTTACTGTCATCAACTCTAATTTCCGACAGTAAATAGTGACATGTATTTTAGAAGTGATATTGGTTGGTGCTATTGTTGCATATACATGAATATATTTTCCATGCACAGTGTGTATTGTATAATTTCTTTTGTGTTTTTTTACAAATACTCATTGTGTGCTTGTCCTCCTACCTTCCCCAGTTGGAGACAAGGTTCCTGCAGACATCCGTCTCTCTTCAATCAAGTCTACAACCCTGAGGGTGGACCAGTCCATCCTGACCGGTAACCCCCCTACTCTGTTACGTGGAATGTTGATGATTTACATCACTTCACCTTAACTCATTTGACCTGTTGCTCCCTATTGTGATTGCAGGCGAGTCTGTCTCTGTGATCAAGCACACTGACCCCGTTCCTGACCCCCGCGCTGTCAACCAAGACAAGAAGAACATGCTGTTCTCTGTACGCACCTCCTCCTCTCACTTCAGCACTTGCTACTTGATTACACCAACTTTTGTACACTTGACACCGTAAAATAAGGCGTGGCCTTATGAATCATTTGACACATTCTTTCATGTCCGCGTCACCCTAGGGGACCAACATCGCCGCCGGAAAGGCTATCGGCGTGGTGGTGGCCACCGGCGTCAACACGGAGATTGGTAAGATCCGCGACGAGATGGCGGCCACGGAGCAGGAGAAGACTCCACTGCAGGCCAAGCTGGACGAGTTCGGGGAGCAGCTGTCCAAGGTCATCTCCCTGATCTGCGTGGCCGTGTGGATCATCAACATCGGCCACTTCAACGACCCCGTCCACGGGGGCTCCTGGGTGCGCGGCGCCGTCTACTACTTCAAGATCGCCGTGGCGCTGGCCGTGGCCGCCATCCCCGAGGGCCTGCCCGCCGTCATCACCACCTGCCTGGCCCTGGGCACGCGCCGTATGGCCAAGAAGAACGCCATCGTCAGGTCCCTGCCCTCCGTGGAGACCCTGGGCTGCACCTCGGTCATCTGCTCCGACAAGACGGGCACCCTCACCACCAACCAGATGTCTGTGTGCAGGGTGGGTGGACACACACACACACACACACACTGGGTCTGCTCTTGGTGTCTCCCAGAGCTGTGTTGCCCTCCCTCGCTTTCAGCTCCAATAGTTCTTGTGAAGGAGAAAGATGGCGAGATCCTTCGACACACAGCGAGCACACCGCCGCTGTAATCTTCCTCTACAGTTGGCTGCTTGATGACTTGCAGTGCTGTTGCGTACTTGAACTTGCGTCACAGTTTTTCTAAGTATTCCAATCAGGTTCTTCCAGCCGCTCTCTGAGTGGCACCCCAGCACCAGTGAATGGAAACGTTCTTCATCAATTCAGCATGTTGACTCTGAGTCTGGTCTTTAAGACTGCTGAATCCGCTCTTTCTGAAATGGACCTGTCGCATTATTTAGCTGCTATTTAGCAGATATGTTTAATGTTTTAGATGAGGCCCTCTTCTGTCAGTGACCAGTCGTTTCTCAGAATTCACTTCTTCCCCTGGCTTTCTGGCTTGGTTCCATTTCCGCCCATAGATCCACCCTTTGCCTCATTGTGTCACACTGAAATGTCTGTCATTTAATCAGTAGAGGCCAAAAGGAACTTAAACTGTTGGAATGTGTATGGCCATTGTTTGCAGGAAGTGATAACTTCACACAAGTTGATATCTACGCCTTGCCATATAATAATCCTCCTTGGACTTTGACTAATTTGTGAGTAGCACCCCCAACGGACATAAGCCTGTTTGACATCGAGCCAAAAAGAGGCTGCTCTAAAAATAACCCAAATGGAATGCATGTTTCTCGATATGCAGCTGACGTCAGCAACACTCTCTTTCAGAAGCGTGGCCTCAAGCTGAAGGAGGACTTGAGTGATTAGCATCTCTCTCCCTCCCTAGTGTCTCTGCCTGCGACGTCTCTGCTGGCTCTCTCTCGTGCGACAGTGTTTGTGTGAGCCCTGCCCACCGTGAGGACCGACACTTCCTGTGGGGAAAGACCCACGCCTCGTGGCCGCCTCCTCTAGGCGGCCCTGCTCTGTGTTCTGGCTCCCTGTCAGCCTCCTCTGTTGAGGAATGGGAGGAGGATAAACTAACTTCTCAGGGCATGCCTCCTGCCCCAGTCCTCTAACACACAAAGCGAGGACACGTTAAGACACTCGGTTGACACTGTCTGCTTTCCTCACCGGTGTGTAGGAGTTTTATATCAGGTCTTTTTTGTTTTGTTTTTTTGCCCTTCCTGTGGTGTCTACTGCCATCTACTGTAGTTGGAAGGAAGTGATCATTGTGGATGTGTGTCTGTCCTTTTTGAGTGATATTAATGTGTCCTCTGTTTTGTTCAACAGATGTTCATTGTTGACAAAGTTGAAGCAGAAAGCTGCTCTCTGGGGGAGTTTACCATCACTGGCTCAACGTATGCCCCTGAAGGAGAAGTGTAAGTATTCCCCCCCCACACACTCGCACACACACACCCACACGTCTGAAACCCTCTCATGTCCCCTCCTTGTGTGTTTCTCTCCAGGTATCAGGATGGTAATCTCGTGAAGAGTTCTCAGTTTGATGGTCTGGTAGAGATCGCCACCATCTGTGCCCTGTGCAACGACTCCTCTCTGGACTTCAACGAGGTCAGACGCCCTGTCTGTTCGCTCTCTTGCTCGACTGGGACACGGTAACTGTTGGCTAATGTGTGCGTCTGTGTCACTAGGCCAAAGGGGTGTTTGAGAAGGTCGGAGAGGCCACGGAGACCGCCCTCACCTGCTTGGTGGAGAAGATGAACGCGTTTGACACTGAGGTCAAGCACCTCCCCAACATCGAGAGGGCCAACGCCTGCAACTCTGTAAGTTCCTTCACACCGAAGTCGAACGACGACGTCATTCTAAACGGCAGCTTTTCTGAGGCCTTCTTCTCTGGTCGTCCTCCCAGGTGATCAAGCAGCTGATGAAGAAGGAGTTCACCCTGGAGTTCTCCCGAGACAGGAAGTCCATGTCGGTGTACTGTACCCCCAACAAGGCCCGGTCTTCTATTGGCAAAATGTTTGTCAAGGTACCAGCTCCTCTTGTTCCGCCCACAGCCTAGCGTTTGGGATTCAGAGTTTGGGACTCTTTTTCCCCCCCATTAACCCTCGACACGTGCCCACCTCACAGGGTGCCCCAGAGGGAGTGATTGACCGGTGTACCCATGTCCGAGTGGGCAACAACAAGGTTCCCATGACCCCGGGGGTCAAGGACAAGATCCTGTCTGTGATCCGGGATTACGGGACTGGGCGTGACACCCTGCGCTGCCTGGCTCTGGCCACCAGGGACGCCCCCCCTAAGAAGGAAGACATGGTTCTCATCGATGCAGCCCGCTTCGCAGCCTATGAGGTGAGCACTAGACTACTCCCCTATGTCCTTGTAAACCAGGCGGTCTTTTAATGTGTCTTCGGATTAGTTTGCTTGCATAACGGAATAACCTTTAAAAAAAACCAGTTTTGACGGTTAAAGAGGTCATCCAGTTTTGGCGGTAAGTCCCCGATGCTGACCCTTTTCTCTGTGCCCAGTCGGACTTGACCTTCGTGGGCTGCGTGGGCATGCTGGACCCCCCCCGACAGGAGGTGGCGGCCTCCATCAAGCTGTGCCGCCTGGCCGGCATCCGTGTCATCATGATCACCGGGGACAACAAGGGCACGGCCGTGGCCATCTGCCGGCGCATCGGCATCCTGGGCGAGGACGACGACGTGGAGCGCATGGCCTTCACCGGCCGCGAGTTCGACGACCTCTCCCCCGCCGCGCAGCGCGACGCCGTCATCAACGCCCGCTGCTTCGCCCGCGTCGAGCCCTCCCACAAGTCCAAGATTGTCGAGTTCCTGCAGAGCATGGACGAGATCACGGCCATGGTGCGTGGAGACGCTCGTCTGGTCTGACCTCTGGGTTGTGTCTCTGTGTCGTTTTCCCATCTCTTATCTGAACTTCCTGGTCGTTCTCAGACTGGAGACGGAGTCAACGACGCCCCCGCCCTGAAGAAGGCGGAGATCGGCATTGCCATGGGCTCTGGCACTGCCGTGGCCAAGTCGGCCTCTGAGATGGTCCTGGCTGACGACAACTTCTCCTCCATCGTGGCGGCTGTAGAGGAGGGCAGGGCCATCTACAACAACATGAAGCAGTTCATCCGCTATCTTATCTCCTCCAACGTGGGCGAGGTGGTCTGGTGAGGCTCCACCGGACCGAACACCTGTCACATTTTAATCTTATTAAATGTGTTTGTTTTTTTTTACATTTCAACTGTAAATTTGAACCTGTTTTGTTCATGTTGTGTTTTTATGTGGGCAGTATCTTCCTGACTGCTGCTCTGGGATTCCCCGAGGCTCTGATCCCAGTCCAGCTGCTGTGGGTCAACCTGGTGACGGACGGCCTCCCCGCCACCGCCCTAGGCTTCAACCCCCCCGACCTGGACATCATGAACAAGCCCCCCCGCAACGCCAAGGAGCCCCTCATCTCCGGCTGGCTCTTCTTCAGATACCTGGCCATCGGATGTGTGTTACCACTGTTTTGTTTCCAGACCAAGTCTTCCATGTGCCTTGTTAAACGTTTTAATGGCTCATTGATCAAAACGATCCACTGCTCAGTGTGAAACACCCGTTCGACCCTGACCCCTGTCTCTGCCCTCAGGCTATGTCGGAGCCGGGACTGTGGGAGCCGCGGCATGGTGGTTCGTGGCTGCAGAAGACGGCCCCATGATCAGCCTGTACCAGCTGGTGAGACAGCCTGGATGACTGGACCTGTCGTTCGTTTCCATCCTGCCTGCCCTTCCCTGAACCCCCCCCTCCTGTGTGTGCCCCCCCCTCCAGAGCCACTTCCTGCAGTGCTCCCCTGACAACCCGGACTTCCAGGACCTGGAGTGCCAAGTGTTCGAGTCCCCGTACCCCATGACCATGGCCCTGTCGGTGCTCGTCACCATCGAGATGTGCAACGCTCTGAACAGGTGAGGGGCCCCCCTGCGGTAAGAGGAGCTTCCGTCCTTCACGGATGGGTTCGTGTTTCAGTTCCAGTGGAACAAAGTGAAAGTCGTTGGATTGTCGGGTCATATTGTAATGGCAAATGTCTCCTCCCTCCGCCCCCTCTGTGCCCCAGTCTGTCAGAGAACCAGTCCCTGCTGCGTATGCCCCCCTGGGACAACGTGTGGCTGCTGGGGGCCATCTGCCTCTCCATGTCCCTCCACTTCCTCATCCTCTATGTGGAGCCCCTGCCCGTGAGTCAGCTTAACGCCCAACCCCCAGAACACCATCTTCACGTCGCCCACCCCCCCCAATCTCACCATCTCCATCTTCCTCTCCTCCAGGTCATCTTCCAGATCACCCCTCTGAACCTCACGCAGTGGCTGATGGTGCTGAAGATCTCTCTGCCCGTCATCCTTTTGGATGAGCTGCTCAAGTTTGTGGCCAGGAACTACCTGGAACCTGGTAAACACCTGGAGAAGTCAGCCAGCAAGGGCTGCTCCCTGTCCGCATGCACAGAGGGGATCTCCTGGCCCTTTGTGGCCATCTTCCTCCCCCTGGTTCTGTGGCTGTACAGCATCGACACTAACGTGTCCGAGTTGTTCTGGTCCTGACTGACTCCAAGCACACTCCCCCTCCCCCCGGGCACCAGTGTGAGTGGAGATTAATACATCTAACAACCCCACATTAACCAGGAACAACAACAACTACTACTACTACAACGACAACCACAACCGCCTGGTCAAACAGTGAGAGCTCAGCATTTACACGTATGTCAAACACCCTTGGCTGATTTGGATCAAGGACATTTTCACCATTCCATTTTTTTATTTTTTTTATTCATCCTTTTTGTTGATGAACATACTTTTTAATGACCTTGAGTTATGTCATTTGTCTTTTTTCATATCAAGCCTTAGTTATGTGCCCCCGGTTTTTTGAACAGGCATAGAATTGTAGGAACTGTCAGATGATATGTACAGAGAATGAACACTATTTTATCAACTTTTTGTAATTTGGGGAGGGGATTTGTGGAGAGCAGGTAGGCTACAAGTGGCATGCACTGGACTCAAATGTATTACTCTTGTCTTCAGTGTGAACCTTTAATATATGGCCTTTGGATGAGAAAGGGGTGTAACTGTAATGACCATACAACATTTGCACTGACTCAGTGGTCTGTACTAAAAGTGCATGTGTTTTGTGATGGCATGGGGATTCTTCTTGGTTGATAGTTGTTCCTCCCCCTGTTATAAGCTCCATATCTGGTTTGCTTTTGGTTTCTGCGCTAGGCCGAGCACAGCTACCTCAATGCTGTTGATATGACCACATTACTTTTCATGTTTTCCACTAAGCCTTTTCACGTTCTAAGACATGTCATATTAAGTGTTGAGGTAAGCACCATTTTTGCTTTTGTTGAAGGAGAAGTAGGTTCTCATCTACCTTTTGTAAGGTTTTCTAAGTTGAAATTGAGGTTGACCTTTTTATGTTCCCTGAGGGAAGTAGGGAAAGAAACATGTAATTGTTACTTTAGTCTAATTCTACACCATTTTTGATAGACAAGCCTGTCGTTAAAACGTTTACTTGAACACAACACACTCTGTCATTATTCCAATATTAAAACGTTTACTTTTTTAGCTAGTCTTCATGTACATTACAAATAACAATGATTCTTATATAGATTATGTATATTGTGCACATACTGTACTTGAATATAAACACACAGAGACGCTGATAATAATAGTATCAGCTGAGCACAAGATTGAGGCTTTGATGGGATCATGATGTGGTCTAGACTTGCTGTTAGGATGTATGACCATGTTATAGGCCTAACTCGGACTGGCTGGTGGAAGAGTATGTAAATCTGTATATAGCACAGTAGTATCTATATGTATAGGGTTTCACGTTTTCCGAATGCTCCATACCGTCACACTAGTTGACTCGAGCCGTGTTTTTAGAAACACTGCAGTAGGTAGGTATACCTGGAAAGCATGCCCTCCAATGCCAGGCCAGTATGAGTTCCTCTAAACCTAACTGCTATTTCTTCCAATGCCTTCCGCCTGTTTATCAGAGTGAGTATCCCCCCTGCCCTGCATGCTCCCTGCCCACTAGCGTGTGTTCTCATCCCGGCAACATCAAACACACCCAAGCCTTGCGGTCGAGCAGGTCTATTCAAAGTCTGACTCTTTGATGGATAGATTTTGTTTTGCTTTTTTAAACGACATTTATATGTTGCCGCTTTCCTTGTTATGTTAAGATAGGGATATTGGCCGTTTTATAGATTGTGTGAACGACAATGATATGATAATGTAGAGAGTTTTAATTAGAAAAATGCCTTTTCACCAAGTGCCAGTCAACATATGTGAGCTGGTAAAAATATATTGAAGTGCTCTTTCATTGGTGGCAATATTATTGGGGGATGACAGAGTACAGGGTTACGGATATTACTGCAGCATAAGTGTTGCAATCGCAAGGCATGGCGTTTTCATGTGGAAATGCCTTTGTGCCTTCTCATTTCTCATTTCTGCTTGCATGTGGCATGGCTTTTGACATCTATGTAGGCAGACAGGAGGAAATGGAAAGCTTTTAAAATGTCTTTCATCATGCCTAGTGAATGAGCCATGACTTATAGCGCCTTTGCTTTGACCCATGCCTTAGGTAAGTCATCTGATTGGTCTCTTTCTCTTCTCTCTCTGCAGCTGGGGCTGTGTAAGCCCCGCCCACTCCTCTAAACCCCTTGCAGGAACTGTAAGGTTTTGTTTTAGTGTTGTGCATGTGTGTTTCGAGAAGCTCCACATCTTCCAAGACTTGCATGTCAAAATAAAAACTCAAATCAAGACATGATTCATACATTTAATATGTACATCAATTCTTTTTATTTTTTATTTTTTTTAGATTCTAAAATATATCTAATTTAAATGGAATGGGTTCTAATTAAAATGTTTTTGGACTCCAGTGAACTAATCCCATGTCCTCAGTCCCTCCATGGTCTTGCATGAAGAGCTTTAGTATAGCCGTCTGTCTAGAAAAGGTGACAGTTCTCGTGCAATCTCAGAAACCTAGACTTCATCGTTTAGTAATGTATAATATTCCATGGTGCATGTCATCTGAAGCAGCCATTTATTTTAACAGATTTGTGTAATAGTTCTGTATAGTATTGGTAAATTAAAATTTAAAGAATCTACAAATAGTGAAAATGTTAAATAAAGCTCAGAAAGCTGTGTCTTTTCCTAAGGAAATACTTTTTGAATTGAATGTGTAAAAAAATTACCAAACGAGACTTTTTGCTTTGCACTGTGATGTGCGACATGTTGTAAGCAGACTTTGTGGTGTCTGGTTAGGAGGTGCAGCGATAGTGATGCATACCCTGAGGAAATCAGACAGTCCTTCAATGGCATGGTTTTGCCAAACAACTGTACTGTAATTTCAGAGCTGACGATTGTATTACGTATCACAACTTGTGGTTTCAGGTAAATAAAGCGATTATACATTAAATGTCCTGTTTTTCTGATGAGGTTGTGTAACTGTATATGTGCCTGAAGATTTGGGCATTTGGTTACTGGTATGTAAGTGGAGATTAACTGACTGTTCACTAAAACCATGACAAACCTGTACACTTCATGATTTTATTTTACATTCCCAAAATTGTATGTACAATGCACTACATATAAACATTTGCATTGAAAACCTTTAGTAACATTTAGAACCAGAGTCAATGACATGACCCCATGATTGACACAAGAAACAAAAAGGCATCGAGTCATCTGTTAGAGAAAATCAGAACAAATTCACCAGATCGGTGATCTCATATCCACACTGTTCGCCTTACGGATAAGAAATGCAACAAACAGTAATGGTAAACACACGCTTTATCTTGACAGTCTTCCATGGTGGCAAACTGGGATTGACAACTGATATAAAAGGTCAAAACTAAAAAGATGTGGATGGAATGCTTTATAAGGCTGAGAGTTCCAGATGACACTAGCTAACATGGTAGCAAGATACTCCATTCCAAACCACATGGAAGTTTTTACAGAATCAGGACATTATTCAGCTGAATGAATCCACAATAGACCCTGACCATCAGATCATCAAGGAGACGTACGAGCCGTTATGGTATTCGACAGCATTTCCATGGCGATACCACACTGGACAAACAATGTCCCATTTAAAAGTAGTCACCTATAACGCTCCAGCCTGCCCCCCTGTGTGGCCCTCACTGTCCCCTGAAGAGGGGCGGGGGTCACTGCATGCCGAACCACTGCTCCTGGTCTGCCCACTGAGCAGCCTCGCTGTCGCTGCCCTCCAAGTCCCCGTCCTCCCCGCTGCCCTCCATGTCGTCTCCGTCCAGCTCCACCGTGGCATCAGCAGGACTCTCCTCCTTCTCCATCTTCTGCATCCCTTCCATGGACTTCTGGTCATTCGGGTCCAGGCTGAAGACAAGAAGGCATTGGGGTTTCACACTAGCACCTTTTATGTTCAAGCTACGACGCGTAAGGTATCGGGGGTCATTGTGTCATTTACAGTCAGTAATTACAGTGGGCTTTTTACCTAAGTGCTATGCTGTACTGGTCCATTGCCTCCTGATAGTCGTTGACCGCCACCAGAAAATCTCCCAGCATTCTGTGCAGCACACAGTCACTCTGATTGGCCAAGGCATTGCGCAGAAGAGCAATCCCCTCCTCGTACTTCTGTTCCCGACCTAAAAAGAAGACAACAAAAACATGAGCAATCTGTAGTATTTAAGGACTGAATTTTGAAACGTTGAACATGACTGGATACATACTTAACAACTCAGCCTTCTTCACCACAGCCTTGGTGTAGTCTGGCCTCTGAGCCAGGGCCTTGTCCAGCAGGGTTTTGGCTTTCTCCTGGGTCACCGGGTCTTCCAGGCAGACTGTGGCCAGGATGGTCAGGGTCTGGGCGTTCGCTCCCAGGTTCTTATAGATGTTATTGGCCATTCCCATCGCCTCTCGAATCCCATTGGAAGCCAGGTAACAGTCAATCAGACCTAGCAGGAGAACGTCAAGATTAACATCTCCTTCAAAAACCAATCGATGACATGCCAAAATGATCCAACGGAATTAGGCACAGCTTATGAGCCTAAGAAGCAGGTGTGACAGGGGGGGACTTGCCCTCGTAGCAGTCCAGCCGACAGGGAGCCAGGCGCATGGCCTCTCTGAAGTGGATGATGGCTTCCTGTACTCGGCCCATGTTCCTCAGCGCTGCCCCCTTAAGGAGGAGGGCCTGAACACTGTTGCTGTTCAGCTGAATGGCCTTGGCTCCCAGGTAGAGGGCCCGAGAGTACCGCTTACTGTAGAAGCTGTGACAACTGAAAAATAAAAATAAATAAAAGATTACACTGAACTCTTGTACCTGCATAACAAGGTACATACAAGACTCTCCATTTAGTCTCAGGTTTACTCACCCAGAGATGACCCAGGGTTCTGCATGTTGGTCTGAGATGTTGAACAATCTTCCACCCAGAACCTCAACATCCTCCAGGTGTCCCTCACGAGCCATAAGGTAGCCATAAACATCCATGCCTGACAAACAGAGATTGCACTGTGACTTTGTCCAAGTACCATGAATTCTGTCATTTACATTTAGTCATTTAGCAGACGCTCTTATCCAGAGCGACTTACAGTAAGTACAGGGACATTCCCCCGAGGCAAGTAGGGTGAAGTGCCTTGCCCAAGGACACAACATCAGTTGGCATGACCGGGAATCGAACTGGCAACCTTCGGATTACTAGCCCGATTCCCTCACCGCTCAGCCACCTGACTCGTCATGAAATGCTTGTCAACGCATCCAGGTACCTTTAATCAGATAAGGGTCCAGCATCTGAGCTTGTTCAAACTTCAGGATAGAGTTCTTGGTATCGCCTGCCCTGAAGTAGACGTCCGCCAGGCTGACCAGCAGGTCTACGTTGTCCCGTAGCAGAGACTTCTTCTCTAGAGAGCTGAGAGAGACAAAGGACAAATACACAACGACCTCTATGAAACACACAAGGCATGAATTCACACAGATTCTATCCAAACCTATCATGAATCACTGCTCGATAAAATCAATCCACCGACACTGGTGGCCCGAGGCGCTGGTCATGCTCACCAGATGGTGTTGATGGCTCTGTGGTTATCCCCTGCGTGTATGAAGGCGTAAGCTTTGATCCAAACAGAGAGCCAGTCCAGGTTGGGAATGCTCTGGATGACGTCCATCGTCATGGACGCCACCTCAGCTCCTTTCACTGATAGGGAGAGGAGACCTGGAGCCGACAGAAGGTAACAACTAAGGACTGCCTCACAGTTCAAGTTAAGATATATATATATAGATGCATTATGAAGTGTTAGAGGTACATACCAATGATCGCATCCAGAGCCAGTGGACACTGTCTAAGGACCTCTTTGTAACTTGTGACTGCAGATCGTTCCTGACCAGCTTTCCTGTACAGGTTGGCCAGCATCATGTTGATCTGAGGTTGATGAGCAAAGAACATCGTTATTTCATATCTTGGTCAAAGATGCTTCACTTGATAAGTAGGTGATAAGACTGAACTGTAGTCTTGCACTCAGAATTGGCTACTCGGTGGACGTTCAGTAGCCTACTTTTGGAGTTCTCTGTCTAGATGGAATCCCATCAAGCACTGCAATAGCATCTTTGTCAAGCTTCAAGATGGTGTAGCACTCTGCAATCTTATACTTCACTTCGATCTCTGAGGGCAAACTCTGAAATGAAGAATACAATACACTTATTAGAACGATATGCTCTGTTTGCGCGACTGCAATGTGTATAGTTTTAGAAAGTAAGGCGCACCTGTGTCTGCAAGGTGGATGCTGTGCCCCCGGTTGATGGTCGAACTTTGGAGGTTTTGCTGAGGACCTTTTTCTGCTGCAATGCCATATTGTATTTGCAGGCAGCATTACGGTATTCCTTGTCATGAAAGATGGCATCTGCATGGTAGACCAACAGCTGGTACTTCTGAGATGGTGAGAACAGTTCCCTGTAGGAGCATTTACAGTTGTCATTTCCAAACAGCGTGTGGCTTGAGCTTCCAACTGGGCCCCCTTTTATTGATCTCTCAATACTATATTTTCACTGAAACGAGACGCATACATGCTAATACAGTTTAATAAGTTTAAATACAATTCCATTAATTCCCAATGAATTATACGATTGAAAGTTCAGCTTGCTACGAAAACACTAAAGGCTGCAGTATAGTTATTCACACACGTCACATAGGATTCACAGGCACATTACAATGTTTATCTATTGCATTAGGTGTTAGCATGCTAGCTACTGTAGATACATACGGATTGTTATTGCTCATTGTCAGCAATAAACTACTCATAATTCGAACGTTCGAATGAAGTCCCGCGCAGGCCATATCTCGTACATGATCTATTACGTTCATTGTGAATATGTGTATGTCTTGTTTAAAAATAAATGTGTGGCTAAACTTGAAATTCGCAGTTGTCAGACTACAGGTTCACTTGCTAGCTGGTTGCTACAAATCAAATGTACTGCGACGTCAACTGGTGAGGCTCCTATCAAATATGGCGCCGCAAAATCGAGCCCAGAGCCAGCTGCACTGCTTGCGCAGGCGCTTGAGTAAGTGGGACATGAACAATGAAAACACAAATGTGTATTGTGTATATAGAAGAAAGGTATGTTTTATTGAATCAACTTTTAATAATGTATCTGGATACAACAACAACGAAAACATATGATCGTACTTTCCTGATCGAGATTAGAAATTGCGCCTGCGCTCATCTAGTACGACTGAGAAAGTAGCTGCCCCGGCCAAAACACTGAGTATAGCAGCACTAGTTTCGTAGACACTAGCCTGCCAGTTTTCCAAGGAACTGAATCCGACTTCATCTAAATTCTTCTGGCACAGTTTGGTGGCACTGCATTTATTTTTTGTTAAAGCCCACATACCATGACAGAACAATCAGCATTACTTCTTCGAAAGCAATTGGCAGGTAAATGTGCGCATTTTCTTAGTCTAGATATTCATTATTCACTTCAGATGGACAACGTTAGCTCGGAGACGAACAATCCAACAATTGTGTTGAATCGTTCACGGTCAATACAATTTGCCCAGTTAGTGCTAGTTATTAGTCTACGTTACTTAAAATGGCTTGGAGAAATAACACCACCCTCACGATCTAGAAATGGGTGTTAACTGTTAAATTAGAGCTTTAAGTAATCAGTAATTGTGTCGCATAATCGCCGCCTTTGTTTTTAGCTTGAGCGCAGCAGGGTGGTTTGTTTACAACATGACTGGCTACGTTGTTAGCAAGATAGCATATAGGTTACTTTGTCACAACGGAACTGTGATGAAATGGTGGAACAAATTATACCAAGCTAAACCGTGTTAGCTAACTAACTAGTGTGGGGGATTTGACAAGTCCCATCGTGTGTACCGTTTTTTCGGATTCGGCTTTTGAGTCTCAGAAAATGCTAACTTGCGCCAGCTAGTAACATAAGCTGGCTAGCACAAGTAGATCTATGCTGTCTGTTGCACAACATTGTGTTGCAAGATACCTAGAATATAGCCACACTGTAATGGATACAGTATGCAATCTAAAGATTCTGTGTAGTAGTTGTTAACAAGCTAATTCGATATGGGCATGAAGGCTAACTAGCTAGTTTCTCTAATAACCATGCACAATTAATTTACAACAGGCCTGGTTGTTAGATTGATACCTAAGGAACAAAGGAATAATCAGCTCAGTGTCCATCTGTCAATGATGACTGTAACCAGACTAACAAGTTAGCTGCTAGTTTATTGAACCAAATCTGCGTGACTCCGTTATAAAGACACTTATCATACAATGTTTTTAAATGTTAGGCTATGCATTATCATGTACAGCAACATATTGACATAGTTGGTTTAGTATTACATTTGAATAAATGCTACTAGTGTTTTTCACCAGCAAGCAACACAAATTGCCACATACTTTTACATACATAGCCCTACATAGTACAGGACATACCATGATTATGAAGTCATCACAAGTACCTTTTAGATAGTTAAATTGTATTTCCATTTTAGAGCTCAACAAAAACCCAGTGGAAGGATTCTCAGCTGGCCTAATAGATGACGAGGACATATATAAATGGGAGGTTGTCATAATCGGACCACAAGACACCCTTTTGTAAGTTTTCAGGATCATTTTTTAAAATGCAAGTGTTGGACTTAACTGTGTCTGATTTATAAGCAATGTCTCACCTTCACATCTGTTGATTTTTTTGGTCAAATGTGTGGACATTGTTGTTCAGTTCTCTTCCTGATGTGGCATCAGGCAAATTGTAAGTTCAATTTATCAATGGGAAGGTTTTCTCTCTTTTTCCATTGCAGTGAAGGTGGTTTTTTTAAAGCATACCTGACTTTTCCCTATGACTACCCTCTCCGGCCTCCCAAGATGAAGTTCATCACTGAACTCTGGCACCCTAATGGTAAATGTTCTTAATTTTTAGAGTTTTGGATGATACTATATAATTTAAGTAGTGTGGAATTTGTGTAATTAAACCTATGCATTGCATGGTCTCTTCCTCAGTTGCAAAAAATGGGGACGTGTGTATCTCAATTCTTCACGAACCAGGGGAGGACAAGTTTGGCTATGAGAAACCTGAGGAACGCTGGCTGCCCATCCACACTGTAGAGACCATCATGATTAGTGTGATCTCTATGTTGGCTGACCCAAACAGTGACTCACCTGCAAATGTGGATGCTGCTGTACGAGTTTGTTCATATTACAAACATGATTCCCTTAGCTCATTGTTTTACTATAATGTATGTTATATTTGGACGATTATTATGGTATGATTGTAATGTCTTGCCCCGCTCCCACAGAAAGAATGGAGGGATGACCCCAACGGGGAATTCAAGAGGAAAGTGGCACGCTGTGTACGAAAAAGCCAGGAGATGGCGTTTGACTGAAAGAGTTCCAGGGTAAGAAAGCATACGTTTGTATGATTATTTACATTAGTACACAGAGGTGAATTTAATTGACTATAAGCTCTTTTTTTGTCCAGTTAAAGGAAATGGCTTCAGAAGGAAAATGGTCTGTTCAGCAAACGGCTTTTGCATCCCTTCTTTTGCCAGCCGAGGAATCTGGTTGGTCCCCAGGCACTTCCTTGTAGTTGTTTATGCAGAAGACGAGCCAATGTAAGAAACCTACCAGCGTAAATTACCCACCATTTCCTTCCTGGAATTGTATATTTAATTTAATTTATTTTGAAAATATATCAATGTAAGATATGTCATTACTGTAAATGAACTCCCTTTTTTATCTGCTGTTGAACAGTTTCTACTTTGTACCAGGTTTCTTATGCAATTTAGTGGATGTTTGACTTGCTTGAAGAGTGTAAACAATTACAAGCCTGTTCACTTGATAGGTTATCATTCGTCTTCTGATCCTCACAATCGTCCCCACATGATATTGGTTTCTAAGACCTTGTCAAATGTTGTTTTGTTCACCACTGTCATTTAATCACTGCTGCCTTATGTTAATTCTACTCTGTCATCGACATTATATCTGCCTGGTGAACCTGTGGCCCTTTTTACTTGGATAATCAATATTTCAATTACTTATCATGGCACAGTTTTGTTGACGGTGATATCTTACACAACCAAAAATGTTCCAGGGGTTCGTTTGTCTTAAATCAACCCTTAAAAACCCAACTCGATGTGTACTCACTGAATGGTGAGCATGTGACTATAAAACTACCCCTCTCTCACTTGCTGGTCCAAATTAAGAAGTGTTTAATTCACGTGAAAGGTTTTGGGTTGATTGGAGGTGGGACATAGAATTAAGCTGTGATTATTCAGAGGGTACACTGGGTTTTGAACTGACCTTACCTCAACTTAAATGAATTACAAATGTGATGCATATTTATGATAGTTGGATTTCCTCTTTCTGTTGCCTTTTTCCTTGTCTTAATTGGTTTTGACTTACAGTAGTTAATATCGGAACAACCATGATGACAAATATGTATTCAGATGTTTAATTCATATCCTCATCTGTAAGATTGTATCAATCAACTGACACTAATGCTAACTGCCATGCTAACATGTTAGTCAGTGGTGCAGTCTATGGAGAACAACATGCAATTCCTTGTCTGAAAATATTATTTGATCAATTGATGAGATGGTAGTTTTTTTGTTTAGAATATATTGGGGGGTGGGGAATTTGGTAAAAAATCCTGCTAATGTAGTTATTTCGCCATAGTGTGGGATTTTTTGTGTTGATAGGCCTCGTGATATTGAATAATCCTTCAAATGCATCTGATGTCAATTGATAATGGACAGACTTATTTTTTTTGTCAGTTGTACTTCATTTGTTATGCACAATCAACATTTACATTAGGAAAAGGGGAGGTGGGGGCAAATACAACTTGTGCTCAATGAGACCACTTTGTTTTAACAGTGTTTATTATAACCGTTTGAGCTACCATAAAGCCTACATAGAATCATCATTACCAATGTCCAAACCCTGGTTAATCTACAAATATACCTAAAATGGCGCATGCAATCAGGTTGTTTTTTGAGATATTGTGTACTACTGATGGAATTCTGTATAGGCTTTAAGGGACGTTACTGTTATCTTTGTAATTTGCAAACCAACCATGACCTCCTCTGACCGGTGTTCACTGTACTTGCACATGCTCAGTGCATTGTCATGATGCCATGGAAATGTCATGAAGCAATAGACTTAGTTGTGTTTTACAGGTAATCCTTTTCTCTCCCTTTATCCCCCAAATGTGTTTATTTTATCACTTGGTTTATGCAATGTATATTTGACACAAGCTCAATAAAATGTGGATGTCATGTGGACATGTGTCATGTGCTGTCAGAATGGACTTTTAATGTAATTTCACTATA
Source organism: Osmerus mordax (assembly GCF_038355195.1). Lineage (NCBI taxonomy): Eukaryota > Metazoa > Chordata > Actinopteri > Osmeriformes > Osmeridae > Osmerus > Osmerus mordax. Next base: position 3,081,718 of record NC_090077.1, on the reverse strand, counting down.
AGTTATTTTATACTGTTAAACATCAATGGTTTAAAAACTGCGTGACAACAGTACCAGAACTCCATAACTGCAGAGAAAGACGTTTTCAACACTAGTTCGTGAAAAAGAAACGACTTGCAAGCTTGTAAAATTAAAATAAAATGTGCAACCTTGAAGATATCAAGAACGTTTCGAACCACAATTTGTTCACAGATGTTTTATTGACGAGGTTCACATAGTAAGTACTTTTTTCCCCACCCCTATTACTTTTTCAAAACTCCTGATACCGGTTCCCATAGGGCTGCGCTTTACCATCGCCATCTGGTGGTTTACTGTGAGAACTGCACTTGTAATTCACACTTAAAAACACTAGATGGCGGTATTGAAGCGCAGCCCAATGGCGCTGTCGAAGTACCCCTTACTTTTGCATAAGTACTTGCATAAGTACTTGCTACATTCTTCGATAGCTAAACATCTGTCCTGGTGCACGTAACTCTGTCAGGCTATTGCATTTCGTACTTCTGTTGATCAATTTCTTATTCCCTGTTAGTTACTGCATCCATTCAGCGACGAAAGTGTTGTACCAACCATTTTATTTTGGTGGAGTGGAGTGTTTTCATTTGGGGGATGCACTCATATTAGGGGGGGTGTTTTGCACTTCAGGGCCACCGTACAATACAGATGTAGGCGTTTAGATATAGGCTATGTCTCAAAAAATATAGAATGTGATGAATGTGTGATTAGGACCAAAAATCAGACCTCGACAATGTTGACAATGTTACTGATCGGTCACTGGTGAGGCGCGTGAGTAGCGTACCTAGTCAGTCAGTTTTCTCAGCACGGCAGGCTACTCGCGTTCCTCAGCCGGCTATCCATTGTTTTGATAAAAGTTTAAAATTTCTTTGCCATTTGCCATAAATACAAAGGAAGGACCTCTCCCCAAACAGTCAAGGGTAATATGAGGTGTATCATTGAGGGAAATGGTGTGAAAGGTAGCTACAGTATGAGTTTTGACTGCTGGATTTCCCATTTAAACGTATTTATACAGGCCTATAGGCCCTATTTCGTATGAAAAGAGACATAAGTAATTCACATAGTAGGCTTTCTAGTTTACAGTAACGAGTCATGTCTTTCGTTGTCTCTGAGGTAGCTTGACCCGCATTGATGCCTTATTCATTTGAAAAGAAAATCAATTGAAGGTTCAAAACCTGTAGGCCTATTACCGTTAGCCACTCTTATCTTCATCAAGTAAGCAATCTGTCCTTAAACTTACAGCGTTTGGAAAAGCTATTCATGGCCTCTCACGAATAGGTGATGAATTATGGCTGGATCCTATGGTGAAAGGGGTAAGCTTGTTTGTTGTTTTTATTGTGTGTTTGTTCACAGCGGTTGTTTGCTAGCTACAGTCATTGACCTCTAATCTATCTGGTCCCGCAAAGTTGGCAGTGAGATCAGTGAATCCTGCCCATTCGGCCTATGGCTGCTTTCTCTTCACGACACTATTCTTCCAAAACTACAGTCTTGCCCCTGAATGTGGAACCGCCAAATGCAAACTGGCAATGAAGGTAATGGCTCCGCTAACTGCTCTGTTGTTGTAATAGGACACGAATCATGAAACAGATAATGTAATACTGCATTGGAAAGTTATGAGACTATGTGGTTGGGTTTATCTAACTGATGTATCTATCTGTTGATCTAGTCAGTGCTCCCACTGTTTCGGTGCTTGGCGACTATTGAACGTAACGTGGCCAGGTGTGAAATATCCATCAACAGCCCAGAGAATCGTGTGATATTCCAGTTTTACTGCAGACATGGTAGGAGGCCACTGGTACATTCCCATACATACCCAGTTGTATTTTCTGCCCTTTGGACACTAGAGGGTAGTGTGTTTCAATGACACCCTACACTACTTGTATCAGGTATAACTAAAACTCACATGCTGGGTTTCCAAGAGAGCGAGGCTCTCCAGGCGGTATATCCTTCTCACCTCTGCCTCAACGTCCTGAAGGCGCAGGCCAGGTTAGATCTCCCCAGCTCTCATCCACTTAGCAGATTTGTATGGCCTGCAAAACAAACATATCGCCACACACCGTACTGCATAGTTGATCTTCTTTCCTAGGATTAATTTCTCTTTTTGTGCGATTAAATGACCTTTTATCGTTCTCTCGATTCCATGCTAATGACTTACCTCTGTCCCGTTTGGCAAGGCTTATAGGTGACATGGTGATGCACTTCCCAGTGTCCCAGGAGGAAGTTACCCTGTCCATGTCTCCTTTGAGGCTTAATCTCAAAAACTACCAAGAAGAGAAAAGTGGTAATATGTTTCCCTTTTTTCTCTACAGGCACACGTGTTGTATGTCTTCTGTTAGTGCTGCCAGAATTACCCAAAGCTGTAGAAATGAAGTGTCTTATAGGTCTGTGTTGTGCTAATCAGTAACATCATGTCATATTGACTTTTGATTTTTCTCTGAATCCAGATCGTTTGAAGGCTATGCACACTGAGATGTCCTTACATCCGAGTGAGTTTGACTACTTCCAGGTTGGAGTAGATTCGGACATAACCTTCTGTCTGAAGGAGTTGAGGGTAAGGAGGATATTTTAGGATGGAACTTTTTCAGTCACATGAGGTTTTGAATATTGTCTATGTGTGTGTATTTCTGGGTGTGTATGTACGCGGGGTAATTTCCAGTTTTAAGGAGACATATTTATGGACTTGGACCCAAGTGTCCCGAAGACTCTGTACCCTATCGTTTTCCTGTGAACTTTCCCCTCCTCAACTGTAGTCCTGTATTTATGGGTTTGGTGGCTGTCAGACATGTAAACAAGTGCAATGGGGGTATTATTCGCCAGTAGCTGATATAAGTAATTATTCATATTAACTCAGTCTAATTTCCTGCTTTGCCTAAACATACTGTTTTTCAAGGTAATGAAACCAAAACCCCCTAAAGTCTTTTTATAAACATGAAACATGGATTTAGTCAAAACGAGGGAGATTTGAATCAGTTATACACAGCAAATGTTCAAAACATGAGATCTATCTTCTAGAACACCATGTACTATTACTCCTCAAGGCTGATGACGCTATACCAGAGCCCAAACACACATAAACCTTGACCCCAATGTCCCAAAATGTCGCTGGGGGGTACCATATCCCATTGAGAAAGTGCTCATTACAAAATAAAGCCTTGTTAGACTGCTGTGTCCTGCTCCTGTTCTTTGATAAGGGACATGCTACGAGCTATAGAAGTCTTTATACTGTAATACTACATGACAGAGTGTTTAAGTCCTTTTGTCTAAGAGTTGTAAGTAGCCTAGTGGAGACATGCTTTCTGTTGACGACCCCATGGAATCTGAAGGGTTTTGTTCACCTATGCATACTCAAGGATGTATAATGCAGACACGAGTAATCCTATCATGTCCTTTTCATTGAAGTGAATAATTTTACTGGGGAAGGAGTGAAAACATGAACTCCGATTGTGTGTAGTATTGGAATGCTGACGATATGCTCTTTGACTGTTCTTAGGGACTGCTGTCCTTCGCCGAATCCCACGGCCTACCTGTGTCCGTGCACTTTGGTGCGGCGGGAAAGTGAGTATCACGACCCCTTACCCTGCCCGTGCCTTTCAACCGTCAGATCCAGTCATTAGTTAAGCTGATCTACAAGTTTTTCAAATCCAGTCCTTTTTAGAACGCATGAAGATTTCCATCTCCTGCTGATCGTTCTACCTACCCATCAGATGTCCCCGCTGTTGTCATTCACTTGTCTTTCAGGCCAGTGTGCTTCAGTGTGGATGACGTGGTACTGGAGGCCAGAGTAGTGTTGGCTACTCTGGTGGACCCAGAGAGCACCACCCCGTCCCAGGCCGAGGTCGAGGCCCTGCCCCCCGCCGCTCTCAGGTGATTGTCACCACCAGTATGGTTGTGCCACAGCTTGACCAGCATTAACTAATCAACCGTGACCGACGTCCAACGCTGCCCTTAATCTGAATCTATCTTATTATGTGCTCAACAGACCGACTATAAGGTAGCAGCCCGGAGCTCCACTTTTGAAGTTCTCACATCATTTCGACATGTTGAGATCATGTTACCATAGAAAAATATGACAGGGAATCTCAAGTGAGATTAGTTAGGTGAGAGACCCACCAAGAAAAGGTGTCTGAAAGCGCTGTAGAGTACCATCTCTCAGTGCTATACCTGAGATGACCATCAGCTGGACCCAGTTTACCTTCTGATGGGGCCTGATTTGGTTTCTAAGTGGGCGTAGTATTACAGAATCCAGCCCTGTCTGTGAAACGGAGCTAAGGCTATGTGGGGCAAGGCTGAGCAGGGTTGGTGGCCTGATTGACCGACAGCCTGTAATCCCTCCATCCCCGCAGTAACCTGTTCCACCACTGATGACGTCGCCCTGCTGCTCTCCCCGCCCAGCCAGGCCAGCATGTCTCTGAGCGTCTGGGCCTCTGGATGGCCTGAATGTGGCAGTTGGTTGGCAGCACCGGTCCAAGCCGGATCTTTTCACATCTGGGTCACTTGAGTCTCTGCGCTCTGCTCTCAGTCTCAGTGGCGTCACCACTGACCTGATGAACACGCACTTTCATGTGTTGCTAGTCCTGCCACCCACCACAGCTGGAGACCTATAGTGGCTGTCCTATGATTTTTTTCCTCGTTAAAAACCTTCTTTTCGATAAGCTCTTAAACAGATTGGTCATATCATATCTTATATTTCAAACAGCAGTTTTAGTACAACTAGGGTGTTGGCCAATCTCTCCTCACGCTACGCTCCAGTCCCGGTCTTGTTTCTGTGCTGCGGTTGTGCTTGAGGACACTGTGTTTGTGCTGAGGCTGGGAGGAACCTTCAGAGTCGGCGCTCAGCTGCATCGCAGGCCACGTGCTCCAGTACTGGGTAGAGCTGTTTCAGCAGGCAGGCCTGAACCAAAGCCAAATTCCTCCATGCCACTCCAGGGGGGGGTTTTATCGAGACAGGGTGTGCGAACATTTCCTCCTTTCCCCGCACGCTGCATCAGGCAACCTTTTTTTCTTCTCTCTTTCACTCTTTGCTGTCTTTTTCCCCCGCTCTTCACTATCCCTCCGTCAGTGTCTCTCTCTCTCTGGCTCTCCCCCTCCCCTCTGGCTCTCACACTTTGACACACGTGCAGGCGCGGGAACTCACGAGGCACAGCGGTTACCCACATGAGAGCTCGCTTCAAACGTCCTCATACACAAACACAGGCTGCTGCCGGTTGTTTAAAAAGGAAAAGCAGGGCCCCAGTAGTATTAAATACCAACCCTTATTTCTGTGTTTGTGCCTGTGGGACTGGGTCTGTTAAAGGTGAATGTTCTTACCCATGTTATTATGAACAATAAGATTCAAATTGGTTTAATATTTATTTAGAGGGACGGCATATTCTTGTTCCGAGTAGGACTTGGCCAGGGGCCCAACAGTAACTTAATTCTCCCGCTCTCCCAGGTGTGAAGGTGTTGACGGTTTCCCCGACGGCCCTCAGGGGCCAGCCGTTGTTTCCCCTCAGGATTTCCTGGCTGTGGGCGAGCTGATAGCATCCAGCCAGGGGAGCCCAGTTCTCGGTGGCGATGCCCTCATGAGAAGGCTGAGCAGGCCAGGGAACCTGGAGAGACTCCCCACAGCCGGGACTGACAAGCAGCCTGCCACTGTCATCAGAACACCTGCTTCTGCCAAGGTAACAGGGGTCTCGAAACATTGTAGTCCCTGACGCAAACTAGATTGCAGTTTGAACTTTGAGCAGCCTCTGTCACCTCACACCTTTGTGTTCCAGAATCCAAACATGTTCCAGGACTGTGTTTTGTTGTTGTGTTGTTTATCTAACCTTCATTAGTATAGGGAAATAGTGAATCTCTGAACTATAACTTGAATAATGTAAAAACTGCCCAAAAGCATCACCATATTATGTGTGGCTTTAAGAAGTATTATCTCAGAACTGATTCTCAGGTTTTATTTTTTTGAATTCTCTAGATTCGCTCCTTCCTTTTTGGTGCGTTGTCTACTGAGCAGGGAAATGTCCATACTGCCCTGGCGCCCAGTCTGGTGTGTGCCAGTGACACAGAGGACGATGGTGAAGAGGGCCAGTGGTAGATTATAACCCAGAGTCAGTCAGACCAACAAGTTCCCTGGTTCCATTTACCACAAGCCACAATTACAAAGGACAGTCATTTTGTCTGTTGAGTACTTTAGAGAGTGTAGTGGAACATAATTTGTTCCAAATGTTTCACAAACTATTACAGAGTATGTCATTTTGTTCAGATGTTATAATTACGCCACTTTGACAGTTAATGTTATTGTACTACATGATATTAAAATGATAATTTATAGATTCATTAAGAACTGATACCTCAGGTTTCTAGAGGTTTGAATGATACAATTTTTAAAACCAGTCAATTAGATTAAACTGGTTGGTCTTGCAAGTGGAAACATTGTTTCCTGCTTGGAGATGCCACACCTATCTACTGCAGGTATTTGCAACTAAACACACAGATGAATGCCCTTGACGTCTAAAGTCAACTGAGGCCTATGAGACACAGGAGTCAGAGCAGGGAAACGCTTCCTCCATATGCAGAAATACCCTCTGAAATGTGCTTTCACTGTAGCGTAGCCATGTTCTAGACATCAACGATGCTGGCTCAGAAGGGCCTGTTATTACCAGTACTTTGCATTTGTAGTGCACCTTCAACCTGTTTAGAGTATGTTGAATTGATTTTTGTATGAAAGTGAGTGGCTGTTTAGCCCACAATATGGCCTTTATACATAGTCAGTATGATAGAAACAGCTGGCACACCAAGGTAATAAATACTATAATCTTTATTTAAATATTTTACAGCTTCAAAAACATGTTTACAGAACTCAGTCTGCATTGTTGAACTGTACACACAAAATATATAGATACATGCAACTCTCATTGTAACAAACTTTTTTATTTTGAACTGGAGGGTGAAGTCAAGGAGGATATCAAGGTCACGGTTGGGTTGGGTCTGCTGAGGGAACAGGGAAGCTAGCTCTGACAAGAAGTACCATTTGACAGGGAAATTGCTTGTATTGTTAAGTTATCGTTAAGGCTGGTGAGGTTCGTGTTAACCTCTTCAGTGCCATGAAGCTTCAGAGCACATTTTGACTATCCAGTGCAGACACCTCTCGATTTCCCATCGCAAAGGATACAGTAAACATGTGCTTTTGGTTTCTTTTTAATGACATGGTTCACCTGAGGGCTCCCCCCAGTCTGTCCTGCCCTACCAATCATGTATCAAGTTTGGGACCAGGAGCCCTTGAAGCTGGGCAGTAGCCTGCAGCAAGGAAGCACCATATCAGTGTGAAAGAAAAATAATAATAATGCAAACGGTATAGAATCAGAATATACACGTTTAAACAGATCGCAAGATCTGTCCGATTTTGTCAATGAAAATGAATCTCAATTTATGGTGAAAAGGCATAGGATCACATGGGAAAGATGGGTCTTCCATCGACTGGTGAGGATTGAGTTCATCTTAAAACAGCAGGGTAAGATGGGGAAAACTAAATGAGAATCGTATGGCTACTTGTCTAGCTCAGGCTCTGTGTCCAGTAGTGGGCAGACAAAGGGGGGTTTGGAGAATTGTAATTGTACAATTTTGCCAGTATCAACATCTGATACAAGGCACATCAGCTCTACAACTTGAACACGTACATAGTACATGCTTGAAAGGAAGCATACCTTCCTTAAACTGTAGCAGTTGCTGCACATAAATTAAAAAGAAATGCACTGTGCAAATCTGCAGCAATAGATATAACAAAAACATAGGATTTCTTTTGCCCATAAAATATCAAAACCTGCCGTTAAACACTGAATGAGAACAAGTGACCTGATTAAAATGATTTCTCAGGTGTGCCACTGGAATTGTACAGCAGGAAAACTGATGAGGACAGACAAGGAAATGCTGATTGTGAACAAATGTTTCTAACTCTACTCTGAGACCGTGGTCAATGCCCATCCCATCACTCAAAAGACAATAAAAACACGTAGTCACTTGACCCATGTCTACTGGGTGAGAGCATCCTCAGACATGCGTTCTCCAATATTGTGCGTAAATGGCTGCCATCAATGCATCCCAATACATATTGAGAATCACGTGTAGCCAACATAAACCAATTCACTCACCACGCGCACCTGTGACCGAACATACTCCTCTATCACGCTGAACACCACCAGAAAAATCACAACCAGGACTTTGCATCACAGCAGTTCAATTAAAGGGAGGACTTATGTTTGACACAGACAATGTTATTGAACAGGTTCCCCATAGAAACAGGTTAACTTGGTCTGTGTGCAAGACTCGAATTGTACTGATATGGCAAAAGATTGCAACAGCTAGTCCCTCTGTGTACAACCCATTGAGTACGCCAAATAACTGTCACATACAGAGTCCCTCTTTCAAACATCAACTTCACAACATCCAATCATACCACAATGAACATCTGCTTTATTACGCTCAAATACAAAACGTTTCGTGCCCTTAAGCTCGCAAATATTTCCTAATTCAAGATTGTAGGACTAAATCACCGCCAGTCATGCTGCCATGGCTCCATCTGCACATCCTCATACAGTCCTGTCACCTAGGCGCGTGGTTCTGCTACTACTTCCTGACTCAAACCAGCGTGGTTCCCTTGGTAACATCACCGAGGTGATGGCTTCTCTGTCTCCCTCATACTTGATTCTGTAGCATCATGGCTACCAACCCCTTAAATGCACTCAGAGCCCCGGCCAGTAAATAAAGGCTGTTTGGGTGCTTCAACTCCCAAACCGCCCTTCATCCCAGTGAATGGATATAGATCATGATGGCTGGAACACTTCCAGGATGTGGACACTGCAGTACCAGTTTCGGCTTCTCTCTCCAGAATTTAGCCCTCTTGTTTTATCCCCTCGAGATTTTAACACACAGAACGTCAGATTGTGTGGGTGGTGCATAAGGCCATCGTCAGGAAGGTGGAGTGACTGATTCAGCCTATGGAGGGCGAAGGTGCATTGTGGCTGAGGAGAGACAGAGGAGGTGGGGGCCCCGGCCGCCACCATCGCTTTAATCCCGACCAGCAGGAATCAAGACTAGTCCGACATGGAGGCAGATGGTTGGAGGAGAAGGCCCTCCTTTTCTCAATCTGTCCAGTTACTACTAGTCCGTGTACTCTGCCACAATAGACAGCAATACGGTGATGTCATCTGGCTTTCCTCCTGAGGAGAAGAGAGTGGGACAGTCAGGGTGATGAATGGATTGAGAGGATTCACAAACTCTAAAGAGCCATTTTGCTGCTGAGAGCCACAAAGGAATCAGGCTAAAAGCTGAGCCGGTCCCTCCTTTCTCTCCCAGGCTACTTTCTTACAATTTATAGACTACTGGCTTCCACATCAAGTCCATTAAGAAAGGGGACTGGCTGAAAGTGAGTATCGGAGGGGTAGAATGATCCCTTACCTCGCACGTTCAGTCCATTGTCACAGGCAAACTGTGCAAAAGGCGACATGTAGTTGGGGTCGTATGCCAGGACATGGGCCTGCTTTGCAATGCTCCTGGCTGTCTGCTGGATACTCTCATAGTTTGTGTTCTGGGAAACAAAACAAGGAGGACAAGGTGTTCCAGCATTCCAGACATGTTTTGTTTATCCGACTCAAAACGCCCCCCCCCCCCAAAAAAAAAAACTGCAGTAAGCTTGTGGTTAGGACAGGGCAGACCTACCTTGAGTTTTTTCAGCTCCTGTAAGATCATGTAGTCGGGCATGTTGTCAAACAGGCCGTCCGTGGCGGTCAGGATGATGTCACCCAGTTGCACGTCGAAGGAGGAACTGTCGGCGGCATCAGGACTGAGGGAACACATGTACAGATGTTAGCTGAGCTCTCCTTCATCTTGGGAACCCAGAACTTCATTTTTATTACAGGATAATCAGAAAGGAATTAGGAGTGAGGAGGATGTAAGGACAGAATGTAAGGATATTTAGTCTAGGGGAGCCTCAGTTTACTGTATAGCAACTCCACCTGTTAAGGTGCACCATTACAAGACCTGAGGCAAATCGTAATCTCCCCTGACTCCCTCCTCCGTACTCTCCAGCAGGAAATCTGGCCTGTCTGAGCCTGACAAAGCCTGGTCGAATCCGGCCTCCTGAGACTGAGCAACCAGGGGATCCAGACATACCTCAGGCTGCCAGGTAAGGATAGAGGTCAGTGGCTAAATTTGGATTACCCAGCTGATACAGTAGGAAAAAGAAGTGCCCGTTCAGATTCCAGACCTCCTATTTCAGTCATGAATAAACTGCTGCGACTGGCAATCTCTGTCTCTCTGCATGCATGCCTCATGGAAAGTCCGTAACGGAACGGTCATAAGACGAGTTGGAAAAGCACACCTCGTTCTCAAGAGAGGTTCATAAAACACTGTGGGGCTACAGCAACGTGTGTGACACACACACACATATAGATCACAGCCAAGTTCAGTTCAGGATCCAGTGTCAAGTTGTGTCAGTTCTTAGAAGGCATCATTAACTCTCTGGACCAGACTCTCTGAAAGTCACGGCCGTACTGAAAACTAATCTGTCCTGCAGCCGTTTAATCTATGCTTTCCTGTCACATATATCTACAGGGAATATCAGATAAAGATTAATAAAAAATAAATAAAAAAATTATACAAACATGATCTCTACAGACACAGTACGTAATACATGGACACTGTAACAATGTATGAGATTTTAGTCCTATGATGCTGTACACCTACACTCAATACAGGTTCATCTTACTACAGAGGTTTCTCTGTAGTGAGATGATGCGAGTGGCTAAAACTAATCTCCCCAGTTCCAAGATTAAACGCTTGAACAGGCCTGTAAGCCAGCCGGCATGGGATTGGCTGCAGCGAGGCTGGCCCTCCTTCCTCCCCCCTGTTCTTTTGAGACTTTGACCTGGCTGGGAATGGTGGCAGGGGGCCAGCCCCCGCCCAGACCCACATGCCACTGGAGGACACTCTGTCAACGCTACTGTTGGCACGCCACAACGCCGGGCGCAGCAGCACATGACCCAAACGTCTGGCTGCCAATCCAGCCCGGTGGGGCACAACCCACCTGACATTCACCCAACTCTGCAGCCAGCTACTCCAACACGTGACAAGGAATAATGTAGGAACAATATAGATACCCCTCATATCTATTCACAGTGTAGCGCCTTTCTGTTTGTATTATATCTTATTAACCCTCGTGCTGCCTTCGGGTCACATGACCCAAAGGTTCATAACGAACCATCGTTGTGTTTACCCAATTTTACCCAATACAAAAACAAATAAAAATAATTTTCTTTTAACCATTCCAATGTGGGGGGTCTGAGACAGCCCGACAGTTAAAAGAAAATGCTTCACTTTGTTTTTGTATGAGGTAAATTTGTCGCAAAACGACGGTGGGTCACAATGACTGATGGGTCAGAATGACCCGAAGATAACACAAGGGTTAAAAACAGCATAAGAAACCTTGTAGTAGTAGTAGTAGTAATCCTAGTCTAGGGAAGGGCTGGGCTGTGTGACTGACCTGTCACTGAGGACAGCTCCCTCTGCCTCTGGGGGAGCGATGGACAGCTGGAAGGGGGTGTTGAAGTAGTGCTGCTGTTCGTCTGACCGGTGGACCACCTCTCCCCCCCGCACCACCAGGAAGCCGGAGTCTCCCAGGTTGGCCGTGTGGAGCCGGTGGCTCTGCCGGTCCAGAACCACGATGCATGCCGTGCTGCTGCCTAGGGAACAGGCAAGGAGGGGACAGAGACTTTCTTAGTATTTCCCCTTCTGTAAACTCCCAAGGTTGAACAAATTGACTTTATGGAAATGTTTTCGGATACATGGCTTGGGGGTCATTGGCGAGCTGTTTTCTTGTTAACGGTTAAAAACAGCCTAATATCTTATTGCGAATGAGATGTTCCCAGGCATAACTTTGGGGAATGTTATGGGAACCGGAGTTATCCGACCAGGGTGAGAAGCCACACCCTGCTGGTGAGTCATCGGGCCCAGCAGAATGTACACTGGATTCTTCCTACAAACCCATCACGCTCTCTGACTCACCCCCTTTCTTCTCCTTTTTCCTCTACCATAATACAATTACCATTCAGAGTTGTTTTCCCTCTTTTTGAATGCAACATTGGATGGAAAAGTACAGCCTGTGTCGAACTTTACACGACCACATGCTACGGCACGCTCTTGCTTGTGTAGCGATGTAATTAAGGACATATTTAAAAATGTGCAACAGAGACCTAGAGAAAGGATCAAGTCCAGACAGAGATGTATATCTTCCATCTTCGCTGTTGCACAACAAACGAAATGAAGTTTGCCAAAGCTGACCCATGTATACTTCAGAAGCACCACAACCACAAACAAAGCAAGAACATTTGAATATTCAACTGAACACACCTTTGAATATTTTGTATAAACAGAAAACCTCCACGGATGAACATGGACGGTATCCTCTGCCTTAGTAGGCTACTCACCTAGCAGAGGCACTTTGTTCTGGAGCAGCTCATAGTAGCTGGTGGTGAGGACGCCCACAGGGTTGCTAGGGACGAAGCGGCCCTCCTTGATCAGCCGTTCGCACGTCTTCATCAGGGTCCCTGAAAACTGAGACGGGTCCACGCCATAGTCCCGCCAGCCTCCCACTCCATCCGCCACACCTGAAAACAGTCAGCCAGCTTTATTTATGATCAAACAAACTTGCTATATCTTTAATTGTTTTGTTTGACTTCCAAGATTTCCTGATTCTAAGTAATGACCCTCTTGGCAGAGGAAGAACTTGTGGGGAAACAAGAAAGCTACTAGACATTATGCAGCTGTGATGTGAGAGACAATAGACACTTTCATCAGAACACAAACAGGACATCAAGTACAGGGCAAGACAGTGCTCAGATGGAGGCCAAGGACTTATGAGAACATGCATCTCTTTGTCTCCCTAGGAAACACTCATTGAATTGTCATATTATGAAACAAGTCTGTTTCTTGACAGGGCCTCACCTCTACATGCATACTGTTACTGGCAATGTCTTGTATCAAATCTCTACGGGCTACATATGTATCAATGGGACTGTACGTCAGGACTGATCAACAAAACCATAAAACATATTTTGGTTGTCCCAAAGTCTGTTTTATGATCCCACGGCCTAAAAATCCTATGTTTGTTTTTAGGTTGATTAGTACGCTATTGTGAGAACAGTCAGTGTCGCGATCCAAGATGTTTCCAGGAAAGGCATGCTGCTGCAAAGACCCAAGCATTTGCTTTAGTGACCATACATGGATGGTCTTCTCTGTGGTCATCTGTGTCTCTGCCCAGGAAGGGAAACTCAGAAGTCTGTATAAAAAAAGGACTTGTTTCACTCTGCTTGACACACTGAACTGGCTTTGTTGGTAGACTACCCTTGATTTCTATCTGATCCAGAGTGACCCTGTCAGTAGCTAAACCTGGGTTCTATTAGCTGGGAGATTCACGGTCCAAATGGGCCAATATGACTTCCACGCCAGGACATCTTGAAGTAATAGTAATGGAGCTTAAAGACTGTCCAGTTCTGCTCTGTGAACACATCATTTAGGACAGACTAACCCGGTGTCCATGATGGTGTGAAAGTCGAGCATCTGATTCAAGAATACATTCACTGAAGTGAAATTAACACGTATATGTTTAAAATTAAGCGTTTGGGAGACGTTATTTCTGCCGTATTGACACACGAGCCAAGAACAAAAGCCACCTAAGGTTTAGAGCGAAACAGTTCACTACCTCTTTTGGTAAACTGGTCTAGTCATAACAGATAAATCAACACCGACGTATTGTGCCTGCCATACTGTCCCTGTAGCCCATCCACTATTCCCTTTAAACAACCAAGATCTATGTGTAGCTAGCTACTTCCTGCAGTGCACATTGTGCAAAATCCCGTCTGTGACGAAACGTTATCGTTCTGATGTAAGCAATCATCATTTATCTTTCATATCCAGGGAGTTTCACGCACCTATGTACTATGAGTTTAGTAATGCTGTATAGTCATTTACTATGGATTTGAGCCATGTCCTCTCTCTTTTAACGTGTATTGTGCTCGCTTTGTGCCATTCATTGTCTATTTGACAATCAAGCTACTGTACATCATGTGTACGTTATTATTTGATGATAAACTCACCTAATACATCAGCAGATCTATGTCGAGCAATGAAGCAGGCGTCGTCTCCGTAACACATCCCTTTCTTCAAGATGCCCTTGCGAAAATCCTTTCCAAAACCACAGCTTGCTGTTACCAGGCTGTAATCGCGGCTATCTGTTTGAGAAAGTCCGCCAATAACAGCTCTGGCAACTAGTCTACCGTACGAAAGTACGGACAACATCACCTTCACACCAACTCCTTCTAAACTAACTTGCCAAGCTAGCAATCTAGCTAGCTCAGCGTCGATATAGCCACCAAATCCTGACTTGCTTGCACAGCCGAGCTAACCTGACAATAACATTCGCCACGCATACAGGCAGACAAAGCCGCAAGCCAGCCTAGCTGCTGGCTAATGTGTTAGCTAACAACACACCGACTGTGCTGTGACTCGGCTGATCGATGCTTGTTTTTAGTAGTCTAGAGACACTGCGAATTCAAAAATATTATCCCGTTATATAAAATGAAACGCACATCCAGACAGCAAACGATACTCATTCACCACTGTGCCATGACAAGAATGTTGCTTGCTCGCTCAGCTGGTTACATATATTATCTAGAGCTACCACTGTGAAGCGTAGCTAAAAGCCTGCCTTTGCTTCACAGGTCTTGTGACAGCCCTGACGTCATCAACCTTACGCAATTTGGATTTCCTTATATGGGAATTATTCAACGTCCATTCCATAACACCATCATAAAAAATGTATGCACTTTTTAAGACAAAATAAATCGATAAACAATATTAAACAATTACAGTAAGAAACACTATATAATTTTTATTTAATATGTTATAAAATGTTATTTAATATTTTTTATATAATGTGTGAATGTCCATTCCTAATAATTGGGCCACTGCCTCAGCGTATAACCGACAGAATATTCCCAATGACAATACTTTAAACAGTAAATTATGGGGGAAACAATTAAGAGAAATGTTTAAAGATTACTTTCCGTTTTAGCCAGACCCACTGCATTATAACACAAGGACGTGGTTTTTAGCACCGCCTTCTGGCAGAAGCTACACTTCCACGCTCTATCAGAAGGTCACACAAGTGACCTCTCTTCCTGTACCGACCCTATCCTAATATTACAGTCTTTGTCACGCAACTCACAAAAAAACGATAAAAAGAGATGTTGCTGAAGAATAAAATGCAAATGCCATTTTCCCCTAAAATGTGCTAAAAGTTTATTAGAAAGATTAAGACATTACAATAATGCTTTATTAATTCATTTAATTCAGCACAAGACTTATTCAAAAATGGTGATGATGCAGTTGCGATCAGAGTGCAGGTTCAATGTCCTATGATAAAGAACGGTATACAGATATAAAGAACAAAGAGTTTGTGACCTTATCCACAATTATTTTTAAACCGTTAGTTCTCGTTATTTCATAGTGATAAACAAGTGATAACAGAAAAAACATGTCACATAAATTGGAACAAACTGTGCACAGCTTCAAACAAGGCATTCCTGTGCATTATCTGTCACGTTACATTGTTCCTCCTTGAACAGTCGTATGTGATAAAGACTAATTACAATGGAGTGCAAAACACCTGAGGTTTTCATGGTGACATATCAATTTACCTTTGTGGAAAAAAAACAACAATTTTGCTTTCGTCAGGTTAGAGTGGATATCTTTTCAGTATTGGCAGCAACAGGCTACCAACCCTTCGTATGCAAAATGAAAGTAGGACAGGGAGTGAGACATAACTCCCCTCATGCCATCTTATTTCTTGGCCTGCTTGGTGACCATGTTGCGAGGGGGTGTCACTGGACGGCTGCCATTTGGCTTCTTCTTCTCAGCTGGTTTTAAGATCTACAAGTGGAAAAAAAATCAAGAGTGACACCAATGTAATACCATTTACATTTATTCATTTAGCAGACGCTTTTATCCAAAGCGACTTCCAAGAGAGAGCTTTACAAAGTGCATAGGTCACTGATCATAACAACAAGATAGCCAAAAAACATCGCGAGTAGCCAAAAATGGGCCAATGTCAGATGTTAAATTCGACCAGGACACTGAATCTTCTCAAATTTTGAATGCAGTTTCTAAGTAAGACGATGAGAAAACCCTACCTGAAATGAACACATGAGAGTCTCATCCACGCTCATCATGGCACCAGCGTTGTCAAATTCCCCGCAGTAGTTGGGTGCGGAAAATAATGTCACCAGCTGTCTCTTAGCAAAGAACTCATAGCCATCCTCAACAACCTAACATTGTGGTGAAAGAGAGAAATTAGTACTATAGTTATTTCCAGAAAGCCTATTAAAGTACCTTACACCTTCAGGTGAAGACATTTCAGACACAACATTTGGGTTTAAACAGATTGACAGTACCTGGTGGGCGCGGCAGATAAGATCAAGGTCATGTTTGTGCAGGAACTTTGCCACCACTTCTGACCCAAAGGTGAATGAGACACCCCTGTCGTTCTCCCCCCAGCCCAGGACATCCTTGTCTGGATCAGACCAGAGAAGGTCACACAGGAGACCCTGGTCGGGGACATCAGTTGGCCGCATGACACGTCGGATTTGCTCCATGGACTGCAGGTCTGGAGACAGCCCTGAGGAACACAAGAAGTGAGGTCCATTCAAGTCAGTATAAGTAAATTACATATGATAAAATAAAAAGTGGAATATAACTTTTTAAATATAAAATATATAACATTTTCTAAATCTGCTTAATATCGCAGGGTCAAATAAGACTAAAATAAAAAGTGCAATATAACTTTTTTAATATAAGATATATCATTTTCTAAATCTTAATATCTCAGGGTCAAATAAGACTAATTGGTATGATAAGCAGTGGCCTAGTAACAACCCATTCATTTGAATCAGGTGTGTTGAAGCAGGGAAAAATCTAAAACATGCACGACAGTGTTCCCTGAGGACAAGGGTTGAAAACCACTGCGATAGAGAACCTACCTCCATGGCAACAGAAGATCTTTTCATCAACAATGGCAGCGATTGGGAGGCAGTTAAAACAGTCTGTGAACGTTTTCCAGAGCTTGATGTTATACCTTCTTTTACCTATAAGAAAGTGAACGAAGGACAGTTGTGAACACGCTTAAATACAATCAAATGTACCTGATTATATTGATATGCAGCTCTGCCTGGTGACGCAAACAGAAAACAGAAAGGAACCCAAGCAGACACAACTAACTCACACTCATCATAGAATCCATAAATTCTGTTGATGGAAGCGCACTCGTGGTTTCCCCTCAGCAGAAAGAAGTTTTCTGGGTATTTGATTTTGTAAGCCAGCAGCAGACAGATTGTCTCCAGGGACTGCTTTCCTCTGTCCACATAGTCTCCCAGGAAAAGGTAGTTGCTCTCTGGAGGGAAACCCCCATACTCAAATAGCCTCAATAAGTCGTAATATTGCCCATGGATATCACCTGCAGAAACAATATTTTTGTATAAAGAAAAAATTGTTAATGGGTTACAAGTGACTTATGCACGTGATTTAAGTTTGCATCTTCATGAACTTTCCCCAGTCTACTCACCACATATCTTAAGGGGAGCTTCGAGCTCCAGCAGAATTGGCTGGCTGAGGAAGATCTCCCTGGACTTGAGGCACAGCCCTCGAATCTCGTTCTCCTGCAGCTGCACATTCTTTCCTGGTTTTGCTCCTCTGACTACAAATGAACAACCCAGACAAAGCAGGTATCTTATTATCTGATCCACTATTCCAGCCACTGATAAGAGCCATTAACCTTCAGATACTTGTGTGTGATCATGTCTGTGGCTAGGGCAGGCCGACAAATGACTGGTCATGCAATGTTTATGATTCATGTGTGGCTTCCGCTGGCTTCCAGGAACAGTGTGCGCCATCAAATCATTTTGACGACATAATGTAAGGCAAATAAATGCTATTTAACAGCGTAAAATGGCCACCTACACCCTTTAGTATACATACATAATATGACATTACTTGTGGGAATATAGCTACTAGTTTTCAGTTGAAATCCTCAAGCGGACACTCAGTAGAACAATGCTAGCTCTAGTACTGCTAGCTGGTTAGCTATGCTCCATAAACTAACTGTACTGTACCGGTTGTCTTTTATCTGCTGCTGCTGGTCGAAAGCTCCGCTACCCAACTAGCTCACTACCTAGCAATACAATAATGCACATATCTGAACTTGACAGAGGTAGAGCTACGCAGTTGATACAATATCGTAAAACCTGTCCTTACCTTCTAAAAGACGCTGAATGATACTGTCTATATTTAGTTTGTCAACATCGGCCATGGCGACGCAAAAAATTTACTGAGTGAGCTGCAAATCTAGGGCTTGTTGTTAGCTAGAGGAGTATCGAGTTAAATAATATGATATTAGCTACGGAAAATTGGTCGTTTTGAAAATCAAAAAAGGGGCGGATTAAACCCTACTTCTAAAATTGTATTCGGTAGTCTCTTATATACAGATATTTACTCTGGCATCTCTGGTTTGCCCAAATCCTCCTCTAATATTGGCTGCAATCTACCGGGAAAAAATATTGTGCGTTAGCCGCTGTCAGCTAGCCGTAAGCTAACGATGCCCCCTGTCATTATTTAGCCACACCTACGACTGCTGGGTAGAAGGCTGATATGCAGTGGCAAATTTGACAGATGCTGCCATCTGCCGTGTGGGAAGCTTACAGTGCCTATGTCACCCTTATATGACTTTTGAAAGTGAGACGAAAGTCTTTTCACTTATCCAACAACCCCACAACTTTATTGTATAATTATTGTTTTCATCCCCTGTTGGATTCACTGGCAAGTGTGAGCGAAGACACAAATGGCAGTCATTTAGCAGTTTATTTTTAAGCTTACACAACAACCAGTCTGACAACAACCAGAATATGAATATATTATATCCACTCATTGCATAGTGCATGGTTCAACAGTGATCAGAAGTCATTTGGGTCCAAATAACTTTATTTACAAGATGTTCATCCCTGAACACATCAGACATTTCCTGCACAGGAAATACATTGATGAACAGCACTGATGAACAGCATTGATGCACAGGAAAAGGACCACAACATAGCCAAGCAAAAAATGTGTAGTGGAGCTATTCTTGATCTTTCTCCTCTCCATGTGTGATGATGTAGACCAGGTTGTTGTAGTCCAAATTCCCAGCAACATCTGGGGGGAAGGCTGCAAACATCTGCTCCATCTGAATTGATAGATGAACCAGATACTACTTAATAGGTAAAACATTATTTAAAAAATACTATTACATTCCAGTTTCATGGCATGATGAAATATGGGGGGTAGGGACCCCATTAGTGCTAGTTAGTGCCTATCATGATAACATGCACCAGAATGAGTGTTTTGTCTGACCTCTTCAGGAGAGAACCGGTCGGCCTGAGTGGTTAACATCTGTGTCACACTGTGGAGAGAAGCAGTAGTACTCATCACAGGTGTAAATGCCTCCACGCCTCATATCCTGTCAGTAGACACTATGTATAGACACTCACAAGTCCTTCTTCAATGTCCCCTTTCCTTCAGGATCAAATACTTTAAAAGCATTTAGTATGGTCTCCTCTGCGTCGGCACCTTAGGGAATAAGGACACATGGACACTGTGAACTTTAAATCCAAGATTAACACTGAGATTGTCACATCTATTTACATCTTCATCCAGGTGGACATTTCCACTTGGGTCGTTTTTTAAATGCAACTTGTAAACAAAGATGAAAAGCAGAAAACGTATTTTCTCTTACCCTTTAGCTTCTCTCCAAACATGGTGAGGAACACTGTGAAGTTGATGGGCCCTGGAGCCTCCTTCAACATCTCATCAATCTCCTCTTGCTTCACATTTAAACGACCTAGAACAGAAGCAGGGATTAGGGGCCACAAATCTGACATCGTAACAGCATGATGCATTTCCCATGCAAAGGATGGAATTACACTGTCAACATGAAAGTCCTATGTATGTATGGACCCCCCCTTCCCCCCCACACACACAGACACCCTACACACACACACACACACACACACACACACACACTTATAGTTACCCAAAGCTGCAAATGTGTCTCTTAGGTCATTTTTGTCTATGAAGCCATCTCTATTTTGGTCCATGATAGTGAAGGCCTGTGGGAAATGTATGGTTGTTAGGGCCAGGACACGCTTGTTTCTTTCTCTGTCAGATTATCCTAATATCAACATTGAATGCATGAATGAACACTGACTTCTTTAAACTCCTGGATCTGAGCCTGTTCAAACATAGAAAACACATTGGAGTTGGCTCCTTCTGACCTCTTCTTTGCTTTCTTGGGAGCCTGAGTGAGAAAAAAGCCCACTGCTTTTAAACTCAATACAGTTGGCACACAGCTGGCACAATCCACCCATCAATGAAAAGGATCGCTATTGTTTTATTATTGTGATGATCACGACACGTTATTTCAGACAACATGATTGCAGTCAAAAGATAACATTAATGTTGTAACCCAGATTTCATAGTGAGGTGTTTTGTCACTGAAACATCTGCAGAGTCCCATTTTCTCTCTGATATTATAATTAGCCCGGTTAGGGAGTGGTCGTCTGGCTCTTCACGCCCTTGGATCAGATGGGGGATTACTCCTTGTGGTCAGGGTGGTGACAGGGTGGCGCAGTGGGCCATGTTTCACTAGAAATCCAATGAAGGCTAGGATTATGCAGAGCTATTTACATGACTGCCGCAGAACAGTGAAGTGTAAGGGAAGGCATTTTGATGACATCACACTGCCTGGATTCACAGTCCACCCAACAGCTGCTGCCTATTGTTGCAGTGGATTACCCAAACAGTTGTGCCTCGCAAGATAAGGTCATTGTGTCTCATGGAAGTGTTGCATGTAGATTTTTGACTCACAATTGTCTGCTTTGAATGCAAGCACAATGATCAAACAATGCACTAATTAATGAGAGCATTTGCTCTTTTATCTCAATAAACAGGTTTTATAGTTAGAGCATGTGTAGTTTCTTAGGATGTAAAGATAAAAACTCAAGATTCTCAGAGATGATTTACTCAGACCTATTCTATCTATTTCAACACATTGTCAGACAGGCAAAACATTAAATCTTCTTCATTCACAAGATTCAGTCTCATACTGTACATATCATGAAACTACAGTAAAACAAACATGAACCATTAATCTCTCTAACAAACAATCCTTCAAAATAGTACAGATTTAAAGTATAGTTTTCTTCTTAAATAATCTACTTCTACAATGGCTGTCTAAACCTTTTTGAGATCAGAGGCACTTAAGTGAAGAACTCAAGCATCTAGAAAAATCAACTCACCATCTTCTTGTACGGTAGCTGGAGAAGGACAAACAGTGCTCCTTGATGCCTCAGGATGGGGCAGTATTGTCATCTAGGGCTACATATATAGGCTACTGATGCCTCAACAGTTGTGACTGCCCATATGCTATAAATAGCCTATGCCTTCTTTAGGCAGTGTCACAGGTGAGGAGATCAACTCCTTTTCCCTTTCCCATCATTCATTGTCCAGTGCTGCAACAGTATGAGATGTGGGGTAACTGCACAGTGGTGTATCACACTCCTGAGACACAGGACCGGACGAGCAGAGGTAAGGCTCAGCCCAAAGGGTAGAGCAGCAGGATTGATTGACAGCTCCACTTGTAGTGTTCCATCCTCTTGCTGTCTCATGGCGACCAGAACTAAACTGTGATTTAGTTGACGACAGGGTCATGTCCCTCACAGTCTAACAATTGGATGACTTGTTTCCGGGTGCTGAGTCTGTCAGTGTACTGTTAAATATACAAATCATAGATTGATGAAAGGGGTATAGTGGAAGGTGCTCATCGTGTTCTTTACCCTCATGCACAAATGCTAGGATGTCTAATGTTACAGGATTGGTACTCCCCCATTAGGAGTGTTCAATCCCAGGGACAGCCGTTTGCCCAATGTCACAAATCTTCCATTCCTCAAAACTGTTTGAGTAAATGGAGTCCCAGTAGGTGATGTAATCAGACAGCAAGAAGACCAGCTAGTGATTTCAGTTATTTTAAATGTCTATATAAATGAATCTATACCTTTTATCAACGATCTGGAATATCGGATTATATTTTGAGGTACAGTTTAAGATTGAGGCACAATGTTCTTTAATATCTACTTTTTATATAAATTATAACTTTTAGAGTAGCGTATAGATAAATAGTTTAACAAATATCACATGGGACACATTCTAAACACACACAGGCACACATGCAAGAGAAATCCTTTAACGATTTTTTTTTGGGGGGGGGGGGTAATTTGGTTGTTTCTACAATTGTCCGGTAGATGGCGTAAGCAACACATCTTTGCTTATCAACAGATTGATATCGGTACGTGAACGATGATCCAGCAATAAAACACCTGAATGTTAAAATGTTGAATCCACAGCCTCCAATTGATGCTAATTGCTTGAAATATCACAAGGCTGATCTTTTTATTCGCGCCACATCCACATTTGCACACTAGACATCAACAATTGCCTCTGTACCTTTTATGGATCAATATGTTGGATAATGAGATCTGTTGGAAGAGACTGACAGGTCTGTCAACCTTGAACGACTATACGTTTAAATAAACTACACAGAACCGGGTTTCTGGTGGCAACATTGGCATTAATTTGCCCCGTTATACCAAACCTTGCATTGAATATTACGTTTCTTGATAAATCATAGCTAACTAAGATGTTATTATATTCTTATAAGGCTTTGCATTTCACTCCCACCCTCGAGCCACAAATAAAACGCAATAATACTGAAACTTTTGATATGAGTCCCTCAGTTTCCCCCGTAGGTATTTTGTGTCTGGAATATTGTTTCACATTCTTCCCTTTGTGTTGTGAGAGGTAAAACTGACTTATATGCAAATAATTTCCACTCACCGGGGCCATTATTTAAGGCATGTATCATTGTAGAGATGCCCATTACAGTTATCTGCTGAGGGTGCATTGTAACTTACCTATTTTTGCAATGGCATTCAAGCATGGGATTGTATTTTTATGTCTTTTGGGGGGGTGGAGGGGGGGGGGGGTCGATAAGGTGACAATTGATACTGAATACTTTCAATATTCAAATGTATTTTACAAAAACAAGATTATGGCCAGCAGGGGGAGCTAAGGACGCAAACTTTTGCATTGTTAAATGGTCTCTCCTTTCTGGGTGAAAGATTGACTAAATAGTATGATTGATCATTTGTAAGATGAATAATTATTTACTAACCTTCAGAAACTAATAGCGCAGGATGAGTGTAGAAAACAGAGGTCAGAGAAAATAAAGGGATATTACAGATAATATATTTATTGCATGCTAATTGGGCTCCTGGGATATCACTAACTTGATACCCGGTATAACAACTTTTAGTCAACTTTACTGTCTAATCTAAATTTGTGCTATGCAATAATTAACCGTATAAGTGCATTATTATTTAACCCAATTGGAGCCTTGCTTTGAGGCAATTGTTTAGATGTGTCCATGTTATCAATTTCTACTGTAAATACATCGTTACAGCCTCAACTCGTGTAGCTATTAGGTAGAAAACAGATTTACACCAGAACCCAATATTTGTCACATTTCACTTCACGACCATTTCAGAGATCAAAATCAAATTAGGCTTCTGGCTTAAAGAGAAATATTGACAAATATATACCAACTCCCAAAACTAAGTTGACATCCCATAATCATAGCCTATTTATTGTGCATTGGGCAAACTAATAAGCACTTATAGGCTATATGCTAACTCTCAAATAAAGTTCTATAAAATAAAGTCTAGTGTAGCCTGAAACATCTGCGCCAATTATTAAGAGTGTTTTTGGTTGTTGTTGTTGTTACAACCAAACACCTGGCCAAATACCCCAGGAGTTGCCTTTTTCATGTAGCATATTCGTTTGTGATAGTAAAACACACGGAATAACACACAGGCAATAGGCTATTGTAGTTCTCTTTTCCTTTTCCAGACAGTATTGATCAGCCCCTTACGTCAGTATTGATAACTTTGCCAAACCAAAATCAAGTGCAATTGCCCAGTTTATCTCTTGGACTGCACAAATGCATGGCTACAGTTTTCTTACACTTTTAAAACGCACGGGGTCCATAATATCGCTCCAAAGATATTGGCGGACTTGCCAAAGATATCAAGGGACTCTCATGTATTCATTACTTTTTTTTCAAGGAGTAAACGTAAACGTTGTTTAACGAGGGGAATCCAGCCCACATATTTATTGCAGCCGCTGAAAAAATCTCTTCAATATCCCCCAAGATGGCCGCCGATGTGGGATCGATGTTTCAATATTGGAAGAAATTTGATCTACGGCGGCTTCAGGTTAGTGTTATCCTTTACATTTACCTATATGCGCCTTTATAGACGTTTATACACTTGAAAACGATGCGAAATATGTTTTTCAGGACTAATTCTTTATGTTACTAGCGGTGTTGCATTGATAGTTATTAGAAATTGATCCTCTTCTGCCTTTGTTCAGTTCAATCATTGATCAGCGATGGAGCGACCATAGAATAGCACAGGCGCTCTGTAGCCTAGCCTGCGCTCTGCGCTCACCACTGGGATCAGGACCATGGACATTGCCTATATTTTAAACGTTTCTGTTTATTTACAGCGCTTATACTTGGTGTACATACAGGATTGAAACTTTTAGTATTCTTGCGAATCGTGCTCGTTGACGTAACTTTTTTAGTTTCCAGTTAAATGTTTCATTTCATTTGTGAGTCGTATGTTGCCGACCACTGCATCTGTTTTAGTTCTGCTAGTCTACATTTTATTCAGGGATATCTTGAAGTCGATTTGTATTCAATTGAGTCGGATCAACTTCTACACGATATGCTGCCTATCTCATGAAAAGTTTTTTTTGTTGCGTGCGCAATACTGACGACTGGTTATGTTGTCAGTTTTAGGTTATTTGATTGGGCTTATCGTTTTTTCTTTTAAAAGATTTGGAAATATAATTTTGACAATGCTATGTTTCCTGTGATTTAATTTGATATTGCTATATCCTAATCTAGGCTATATTCGATTATGTTGCCTGCACGTTAAGCAGGCTGCAAACTGAATAAGCCAAATGGGGTATGGCAATACACATTGCATAGGCAATTGCAGTTTTATTTTTCGCATGTATCCCACACATTGTAGCTTTTTTGTTCTATGGCGAGGCGAGGCTATTTACAATCTTTGCTGACAACTTTAACACATATATGCACATGCCTAGGTGTAGGCTATTTAAAAATATCCTATACGTTTTTAGATTAAGGCTGCAGTCCAATGTTGGCCGTATATGCAACATTATGTCGAACATGTCTGCAACATTGCTTTGCGTGCTAGTCTTTACGGAATAGGGTATGCTTGAAGAAGCTAAGCGTTTGTGTTTTCTTCACCCCCCCTCCCTTTCTCTCAAGCCGCATTGTGAGCACTAGGCTACACGGGCAAGGACTGTGTAATTGTATTCCCCGCTAATGTTTGTAAATCAGGCTCGGCCAGCGCAAGGGCACTGTCTCTGCCGTATGATTGATGTTCTGTAACATGAGAAATGACAGGAGCATGGCACGCCAGGTCCCACGGAAAAACCTACCGAGAAGAAATCAGATCTGTTCTAGGTTGTCTTGTGTGGCCGATTATTATTCGCCCCCCCCCCCCCCCCCCCCCCCCCCATCTTTGGACTACTCATATAGTCGAGGATCCAAAAGGCCAGTTATGACATTCCGTTGGTGTTTTATTCTTGCCTGTTGTAAAGTCGTATGCTTCTGCATCATCAAACTGGGACCAAAGGTTTAGTTTGAACAAAATCTATTATTCGAAAATAAATATAGTCTAAATTGAACGGCAGCTCTGTTTTGAGGTGAGTGTATTAAATAATGATGAAGCCATAATGAATTTAGATAACGTATGCCTATAGATATGCATAATTAATACGATCATATGAATTTCAATCTCTCTAACAACAAAAAGTGTTAATGCTAAATCTGAAGACTGTCAGTTGTCAAGTGATTTTATTATTGATCTTGGAACTGATCTTGTCTGTATACGTCTTGCAAGTATGACAAACAAGGATGCACACATGCATCTACTGTAAAGACAAGCCTGCTTCTTTGAGCCCATTATATTCATGATTTCACATAAAACACATAAAATGTCCTTACTGATTGTTACATTAAACAGCATACTGCAGCATAAAAGAGTCATCAAATGTCAGTCTATCATACTTATCAACATTAGATATACTGTACGCCTCGGAGACATCACTATATCAGCAATAATAACTTTTTACAATCTGAATTTGTCACCCCCAACAGAAATCCGACAGTTCTAAGCTCCAGACTTTCAATATAGTCTTCATGTGCATACTACTGTAATCAGTGGCATAGTGGTAACGGAAAAAGTGGGTAGATTAATAGCAAAAGAACAGAATCTGCACATTAGTAGAGATTATTCTAGGTATTCCATGTAGTAAATTAATCAACTGACACTTTCTAGTGTGAAACTTTCACCCTATTACCCATTAAAGCCACAATAACAACGGTTGTGCAATTCATGTTTTGTGAACTAGATTATATGAAAATAATGATTCACCTGGAGCGTAATAAACAGAGGACAGAGAGAGGGAGAGCATAGAGGTGGAGTGACCTTGGTTCCTGCTGGCAGCAGGTCACACGGCCATTGCCGCGGTAATCATTCACACCAGCCAGATGGCGTTTCCGTGGGCGACCATGGAAAGGACGGGTCAGGAGTTGTCCTGCCAGGTCCTGCTGGGCCCAAGCTCAAATCCCATCCAATAGGGTGAAGGCCCAGGAGATCACTCAGCCAGTAGGGAGCATCCTTAGACATTAGGAGGTGAGCTAAGACTGTGTTTGTATGGACAATGTTAACCTGCTGTTACCACGAACATTCATCTTCTCATTGTATTAGCATATCATTGGACGTAACTGTCTCTGAATATTTCTGTAGTAATATTTCATGGTAAGATATAACATTTGTTGATTTGTATCTTTTCGGAGAGCTTTCATATGCTTCATCCGTAATACTTGTCTGTCCAGACTCCATACAATGACGTCTCTCATTTCATTCAGATTCAGGAAAATACTTACGTTGTTGCGGTGATAATAATGTTACTTAATAGGATTTTTGATGCCTCTTTGTCACCACGCACCTCTCTCCATCCTTCCACGTGGCACCGAGGTTTAGATCAGGAACAAAAGGCTATGATTGTACTACATTTAGCATGACTCAGGCTCTTTGGTGTCAGCCTTAATCCAGCACACAGAGGGAACAGTATTGCCAAACAGTGAAATTGCTTTGCAGCCAGTGAGCCTGGATGCCGTCACTGCCAGCCTTCCCTGCGTACCGTGTGCCAGCATCTCCCGCCCCCCTAAACCTAACTCTGCAATCTCAAATTGGCTGTGAAAATTGGTCTCCATCTCCCTTTCATTCATGCTTTAATAGATTTGTTTGTTGTTATTGTGTATGTCACACAAGGTGCCAACATAATCTCATCATTTACAGGAAGTGTCTGGGCCAGAGCACTAAAGTGTGAGGGTTTGGTTCCTGAGAAAGCTGTGTCCAATATAAGTGTTCAGGCAGGCAGACAGACAGGGAGGGAGGGAGACAGGGATGGAGGGAGGGAGACAGGGAGGGAGGGAGACAGGGAGGGAGACAGGGAGACAGGGAGGGAGGGAGGGAGGGAGGGAGACAGGGAGGGAGACAGGGAGGGAGGGAGGGAGAGCAAATCACTCCTCAGGCAGCCATTGAAAGTCTCAACAACAAACAGCAGGGGCGGCAGGGAGGCAGCATGGGTCTTGGAGACTGAGCCTCAGGGAATGCAGTGAGACCTTCCCCAAAGCTCAGTGTGAGCTAAGTGTTGTTGTTTTTTTTTAATGTAATGGAGATTTAGCTCCAACCAAGGCTTTTAGTTGCAATCACACACGTCAATGTTCTTTGCAATGGAAAATGATAGGAGGGAGAGTGTGTCAGAGTTTGATTTACTCTAAGCCGCTGCCTTTAGACAGTGATGACAAAGACGATCTGAACGGGGGAAGCTTGGAACAGCAGTAACTAGACTCAATTGAGTTGTGTGAAATCCCAGCGCCATAACCCCGGCGGTACATGAAACAGGCAACGCGAGAAAGAGAGAAGTTCAACAGACTTCAGCATTAAGCTATTTAACCTCTCTAGTGCGTGAGTGGCAAAGACTTCAAAGGGCGACGCTTCTGCGTCGGGAGCAGAATGACAACTATGGCGAGTGAACGCGCAGAGAAACACTAGGCCTGTCGCTGTTGTCAGCTTAATCACTTTGACCTTCCCTCCTTCTGATCTCCATACCCAACCTCAGCCTACTCGTCGCGTTTACGTCCCTGTCTCCAGAATACGTCTTGGTATTCGATAGGTGTTAGATGTCGCCGAGATGATGACTAGTGCCGTTCTGAAACAGCTGCCACTGTAGCTACCTGGTTTGAAAAATACAACACTCGTTATTACAAAGAAGAGGACAGCATGATATCAGTAATATTGATTGTGTTATTTACGTTAGGAACGAGTATTTATTGAGCTTACTACCATCATTTGTCATTTTTAGAAAATGTGTAGTTTTTTTGTTGACAGTACTGTTTTTATTCTATTTGCTCCTGGTGGCTAGGGTTCTAATATGGTGGATCTTGGCGAGATCAGTCACCATGAGGGGTGCACGTTTGGTTTAGTGGTCTAAGTATAGACTAACCACAACAACCAACCTTAGCACAGACACATGATTCTTCATAGCTCTCTCTCTTTTTTCTCCTTCTGGCCCCAGGCTATAGAAATTGCTTTGCAGGAGTAAATAACCAGCTTTAACAAAACTTCAGGGACACATTATTCTGCAGAAGGAAGGCTCCATATCACCAGGGCAGCTCCTCTTCTCTAGCACCGAGCCAGGCGGAAGCTTCAGGGGAAAGGTAGTGGCTCATTGCTATGGGTACAAAGCTGGGTCGTCTCTCCCTGCTGACAGCCAGTCCCCTGCCCAGTGAGTCCATATTGAGCTGTGTGTCTCTGCTGTAGTCCAGCTTTATTTGTTTTGACTGTCTGACGGCACTGCAGACGTATTGAGCACCAGCCTTTCTTGTTCATTTGAGTGAGCTTACATTGAATCCCCCCATTCTCCTTTCTCCCTCAACCCCCCCCCCCTTCCCTCACTGCACACCCCTCTTTAACCCTGTCTGCGCCGGTGCGGCGTGTTTGGCATGGTTTCAGTGACTGTAATTCTCCTTCCATTGTCCATTTCGTCCTTCATGGATAGAATAGCAAAGCCAGGTCTTTTTGTGTTGAGTATGGGAGTATGGGAGTCTGTATGGCGCTGGTCTTTGGTGATGTGGGGGTTAGCATGGTGTGAAGGGGGCTCCCGAGGCCCTACACAAATGAGATCAATGCCTCACTGCCCCTCTTAGAGGTCCCTATGGGGATCCTGGACTTATTACGTGCCCTGTGTTTACTAGAGAGGAGGACTAGGAGGTTTCTGCTTGGCGTCTTGTTTGTGGGGCCCATTTGTACTCATTTAAAAGGGGGTGAAGGAGGACCTGAGAAACAGGGCCTCAGTGGATCTTCTGAGCATTAAAGCAGCATTTGTTATCACTAAGCAGATGTCCTTTGATTTATCAAAATAATGCAAAAGGTGGGGTACAGCAAAAAAACAGATGGATCTGGCTTGTTATGTTAGCCGGTCTTGTCTTTGTGCAGCTGCTACCCCAGCACACTTAATTACTCTCTTATTCATCCCCAACAATGGGAGGAGGATGGAATAAATCTGAGCGCAGTCCTGGTTTTCTTTTTTCTTTTTTTTTTACTACGAAGGTGTAGACTGGGACCCTAAAGCGAGCGAGTGGCTTCAAGAGAAACAGTTTATCATTTTTAATGGAGAGGAACAGGAAGTGAGAAAGGAAAGCGGTGCTCGTGTGATTTATCCACCTCCTCACTGGGGAAGGGCAGCAGGTCTGTCTCTCCATCCAGTCCTCTGTTTACACTTTTGATGGCGGAGTGCTATTGTGAATTGAGTTGTTCTTGCAAATGTTGTGACAAATGCTTGTGTCTCATTCTGTACTTCCGTCGGTAAACCCTGTAACTCATTCATTGTTAATACTTCCAAAAACAACATACAGTGCTGATTTTCACCATTACGTGTGCACTTAACAAATATATCTGTCATTCATTTATTTTCTATGATTTATTACTTTTCTGTCTATTTGAAGAACACTGAAGTAACAGTTTTTCAAAACACGGTTTCAAGATAATTAATCATTTATTACTTTTGAACTCTCAGCCAAAACAAACCCACATAAAAAAATTGTGTGTTTTGTTTCGGAAGTACGACTGCAGGGTTTGTTGATTTGGTGTGGAGAGCATGACTTCAGAGATGTCAGAGTAGGTAGAGGATAAATATGTCCAGATCGTTTCTACCACCGAACACAAACCTGTTTCCCCGTCCATCACGTTCCTGTTTCCATGCAACGGCTTCTTTTAGCGAGTCCTTTGATGTCATTCCTCTTTTGTCACCTACTCACTTATTTTGGTGGTAGAGGACGTTTGAGTATTGATTAGGTGTTGCAACTGTGTTAGCAGCTGTGTGAGTGTGTAATATAGGCCCTGAGGCGATCCTCTCTTCCTGGTACTCTCAGGGCGCCTTCTGAACTCTCTCATCTCAGTTAAATATGCAAATGTTCATAGCAACAGGGTCACTACTTTGGCATTAGTATGTGGTTACAGACGCCCTTATCTTGGTACAGGAAGAAAAAAAAGGAAAATAATTGCACCAGGTTTTGAATTGTAATTAAAAAATAAAGAGAAAGAACAAAAGGATGAATTGAATCTCCTTTTTCAATTTTCCTTTTCGGGTTCTCACTGCATTCCCCTATAGTTCCCCCCTTTTTTAGATGAATCTTATGATACCCCCCACTCTCTCCCCCCCCCCCCACTCTCTCTCTTCTCTCTCTTTCTCCCTCCCTCTCTCTCTCTTTCTCCCTCCCTCTCTCTCCTCAGCGGTTTTCCCCAGACAGGTTCCATAGTGTTTTAGAGGGGATGGATTTAATTGCTCTGTGGGGATTGGTTGGCTGTGCCGGGCTCGGCTGTTTAATTAGTGTACCCTGCCGGGATTGGTTTAATGCTTCATGATCTTGAAATTGTCTGATTGTTCAGCCCTCTGGGGACTCTCAGTGCCTGCGTAGGCCAGCAGGTTTAGCTAAACGTTGCTCCAGGCTTCTGCTGGCTGTGGCTTGAGGAAAAAAACCCGTCCGAACCTCAACAGTGAGATTTCAACCAGAGGGCTAATACTGTACCTTTTATTATGGGATGCCCGGGGATCTCACACGTGAGAAAGACATTTAGGTACAGTAAAGACGCAGCTCCATAGGGCTCCTTCTGGACCTGGGATCTCTGCTAGCACGGTGTTCGGTACACAGGGGAGTGGTCAGGATGGTTATCGTCTGGAATGAACCCACGGTGGTTGCGTTCCCACACGTCCACTTGATTAGATTGATTGAAACAAATCAAGTGTATTTGAAAGGTTTATCTCACTTTCTGCACTCTGGTTCCTCATTTTGATCGCAAGCCTCACCTCATCCTCTTTTTGTGCAACTATCAGAAAGGCCTCTGGTTGTGTGAGTTATGTGCATACTCACCTTGAGGGAGGGAGCTGTGGAAATTGCATTTGTGTAAATGGCAGAGGGGTGTGTGTGTGTGTGTGTGTGACATCTACACTCCAATGGGTTGCCCTTGGTGTGGTTCAATCATAGCATAGATGCTGACCTTAACCGTAAATGTGCTTGGCATCAGATGGGTGTGTGTGTTGTGGCGAGGAGTCCTAGTCCAAGAGCCTATTGAAGACTAAAGTCATTCCGCTTCATCAGATGTATCGAGCACCGCCTCTCAAAACGCTCAACCTTGAAGAACATGAATCTCCGCTGGATGATATAACAGATATTTATCTCTACCCCAGTTTAGATTATATAGTGCATTTTTCCTGTCTGTGAATGACGGTAAGTGTTAGAAGTGTGCTGTGGTTGATTGCTGTCCGTTTGGGAGCCGTTAGAGTTTGTAGGGATAAATCCTCAAATAACACTCCGAATTGGTGCCACCTTGACTTGTGTTCCGCTGCTCCTGATTGGTCTGTCTCGTGAGCACACGGGGGGGGGTGAGCCCCCCCGGGCCTGTTTTTCCTGTAGTCCTGAAGCCCCAGAGGTAGGGGGCGGTTGCACAAGAACACAATCACCAAGGCGATGGGAAGCATGACAACGGAGAAGTAGTTGCCAGCCGTGTTCCCCACCCTAGCCCTTCGC
The DNA here is from genome assembly GCF_038355195.1 of Osmerus mordax. Classification (NCBI taxonomy): domain Eukaryota; kingdom Metazoa; phylum Chordata; class Actinopteri; order Osmeriformes; family Osmeridae; genus Osmerus; species Osmerus mordax. Next base: position 3,049,287 of record NC_090077.1, on the reverse strand, counting down.
CCTCTGAGGGAGAGATGGCCTGATTACTAAAAGACTCCCTGGCTTTCAGGAGGCCCCTCTTAAGGTGTTCTAATTGTTTGCGTGATGATAAGGGGTGAGGGCAATCAAAGGTCCCTCGTATCTGTGGATTCTTCATTTCCAGAATTAATTTCAAGTCGCTCCGTCAATATATTTTGCATTTGTTTTTCATCCTGAAGTCAAGTTTTTCTTTGGATGGAATTCAACTCATCAGATAGGTGGCAGAGGTTATTGTTGTCTACTGTTGATGTTGTTGGTCTTGTCTAAATGAGTGAGGATGGGATCGTCCATAAAGGCAAAAGGGATCCATTGTCCAGGTCAATAATAATAACAGCCTATTATAAATGCCTCTAAAGAGTCAATGTTCTGCTACTGGTTTTCCTATATAGAGAATGGAAGTGAATCCCAGCCCCACCCCATGTTCGGGCCTTTCGGGCAGAGTGTAAGTCCAGCATCCGTCTAGACTTGCGACATCATTAACCCGCTGTGACCTCAGCCACTGATGAATTCACTCTCACAACCCCTGCAGCCCATGGCTAGCGGCCACCCCCCCACCCCCCCCCTCCTCTGGGACCCAGGGCTACTCTGCTCTGGCCATTACAGCCACTGGCCTCCACTGCCTGGCATTAATAGGCGAGCTGGCCGTAGCCTCTCCCAGACTGCTGAATAATTCAAGGCGTCTGGGCCATGTCTGGTCTCAGGGGCACTGAGGGACGTGCGCCGGGGTTCAGGGTGCTGGGGGGGGGGGGAGCGGTAGGAGGTGCAGGGGTTAATAACAGGTCTGCCTCTCGGTGTCAGCAGCTGCTACCCCAACCCCACCCCGCTCCACCCTGCGTATGAAAGAATCCTGTTCAGTTGATTAGATTTTTCTAAATGGATCAATTTTTAATCAGCGGAGCATCTGACGACGGTCAATACCATTGTCGCCGGGAAGACAGTTGCCGGACAACCGTCTTTATTTACAGGAATGTTTGTTTTTTACTGTATGCAGATGGGGAGACTGGAAACGGCACCATCAGGCCTCCGCATCACTGCAGCTTCTGGTACCACACGGCAGGAATACTGCTTTTTAAATCCGCCAGGCCCCAGCACACACACACCTCACCCTGCTCCTGCCTGACTTACTTAGGGATCGGACTGTGAGGGTTTATTTCTACCAGAGCAGAGAGGTGATTAGCTGTGGCTCGGTGTGTATCTGTGTCTGTCCGGGAGAGAGGGGCCTGGTTCTAGCTGCCTTGACTGCTCGCTCTCCCATCTGCATTCACATAAACAGTGTGTGGGAGTAAGGAGCCTGCGAACTGGCAGTAATACTGCTATCAAATTTTCATTGGGCCATGGGGAGACCCCAGCACGTTAAATAATGAGAGGTTTATAAACGCTACATTCAGACCCTCTCCAACATTGCTGTCTTGATCTAGTTATGGGGGGAAATTAACAGAGATATATTCTTCGTTGCACCTAAAACCAATTTTTCCACTCAAGGATGCATTCTTACGAATATTAGCTGTTGTCTTGAATGACCGGTATGTCTGTTTCAATTTCATAATAGAGTTGTCCACGGAAAAAAAAGTTATTTTATGCTTTGTGGTTTCAGTGCTTGGAGATACAATAGTTGCTTTTACTTGAAAGAGTCCATTGTTACTCACTAGGGAAAATGGTTTTGAATCTGTGTGCCACAGAGCCGGTAGCATTGTTTTCTTCCATTCACGCTCTGATTATACAACTGTGGAAGCTGGGCTTGCTTTTGAATTCCTAGCTGATTGCATGCCTGCAGCTGTATGCTTTCTCTGGTCGTCGTTTTACACCTTCTTTTGATAACGTCCTACTTTTTGCCAACCTGTGAGACAATTTTCTGAGAGAAAGATTCAAGATGATACACCGCACACTTGCGCTCAATAGCTGCTTGCGTAGTGTAAACGACGATCTCAACAAAGGAACAATTGTTGATCCTTCAAAGGTAATAAATATCGCCTCTATCAGGTTCTGTAATCCTTCAAAAAATAAATAACGTATCTTATCTGACAATATTTTCAACGTCTCCCAAGTCGATTCATATATGCAGACAGTGTAGTGCACGAGCTCTCTGACCCAGAACGCCATGTCCGGGGTCGTGGGGTTCCCCATGTCGTGTCCAGCAGTGCACCGTCCCCATTGTCTGTTTGTCTGTTTGATATTCAGAGGCAGCCATTCAGGGAGTCATCTTGGACCAGTGTAAACGAATTGGCCACAATCATTAGCTCGTGCTGCCGAGGAAGTGTTCATCGTTGTGTGCTTTTGCAGACCGTTTGGAGACCGTCAGTGGTCTCTCTCTTGGTCTCTCAGGTGCCATGGTTCTTCTGAGCATCGCCGGGGGTAAATATAGAAGTGCAGACTCTTAATGGGATGTTTTTGCATGCTTAATTGCATGTATGGATCGAGAGTCCATTAAAAGGCATCAGTGCTTTGAGGTCATGCATGTACAGTGCACATTTGCTTCCTTTTGATGGATTGATTCAGTGATTACCTGGAGTTTTTTTTTTGTTATCTGCGAGGAGTCATCAGGAAGCGACACGTGCTTATCATCTGAAGAGGTGTGAGATGAAAGCAGAAACGGGGATTTCAGAGTCAGAGAAGGGACGTCACACAATGACAGTGTTTTTTTTTTCCGGCGGTTGGCTTCGTTTCCTCATTTTCTCTTCCTTCCACGTAGTCCCTGAAAAGGTTTTGTTTGTACTGCGAGTGCAAGCGTGCTTCAGGGTGGCACCATAAATGTCCCGGGGGGAAATATCAGCCCTTATTTATTGGAGCCTCTTTAGCCTCAGTTCAATAGCAAGAAGTCTGAGGGCTGGGATTCTGGGAGACCGTCCGGAGGAGAGGGAGGAGCCGGGCCTGGCGTCAGCCCCCCTGACAAGCTCTTATTTACCGTCCAGATCTATGACTCATTTTATGTGCCTAATCGTAAAGCACTGAGATTTATCGGAGGCAACGGGACGGAGGGGAATACCCCAGGAGACTCACTGATTTAACCCCCCCCCCCCCCCCCCCCCAGCATGCTGGACTGGTCTGCAGGTACACCTGAGCCTGAGAAGCATAGCAGCCGCTTCAGGGAAGAGATACGAGCGTGCGCCCGCTGCAGATCAGGAAGTCCATATTTCTGCCAGATATGGACAGCTGATTGCTCATCTAATAAGGCAGCGGGGTCATAAAGATCGGGTGGGTTAATGGATGGATCTTTGAGGATTAAGAACAGCTTATTGGTCGGTTTCTTTGACCCTCTGGCTCTGCTAACAATGCATTGGCACTGTTTTGTGTGTGGTTTGCAGTGCAGGGGAAGATGACCACTGGAATAAACACTGCGTGTGTAGGAAAGACTGGAGGCTGTCTCTGTGAATAGGGCTTCTGATTCTGAAAACGATTCCTAAAAGATTTGATTCATTGGTTTTTATGCAGGCATATCTGGTATATCGTTTCTTTTTTTCCCCCCGATCAAACTAGATTAGGTTTTGACATTGTGTGAACACTGTAATCCTTGACTTTCCCTCTCCCAGTATTATAAGTCGAGTACCAACTGAATGTCTGCTGGAATTGTAATGGCAATAGAGATTGAAAAAAACAGAAGCTATTCTAATTCTGCTTTTGTTCTGACAAGTGTACACAAGTGCACTCACAGCGACTGTTATAGGTTGGCGCCGAAAATTTAAATTACAATTTCATTGTTGTGCTGGCTGTTTAATCCAATAACGATCTGATGTAACAAACCGCTATAATATCTCTCAGCATACTTAATCGGAGCAGACTTAGCCCTGTCACTTTTTATTAACCTCTGCTGCAGAGGGAGAAAGGCTTCTCTAATCCACCATTGTGGGGTTTGGCAGTCTGTAGCTAGTGCAAAACAGATTTGGCAGTCAGTGCCAAAGTAAAGGCTTTATAATGACAACGGGCCTCAGTGCTGTTTGATCTTATTAAATCTAATAGTGTATTGGTTTCGAGTTAGATGGGAGGGATTGGTGAGGAGGAGAGCTTGGGGTGGTCTTGAAGGGGTTTTGGAGGAAGGGTCAGTGGAGTGAAGGGTACCAGTGGCTGTGAGTCTCTCCCCATGCTCAATCATTTCACCCACTTCACCAGCTGGAAATTGACAAACAATTTAATCCCTAATGACCTTTAAATCCCTGAGTGTGTGTACACGTGGGTGTGTGTGTGTGTGTTCCTGACTCAGTTTGTTTGCTTGTCTTGCAGAAAGATTAGAGCCGGGTCACTCCACACACGCTGGAGATAAATTCATTGAGAAGTTGTTTTTCAAGTTTTGGATCGGTATTGGTTTACAGGGAAAAAGGCACCTTCATGAAGAAGTCTTTAGCCATGGGTCTTCAGTGTCAAATGACATGCTGACCTCATACTGTACAGCAGGACATCTGCAGCGTCATCACAGCACTCGACTCCTGTGTCTCGTCTGAATACAGACCTACAACTCCAACAGAAAGCTGATTGGTCGCCTGCTTAGCCTCACCGCAGTCATCTCAGGCCGAGGTCTCGGCCCCAAGATACAGGAGCGTTTTTTTTCCTCATGTGCTACGCTCATTTTGTCAGTTTGACTGTTCCACTTATTCCGTTTCTTTTGACTTGCTGAGCTTGAGGGGATGTGAGCACCATTTCGCAGCCAGATCGGAGTTGTGTTGATTGAATTAGACAAAGTCGGAAGATAATTAAGAACCGCAAGGCGCTGCAAAACTGTCTGCTTCCAAACTGGTGAAAATGAGACGCTGCCACATCAATGAGCTCGCCGACTCTGCTCTGTGTTAGTGCTGGGTTACATCAGTTGACACCTCAGCCGGCTGGAGCTGTGAGTCTCTTCCCTTTAATGTTTATCCAGATATGATTCATCACAACACCAGAACCCCTTGCATCTGACAGCGCACGCCATTTGCACAGCTTTGTTTATTTCTTTCACCTAAGCATTATATGATTTTAAGCTGCCAACTGGAGTTTAGCATAAACACCAAAGAGGGATGTCGACCTGACAAAAAAATGTTAATGTGAGGTAGAATGTCAAACCTGATTCTTTCTAAAACAGCAGCTAGTTTAAAATGTAAAAAAAAAACAAGATAAAACACTGAGATCAAGGCATCGGCATAATCTTTTCCAGTTCTGCGAAAGGACCATCTGCCCACAGTAGACTTTAGGAATCTCAGAAGATATGCATATCCTACTTATGTGCAGACATTATGTCTATTGCTACCTAGCTGTTGTCCTTAGTGTTGCTCTTAGAACACTCCAAGTAAACATCATCGGATGTAATCATCCAACCATTGTGTTGTAAAGCAGAGCTGTGTTATTACGACTACAATCCATTTCTCTTCTCGGCGCAGTCCCATGCAATTCAGTCCCTTCCCAATACACCCGAGTTTCCTGTATCAATAAGCCAAAAGGTGAGACATAATGAACAGCTGCTACTTGACTGAATAACAAATACTTTCCTGTGTTTAATGTAGAGCACAAGAGCCGCTCAATTAAATGTCAATCTTGTTTTCTGGGATGAATCGTGTTTTTGAGAAGTCATTCATGTAATTGGAAACGGAGAAGGACAGTTGGCTCTGTATGCGTTACACTGATCATCTTTTGGCAGCTCTCACCCTCTCACTCACCCCTCTCTGTTCCACTTTTTGGGGTTTTACGGACGCAGGAGGAAGTGGTTGTTCCTTCTTGCTCTCTCTTGGACATCTAGTCGGTTGTTAGTTGTCATCAGGGTTGAACATGCAATATAGCCTGACCTAAAGAACCGGGATGAACTGGAAAACCCAGTAAAAGATCCTTGTGTTTGGGGTCTGTGTTTAGGGTCTGTGTTTGGGGTCTGTGTTTGGGGTCTGTGTTTTGGGTCTGTGTTTGGGGTCTGTGTTTGGGGTCTGTGTTTGGGGTCTGTGTTTGGGATCTGTGTTTGGGGTCTGTGTTTGGGGTCTGTGTTTGGGGTCTGTGTTGCTGTCTGTGTTGGTGTCCGTCTGAATGTGAATAAGGCGGTTGGACTGCCCGCGGGGCTCGGAGGGTGGGAGTGCCAGGGAACACAGGGTGTCAGAGGCTAATTTTCGAAGCCACTCATGGGCTCCCATCTCTCACCGTGAAGTGGCAAGCGTGGCGAGTGGCTTGCACGTTGTCATGGATACTAAAGCATGGGACCCCAGAGATGGTGAGCAGGGGGACGAATGGCCGCCCTGACTATAGGATTCCTGTCAGCTCTGCCCTGATAGATGGCATTGATGGACCATTTGTCATACTGTAATTGTTCCAGCAAACACGGAATACCCACTAGTATAAATAGTGGTGTGGCGCTGGGCTAATAAAGCGAGGAAATGGGAAAGGATGCACTGATCCACTGCCGCCTTCACTTAAAGAGACAATGCCTCTGTTGACCAGGCTGGCAGCTGGACTGATTAGACCAGAAAAGAGCATGGCGAGGAAAAGCAGGCTGAGAGAGTAAAAATAAGGCAATCATAAAGCAAACGGCAGTCACTTGTGTGTATCGATGGGACCAGGCGGGGGTGAGGCCGGAGAAGAGGGCCCTGACAGCCTGGGGAAACAACACTAGTGTGTCTGGGAGTGATTCGTTTTCTGCCCTCTCTTTATTTCACCAGTGAAAACGATGCGGAGGAATGCTTGTCCAAGATAACAAATAAATGTGTGTGTGTGTGGGGGTTGGGGGGGGGGGGGCAGATTCATAGCCAGGACCAGGAGTTCTTTCAGAGAGCCCTGTGATGGCGAGCTTGCCTGAGCAGAGTACAAATGACTCTGGGTACAAAGGTAGTGTTTGTTCAGGCTTGTATTGGTATGGGCCCTGTATCTCTTGTGTCGCCATTCAGAATGACATACCAGGACTTCCACTCGGCTCTGTTTTGCTCTAGAAGGATCAGAACGTTGCCTGTTCGTCCAGATAGTCGTAGGAGATGACCTTGTGCTTATGTTGGGAAATACAATCGCTATGACTGAGTTGAGTCAGCGCCACAATTCCATGGGTCTTAATTCTGTGAAACCTGGAGCACTTCAACTGGAGTTAAAGATTAAACATGATCAATGTGTTTAAAAAAACTTTTTTTTACTGAGATTTCTCTGAGAGTGTGATTTGCCCTTGCCCTGGTACCCCAATTACTAGTATTGTTATGCAGTGTACTAATGTCATAATGTGTCTGTCAACAAGGCCTGTGGCCCAGAGCTCTCTGAAGCAGTCTGGACCTGGGGTCAGTACTGGAGGACCCCACCCCACTGCCTGGGCCCTGACTCCCCATGACTCTCGGAGCACTTAAAGCCTGACCTGGAAGTTCACCTCGAGCCTGATGGACAGATTAAAGGACCATTAAGCATAATTACCGTTTCAATTGGAGAGGGCAACTGAGAATGTCAGAAATGGTTACAAATTGTGGGCCCCATGCCCCCCCCACCACCCTCCTCCTCTCAAATGTTGAATTTAATTAGGTTTATCTTTCTTTTTGCTATCAACAAGTGCAGAGTTTGACAGGAAAATAGGTACTGAGTGTGGGAGTGGAAATGCCTTTTGGAATGAATGGAAAGGGCTTCAAGAGTCTCTAGGTGGACGTTAGATCTTTCACTTCTCGATATTTTGATGTTCGTTTTCTTGTTTTTGGCGGAATCTTTGGGGATAATCCAATCAGAGTAAAGTTGATGGCTGCTCAACAAGCTGTGACAGGTAGCTGATGTGATGTGGCGTAGTGCTGTGAGACTGTGTGTCTTGCCGCTCTCTCTGTCTGTCTGCCAGCTTGTCTGTCTGCTTGTCTGTGTGTCTGTCTGATCATGTCAAACGTGATGAGGTTGTGTAACATTGGATCAGACCTACAGAGGTGCCAGGCCCTGAGGGCATGTTGCCAGTTCCTGCCAGTCAGGTGAGAGTGTTCACAGCGCCGCCTGATAATGTCCTCCTCTGTGTATCTATAAGAAACCACACACTGCTCCTCGGGGGAAGTTGGTCGATGCCATCTTCTCAGCAGGGGCACTGGCAGCAGACAAAGTTTCCCAGTTTTCCCCCACCAGGAATGTTTATTTTAAATCCCCTTTACAGTAACCTTCCCCCCTCTCTCGCTCCTCTCCTCCTCATTTGGACGATTATTACACCCATGGTGAGAACAAACAGTTTCTCTACTTAATAATTCACATCACTTTCATCTGATATTCAGTTACCATGGGCAATTTAGTAGTTGAATAATTTTCTGAAAAATTCATTTATTATCGCCGTGCGTTATGAATCTGGAGAGATGGAGAGTGGAGTGGTGGAGGATTTTAAATTGCGTCTGTGGAGCGAGGGATCCAGGGGAAGGTAATGTGTTCTAATGTTCTCAGCCATATGCATTGTTTTCAGGGCTCATCGGTTTTACATCGATTCCCACTGAAGTGTTTAATTGCATCATGAATATGATCTAATTCTGTCCTTTTCACTGAAACTAGAGCACTCTCTGCGAATGATATACGGCCTTGACAGCGTCACATCAGGATGTGTTTTATATGGAATGTAAATTATAGTGTTAAATTAGGCTGGAAAGATAACTAGCTGGCACTGGGAATGGACTCAACAGTTTAATTTAGTGTCAAAGGGCCATGAAGGGATAAATCACCCCTCTCCCCTCAATACTACGCCATCTCAGGTTTTTATCATCTTCCTGTGCTTGTACTATCTCTTGGCTTTCATTGCTGTTTCAGTTCTTGGAAATTCCTATATGTTTTATCTGTGAAGTATCAACTGCCTTACTCATCTGATTGGACCACCTGAAGTGCAAGGAGATCAATGGTTATGATGTCAGAAATGTTGCCATATTGACCTCAGCTTAGTTCGTTTGGGATCCAGACTGCATAGAGGCTTAGATCCCGGACCAAACTGAACTTTTAACCTTTATTCAGCTCCAGTTCTCCCATCCTCATCAGCTCTCTTCTTCTGTAGCGTTTTCCCTCCAGTTCTGTTCTGATGACGCACACTGTCAGGTGGACGAGCACGGGGCTTTGTAACCGGTTCTTAAAGGTGGGTTTTCACAGAGCAGATGAAAGCCAGCGAGAGTGCCCTGGAGGAGGGCTCTTAGGGGTCCTTTCCCCGGGATGGAAGAGCCTGTGGGAGTGCTGTGGAATCGTACTTCGTTGCCATGACCTCAATGGGCCGGTAACCAGGGAGATGAACCTCTCCCAGTTCGCCCCCAATAATGGAACCGTTTTTTACCCAGAGGTTAGTTAGTTTGACATGATCTTCATCTCTTTCTCACGTGATCGTTGTTTTTCTTTTCTCCACTGGGTTTCACCACAAGATGCCTCTTCTGGAAAATTCTAACAATGCCCAATTCTCCATGCTCCTGCTCCTGCTAATCAGTACTGGTCTATAGAAATGCAGTCCATTTAATACTAAACAGTTCAGGCAGATGGGTCCCCTACAGCTGAAAGGGTTTCAGGGACGATGAGTTGGAAGGGTAATTCAACAGGGCAGCTGGTTGACCATAACAACAGTGGTCCACTCACTTCCAAGTTATTTCCTACTTCATTAATACTGGTTGGCATTCAGACATCTTGTGTCATGGGTTCACCGGCCCCACAGTTGAGGCACCTCTTTGGATTTCACCACTGTTACATTAACATTTTACATTTAGCAGACGCTCTTATCCAGAGCGACTTACAGTAAGTACAGGGACATTTCCCCCCGAGGCAAGTAGGGTGAAATGTCTTGCCCAAGGACACAACGTCATTTGTCACGGCCAGGAATCGAACCAACAACCTTCTGATTAATAGCCCGACTCCCTAACCGCTCAGCCGTCTGACCACCTTCCACTGGCGTCCCTCTCACAGTACTGCTGATTCTGACAGTTCACCAGAGAAGAAGGCTCTCCGATGATCAAGTGGTGCTGTTGTTGTTATCCTTGTTGTCTCTCTGCAGAAGTGGGGGGCTTAGGGGAGGGATTGGTATGTTAAATGAGCTATGGGAGGTCTGCCGAGGCGTTTTTTTTAGGGGGGGGGGGAGTTCAGACAGACGAGAATTGCTGCGTTGGGCATTTGCGGCAGCTGTGTGAAGTCATTTTCTGGGAGCGCGAGCGGGAGAGAGGTGCGGATTAGGCAGCGCCTCTGAGCCGGAACAAGTCTGTCTGGGAAGGGATGAAGGCTACAAACCATAGATCTAATTCCCCGCTCGCACTGCTAGACAGCAGAGTCTCACACACACACACACACACACACATAGCCAGTGTGAATTAGGCCTGTTTGCGTCTCTCAGACTAAGCTGAGCGTGCTCAAGAGCGAGTGGAGAGAAGCTGACAGCCTCCTCACATGCCGCCCTCTCTCCTCACCAGCTATCTCTTCCAACCGACCTCCAAAAACTGTCTCCGGCTTGTGCTATCTCATTTTGTGGGCTGCAGGTCTTCATTATTGCTGACATTAACATGAACACACAGTCCCAAACAGCCTCCAATGGAATGTTTGGATGGGTGGGGGTGGGGGGGCTTCCCACTGGCCGTGTAGAAAAAGCGTGCACCTGTGGCCCCCATTGATTGCGTGTCTGAACCTCCAGCGCTCAGAAATTCATGTCTTTTAAATGTGGGTGATGCTTTGCCTCGGGTCATGCGATCGCCCCGAGGTGAGGGGAAGGTTTACGAGGCAGTGTTCAGTGGATTAGCCCAATCAGAGGGCCCCCCAGCTGCCCCCACCCCCTCCCGCTCTTCCCCCCCTCCCCTGTATACCACACACAGACCCAGTGCCCTGCTCTCCCCACACACAGCCCCCGCCCCCCAGAGCAGGGAGGGTAGGAGCCAGATCAATGAGGCCGACCCAAATAGATGTTGTCCCTCCGTGATTGGGGACAGCCTGCTAATGGGCCCAGCCTCTCTGTTCAGGAAAGAGGAAGGGAACTGTTGCTACAGCTCCAGAGGAGTGTCACCTCTGAATGAGATCACTTGTGTTTCCCTTGTTAGGATTTTCCCTGCCACTGCGCATACAGTAAGAACAGCAAAAAACAGGCCCTTCCGGGTTTTTGTTGTTTTTTTGTGTTTTTTTGTAGTGTATTCTGTGTGTACAGACTGATGGAAATCAGGCGCAGCCCCCTGCGTCCTTCTATGTCGAAACCGGTCTCTCGTTCAAGCCTTCTCCACCCTGCACGCCCAGTAATGAGCTGTATTACATGCTCTGTGGAGGGCATGTCTTATGTTGGAAGGCTGTGTTCAATCTCTAGGCTCCTGAATGGAGTGGAAGGCTCTTTGTGTGTCTTTGAGAGGCAGTGAATTGAAACGGTGTGCACTGAGTGAAGCTGATGAGGAGCGAGCGAGCCCTGAGAGGAACATGTGGATGCCTGGCAGGCAAGGCAGCGCTGTTCTATTTGTGTCCACCGAGCCTTTGTGTGTGTGTGTGTGTGTGTGTGTGCGTGCGATGTCCGCGGACCTTGTGTACGCCACGTACGCCCACGCGTGTGTGTGACGTGCATGTCCGTGATGTGTTTGTCCGTCAAGGAATGCGTTGTTGTTCAGTCGAGTCTTGGTTGGAGTCCCAGTCTTCACAGATTCAGTTCTCCTGCGTTTTCCAATGGTCTGCTAAAAGGAATAGTGTATGAATGGAAACCTGTTCCAGCCTGCTCATTCATCATTTGTGACTCTCATTGTGACCCATTACAAGGACTAGCGATGGGCCTAGCTATGGGCTAAGTGATTTTATGAAGCAGTGTCACACACTCAGGTCTTATTCGTTTTTCCAGGAATGCATTTTCTCCTCAGATGGAAACAAACTACATTTGCACTTAAAACATATTCTTTAATCTTCTGTTATTTTACATACAAATTGCATCCTGGGCAATGCATTCATCATTGCTCATATCCACCCTGCTCCTAAATGAAAAATGTAGCTGAGATGAATAATGGATCTTTCCATAGTATAATTTGGTGTTTCTTGAATATAGTCAGGGCTCCCTCTTTGCTTTATTTTCTCCCTGGTTTCCTTGAAGAAGTTTGTATTAAAGGATAATGTAAAGAAAATTACCAATGAACTTCATTTGACTGCTTACCTTAGAACTCTAGGGAGACTGACACTTCTCCATCTTATGGAAATCGCGCGGGAACTTTGTCGCGCACATTTAATGATTGACTGTCTGCAAATACATTCTTTATTAGCCCCACAGTGAGGAAATAAAAACAAATCAGATAAATTGGTTATCCGACGTTGTTAGTATTGGTGTTTGGTGTCTCGCATAAAACCGTCTCACTGTATGGATGAGTGGGCACTCCAGGGTTTTGTTTTAAGAGGGGTGGGGGGTTAATGGGTGAATGCCCCTACAGATGCAACATCAGGATTGATCCTGTGGGGGTTCTGGGTGGGCAGCCTGGTGTGACGCTGGCAGAGTAGGACTCTAGCTCTGTGGTCCTGTGTCTTTATCTCTAATTACATGGTGGAGATTGCGAAAGACTGCAAACCCCCAATGATATCTCAGCTCTCTTTCTCTTTCACCTCCACTCAGGCAGCAAGCAGTAAGGCAGCAAGCGATAGAGGCAGCGAAGGAAGCCCAGAGGTAGGCATGGAGGCAGGGAGAGAGGAAGGCAGTGAGGGGAGCCAAGCAGGCGAGGCAGGAGTAGGCGAGGCAGGGTCCAGGAGTGTGAAGCAGAACTGTTCCTCGTGGTCGTCTAATCCCACCACAGACGCTCTCCCCTCCCCAGGGGAAGGCTGCTCCTCCCTCCCCTCCTCTACGGTTGCTCAGCCTGTCTGGTTCCACCAGGACTGCAGGGGGAGAGGGCCCACGGAGGCCCGCGGAGGCCCGCGGAGGCCCGGGCGGGAGGCAGCCCACTCTGTCGTGCTCTAGTTGTTCTTGTCGGGTTTGTTGTCCCCAAAGTTCCCAGCGTATCCTAGGAGACGTACTGACACGCAGTTGCAGATGGGAGCCGGTGGACCGTGGCGGTTTGAGACACAATGTGGATTGGAATTCACAGTTTGTATGAAATACGAAACAGACACATTGTTATGCCTGCTGTATGTTTTTCCTCCCACTTTTCTTGTCTTTATATATCCAGTTTTAAAGGATACATCCCTTCCTTTCAGCTAAACCGTGGCAAGGGTTTACTGATGAAATACATGCTTTTTGGTGTGAAGGGTCAATTTAATTTACTCAGCCAGTGTCTAGCTAACGATAATAGGGCTCCACATTTCCTGTGAGGCTGCTGCTGTGCTTGTTGAGATCGACGGGTCCACTTTGCTGGGATTCTCCTCACAACTTCATAAAGAACCGAGCCTTTGATCCAGGATTCCTCATCTGGGGCTGCTCCATGAAGAATAACCCAGAGAACGTCCAGTACTTTAGCTCAGATGAAGAGGGCTCCGTTATTCCCACTCAACTCTGAGTGTCCTTTTGATTCTTGTGCAAGTTTAATCTGCAGAAATCAATAGAGGGATGCATGTTGGGCCTGGAAGTCAACAGCAGCAGTGTTTGATGGTTAAACGGACAGCCAAATGGATGATATGGAGAGACATTCATCTTTCTTTAGGCAAATTGGGCTGCTAGGGCCCGACTAATTGATTGATTGTATGACTTGCTGATACAATCAAAGCCTGGCCTGATTTATGGCGATAAATCGATTGATTAATAAGGTTTCATGCGATGGAGGCGGGGGTGGGGGCAGCGGTGGGGGTGGGGGAGGGGGCGGTGGCTGTGCCGAGTGGGGGGAGAAGACACCTCCCAGTCAGACATCCGTCTTGCCAACGTCAGCCATGCTGGTTTGGTGTCGTAATGAGAGAGGCCTAAATCTAGCAGTTGACATTTACAGAGCCGGCTGTGTCTGGTCCTCTTCCTAGATTAACCTCCACTTGTTCACATAAGCGCCGTGGATATGAAACACACAAGGAGGTGCTAGCAAGGTGGGAGGGAAAACAAGTGTGACTTTGTCAGTTCACTGTAGGCATATATATCGTTGGGGTGAAAAACAAAAAATCAATCACACATTCCAGAGTAAATAAAAACAAACATCTTGAGCTGCGCAGTGCAAGTTGTCCTTGTTGACTTTTTCCAGATTACATTTAGCCGGGTGTTTAAATGCTGATTTACAGCAAGATGGAGCCTTTTGCCTCTGCTCTCCTGCCTGCCTGCCTGCCTGTTCGGAATATGAAATGGAAGTTAAACACTGTGAATCTCCAGTGTGAGGAGAAGGCCTCTGGCCGCGTGGGCAGTGTAGCATCAAATAGATTGTGTTTCCTCTCGTGTAAACGCTTAATGTGTGCCGAGTGCTCTGACACAGATGAATGTAAGGAATTTTCTGGAAAGACTTTACGGCTCTTTTGAGAGACATGGCTGGGAACCGGTGGTGGGGAACGCTCTCTCTTCCTGCCACAGACATGCATCCACACACACACACACACACACACGGGTGCACATACACAAGGGCCGCACATAAACACACAAGCACACAAATGCTTCCACTCGCACACAAACAACCCTCCCCCCCCTCCTGAGAAGCAGTTCCATCAAGCCGTTAGAGCCGAGGTGTTTTTTTTTGCTTCTGGGCAGAAATGGCTACATTGGCTAGGTGATGAGCAATATCTTACACAACCCTTCTACACCTTGCTTCACATCTGCACTGTACTGTGTGTACTGAAGACCATCCATTAGGCAGCTCTCAGGCTAGTTTTTTTGTTTCTTGGCCAGGAAACTCCTTTTGTTTGAGGATGCGAAGTACGCTAAAGATATATCCGCATGCAGCAAAAGCTATAGACCAGAATGGGCAGCAGCTGAAAGCATCGCTGGGTGTTTGTCGTCGTGACGAACAGCTTCTACCTCACCGCATATGATGGCTTGGTGTGCCAGGTCTTGAAGCCTTTGTGACAGCACTCAAAATTCTCCCCCGCTTGTTGTCAGCCCAGGTTGTATTCCCACTATCAACTCTCTATTTAGATTGATTTATTTTTGTTTCAAATGCTGTAAAATGAGAAGAAAGCATGTGTGAGAGAGTGAGAGAAAGAGAGAGAGAAAGAGAAGTTTAAGGAGGGTAAAAGAGAGCTCCTCTCTCACAGACAGGTGGCCCAGGCTCGTGTCACCGGGCCCCGAGGGTCCCTCTAACTGCGACTGAGAGAGAAAAGGAGGGACCAGCGCCGCGGCACTACACAGGTGCCGCGCGAAGCACAGCCCTCTCTCCTCACCTGAAATATTCAGATTCTTCCCGCGGCGGCGGCTTTGATCTCCCTGCAATCGACAAGGGAGGATGGAGAGAGGATGGGGGGTGGGGGGGGTGGCGGGTGTGAGGTTGGGGGGGTGGGGGGAGAAACAACAAAAACAAGAGGAAGAGCAGCACACCTGAACGCCAACAGATTGACATTTCTTAAGAGAGAATAAACAATCGCAGGTTAGCGGCTCTGCGCCGCTCCCCTCCGTCGTACAGCGTGAAAGTGGGCCAACCTGGTGACGAGCCGGAGATTTGCGGTGTCGGGGAAGTTTTTCTCCCCCCCCCCCCCCCCCCCCCCGCTGACCCGGGTGGCCAGGCTACACACAGCCCCCCCTGTCCCCCCCGCCCGCAGCTCACCTCGTTGTTCCCGCTGAACAAATCCCGCACCCTTGTTTCCATCGTCTCCCTGCAACAATGTGGCCGATCTTTCGTTTCTTTGTTAATGCCCCGAATGAATAACTTTTCTTTTCAAAGTTATGAGCCAGCCGTGATTAAACACACATTTTCCTTCCTCGCCCGGCTATTATGAAAACATACGAGTGATTCACATTTGGATTCACGTCTGCCGATCATTTGCCCTTTTGAGGTTATCATGTCTTCTTTCAGGGTTCACCCCACTAGCCTGCTAATGAATCATGGGGGGGTGTAATCAGTCACTGTGCTTGCATCACAGTATGACAATGGACATCTTGATTGTAACCACAGACTTGAAAATGAGCAGAACAATGGTCTGCCCTAATGATGATAAATAAGGTGTTCTAATTGGTGTTCATTTGGACCACTCAGTCATAGATTGGCATTTGAAGTTTCTAATGGGAGGGCATTTACAGCTTTCCTGCAGTGTACAGTGGATGGTTAACTGTTTGAGGTCATATCACAATTGTTTTTCCAGGTATTGTCTTTTGACATTCTGAAGGAGATGACAACTGCGTTCACACCTAGGATAATGTGCTACCCTGCATTGCCATTTGTAGCCATTATAAGATAGGAATATTGGTCTGTAGGTGTGTGCGTGTGTGCGTGTGTGTGTGTATAAAGAGAGAGAGGTGTTGATGGTGGAATGTACCGTGGTGCATTAGGCGCTAAAATTCCCTAAATGAAGCAGGGGATGACGAATAATGGCTGACAACACCAGTCACACCTTTTGCTGATGGTTGTAACGCTTACACGCCTCTCATCCCCTTTTGTAAGATTTAGCATGCTGTTTGAAGACAGCCTGACTGACTGGGGATTAATTAGTTGGGATGATTTATCAGGCTTACCAAGTCCAGGGTTTAGAAAGGCATAAATAAAAAGTTTTCTGAGTTACGCATGTATACCGTATATAGAGTATTATTTCCATAAAGTGCTCTTAACCCTTGTGTTATCTTTGGGTCATTCTGACCCATCAGTCATTGTGACCCACCGTCGTATTGCGACAAATTTACCTCATACAAAAACAAAGTGAGGCATTTTCTTTTAACTGTCGGGCTGTCTCAGACCCCCCACATTGGAATGGTTAAAAGAAAAAAAAAAAAAAAAGTTTTTGTATTGGGTAAAATTGGGTAAACACAACGATGGTTCGTTAGGAACCTTTGGGTCATGTGACCCGAAGGCAGCACGAGGGTTAAGCTGTGGCTCAGTGGACAGCATCCATGGCTGGGCAGGAACAGCCCAGTCTGGTGCGTGTGCGCTGGGCTCACCCCGGGCTGGAGGAGCAGGGAGCTTCAGGCGGGAGGAGACAGATGGAGGGGCCTGCCAGGTGATGGCTGCCCCCAGGCTCCTGCTGTCATCGTCAGTTTGGTGAACCCAGGTCGCGGGGGTCAGAGGTCACTCCCCCTCCCGGCGCGCCCTCTTGTCTGTCTGGCCAGTCCGTCCAGACGCCCCAGAGAGAGGGTAGATAAGGGATCATCTTGTATCTTTCATATGGACACGAGCCAACATAGGCTCTGCAATCTGCCCCCCTTCCCCCTTTCTCCTCTGTTGTTGTCCCCCTCCCTCAGCAACCTGGGGGGTAGGGTGGGAGGGGGGTAAGATGGGGAGGGGGGGGGATGCCAGTAATAATGTAGAGCCCAGACTAGACTGCAGCGATCGGGGCCATTGATTGTGGTGATTTGATTTATTGATCGATCCCCCCTCTCAAATGTTCCGTCTGAGATGTGGGGCTAATCTGAGACTGCAACGGACAATCTTGTGCCTCGCAGAGAATAGGAGGCGATAAGGGAAGTATGAAAGGAAACGACACTTATCTTAATCACACACTGGCCCCTGTGCTGGTGCCTCGCCACTGTGTGGATGTCTGCGCATGAGAGGGTTTTTGTGTACATGTGCTCATCTGTGTGTTTGTGTTTGTGTGTGTGTGTGTGTGTGTAGGTCTGCATGTGGTGGGGGGTTGTGAGGCAGTACAGTCACCAGGCAGAACAGAGTGGATCTATAAATTGATGGAATTCAAAGCCTCCAGCATCGATTACCATTATAACAAACAGCAGCACACAGAATGTCTGATTATTTTTAGACAAAGATTCTGTGCTCTCAGCAGCAATTCTGCTGATGCTGTCACACTTTCAGACATCTGCCTATGATTGCAATTAGATGGGATACAAAAAGAAAAATAATACACCATCTGCATTTTCCCCTCACATTTTTTCCTCTTTAATTTGTGCCGTCCAAGCCCACTGCGCACACTAGTGATTTTGACTCTAGTCTACCTCATTGCAGTATCTCGGTAGTTTTTCCAGTTGTCAACATTTTCCACCATGTTTTGTCTTTGTGGAGGGCCAGAAAACAGCTTACGACCACATGTAATCAGGAAGAGGTAGGTTTAATGAATCAATGTCAATGTACTCGACTACAACGTACTAGTGAGCGTCTTCTTTACACACAAAACATACTGCTCTGTTTTGTAGATTCAAACGTTTTGAGCAAAATTGTTATCAGATACCCACGATTTGGTAAGCATTACCTTTTTTTCAGTTTGCTGACACTGATATTGTCTGGCTTGGTCCTTGTGGTGCAGGTGATTCACTTTTGTTTGGATGCATCCTGACCCATTTTCCAGTAAGCGTTGTTTCTGAGTTGCTATCTTATCGCCTTTAGCCTCCATTTTGCTTGTCTTGTTTTTCTACTCTAGTGAGTCTCAGGCGACCACTCCCTGCAGTCTTTTCTGCAACACACATGTGCATAAATACCTGCTCCACTCAATGCTGTGACTGGACGCCTGTCAGGCCATGTGACGGCCCCTCTACAGACTCTGTCCTCAGCAGGACCAAGACTCCAAGAGCAGGCCTCCCTCCCTCAATCAACCCTCCCTCCCTCCATCATCCCTCCCTCCCTCAGGACTGGCCATGCTCAGCATCCCCCTCCACTCCTCCTCCTCCTCCCTCTCGACCCCCCCCCCCCTCCACTCCTCCTCCTCCTCCCTCTCGACCCCCCCCCCCCCTCCAATCCTCCTTCTCCTCCCTCTCGACCCCCCCCCTCCACTCCTCCTCCCTCTCGACCCCCCCCCCCCCACCTCCACACCTCCGTCCCAGCGACAGCTCCTCCCTCCCCAGGGGAAACTCATCAATTATGGCCGGATGTTTGACTGGCAGCGGCTTAATGACAGGAGCTCCGTATTGACCCGACTGCCACACTGAAAATTCGGTCCTGATCGCCTTTTTTAAAAACCTGTCAAACGATTACCATGAAATTTCTCTTTGCACAGGGAATCGAACTTGCTTACTCTCTTGCTTATTTTCTACATAAGCAGTCAAGAGGTTCCTGGTCTTTGTATTCAGCTGTAGATTTTATTCAGTTCTAACATAACAGAGGGAGGGAAACGAATCGTGACCGAGATCTTACAAGTGCTCAAGTTCAAATTGAAATGAATCTGTGTGGTGGAAAGACATAGTACCGTACATTGTTTTACGATCATTTGTTTCTGGATGCTTATCACAGCACTGTATTGTAGTCGTAGTGCAGTTGGTCCACCCACCTCCTTTGTCAATTACTCCCCAAAACTATGGAACAAATTACCCATAAATATCAGGGAAAAAAACACTCTAGACATTTTTAAAAGACAGCTTAAAACCTACCTTTTTACCGAAGCATTTAAGTAATTTTATCTCAAAAGGGTTTTCCTACTTTTATTAGTTATATTATTGTAGAATCTTGGTTTAGTAAATTTGGGTCATTATTTGACTTGCTATTTTTACTTTGTCTAGGTCAGAGTTGGCGAACTCTGATAGCGTACAAGAACTCTGGTCGCGTGAAGTATTTAAACAAATATGTAAAACAATCTGTATTCTTGATCTGAGGCAAAGGATCTGTTAACAGAGAATACGGCCCATAATCTTGACCTGGGGAAAGGATCTGTTAACAGAGTGTATGGTTTTATATATACAGACCAGGGGTGAACCAAATGTATATGTAACTTTTAAGATGCATGTTTAAAGTTGTTTTCTCTCTTGAACAGAGATCTTATTGGGATTTTTATTTTTGTTTGAATTGTTTATCACTTGTATTATTGTTTTTATTGATTTTATGTAAAGCACCTTGAGCTACAATTCTTGTATGAAATGTGCTATATAAATAAAGTCTTACTTACTTACTTACTTACTTCTGCTGCTGAAAACCAAACTAACAAAGAGCACGTTCTACTTCAGTTCCCTGCTGAAAGACAGACGGCAGGTTTCATTTGACAGATTGTTGAACTGGACCCGTCTAGAGAGGTCTGGATACCGATGGGTTTCCTTCCAAAGCAACCCATGTTTTCCTCTCAGGGGCTAGGCCTATTCACTGCTCTTAGTGGTTGGTCTTCTTTCAGTGCAGTGGAAACTAAAACCAAATTCCCCAGCTGGACGTATAATATAGTGCAGCACGGGGCATCTTAGTAGGAGCACAATACAGTACTTACAGTATATCTTAAGCATTTTTTTTTTCAATCCATTTAAAGGAAGTTCTATCATGCTTCTCTCTTAGTGAGATTAGCTGGTCTGGGCCATTTCAATCTGCTGGATGTCAGGCCACTCCTAACCAAGTCCCAAATCCCCGCTACGTCACATCCAGGAGGGGCTGTAAATGGCTCAATGGGTTTTAAATCTCCACTGGCCCCGCCGTCCTCTGACTGACGGTACGTTTCACCGCGTTTTGTGATCTGTCAGAGACGCATGACGAGAGGACGAGGAACAGGAAGGTGTCGAGGCGTCGGCGAGCCTGCCACTAGGAGAGAGGCAAGAGAGAAGCAGCGCGTGTCTTCGCAGGACGTCACTTCCAACGTTTCTTTCCGTACACACATGACACATCGGTCACCAAGGCTGATCAAACAATGAGGACAATACCGTCTAATCTGTGGGTTTGGAATACAGAGCTAGTAGTTTGGGCCTTGGTTTTCTTTTGTCTCATTTTCCCTTTTTTTCCCAGTGTAGTAATTTATTAAATTGCCTTTAAGTAAGACTGGTGATTAATTAAAACACAGTCAATTTAATTTTCCGGTGGCATATATATATATTCACTGTGGTAATTGAATCCCCCACACCACTTTTATATTTTCTCACATCTATTACAAGAGAAGACCCTCATCAGTTAGTGTTGAAAGAATCTCCGGCTAGAAGAGTAGTGTTGAACTGAGGGTCTTGGCTGAAAGGCAGCCTATTGGAGAGGATATATTTTAGAGATCTGTTTTTTTTTGTACGCTTTTCAGAGAGAGCTGTGTGACTGATCAATGCAATTGGATTTGTGGATAACATGCGGTGCAGTGTGAATGCATGGGACTGATGAAGAACCATCTTCACTAACGACTTTGGATAGAAGATCATATGGCGCTGCAGAGATATAATACAACGCTCTAATGAAACCACTGATCAGCTAAATGGTGATATAATTATATACTATTTAATTAAAACTAAAATACATTGTGTGCACATTGGTTCTTTCGGTCATTCATTTTATCAAAAAAACTGAATGTCAATGTCAAGTACTGATTATTTGTGATCTATATAAAGATTCTGGCATGCTGAATCAATAGATTGATTCCAAAAAGCAGGGTCCATATAATGATTTCTAGGGGCATGGTCGATGTAACGATTCAGGCCCTAAGGGCGTGAGGGAGTGTTTCAGCTGATGCAGACTTCAGATAGCACAGAGCAGTGTAATCATGGCACCAGGAGAGATGTTGTTCGTTTGAATCAAGTCTTCGGCAGGCTTTAAATCAGCTCTTCATTCCAGCGAGAAGCTCTATATTTGTTTGTAAGGGTATTTGTCAGGTTATTGGGTCTTCCCATGTGACTCTGCATGCCTTGTTTCCTCTCCCTCCTCCTCTTCCTGTTTTTATCTCTCTTTCCCTCTCCTCTCTCAACCTCCCACTGCCTATCTCTCTCTCTCTCTTTCTCTCCCACTCTCTCCCTCACACTCCCCCCCTCTCCTTCTCCCTCTATAGCTGTTGCAAGTGTATTGATTATTTCAAATACTGATTATCTAAAAGGCCTTCTGCTACTGTAGGCATTGGATTTATTTTGACTTAATTATTTATGGGCCAGGACTTGCAGTAAGTATTACCGCTATAAGATCATGAAGGATTACATTGTTAATATTCAGCAGTGTATTTTTATTTATGTGTACTCTAAGCTGCTCTGTATGACTGCTGGCAGCACCCAAAGTGCTTTGTCTCTCTCTCTCTCTCTCTCTCTCTCTCTCTCTCTCTCTCTCTCTCTCTCTCTCTCTCTCTCGCCCCTCCGCACTCTTTTTTAACTCTCTCCTCTCTCTCTCTGTCTGTTTGCAGAGGGAGCTGAACTCAGTTGCGTCTGAGCTAGCAGGGCGACAAGAAGAGAGCGAGCACTCCCACAAGCACCTGGTGGAGCTAAGCAGGGAGTTCAAGAGAAATGTCCCTGAGGTGAGTCCCCCAGCCCCCGCAACCAGCCCCCGCACCCCCAGCCCCCACCCCGCCAGCCCCCACACCGCCAGCCCCCACACCCCGCCCCCCAGCCAGCTCTGTGTGTCACTCTGCTTGTCTCCACTCAAGCAGTCTCTCTGAGTTGCTCAGTCACTGGTGGTGTCAGTCGCGCGTACCTTCGTGCCTGGAATGATTTCTTTCTTTTGCATAATCCGCATGAATGCATATCACTGGCGCAGACTGCCTTGACAAGCCGGAGTCACAGTCCCCCGCCAGTTGTAACCATGTTAAAAAGCTACGGTTGGTGAGTAGGTTTGTTTTTAAACGGTACCACCAGGGTCCACAGAGCTTTTACACGAGAAACCCTCAGCCTTTTGCAGTGTGAGGGTGTGGAGAGCGCTGTAACCTGGTCAGTTTAACACAGGTGTGTAAAGAAATATCAAACTGGCACCACAGGCAGTCCAATCCCCTCACCTGAGGCTGTCTGAAAGCCAGAAGGAAGAGAGTGGAGTCTGAGAAGCAACTTACTGGAAATACACACTCACACACTCTTAACTCCTCACACACACACCCCGTTCTACCCCCACCTTCCTTTCAGCTTCCCTACCTCCTACCAACACACCACACCACACAAACGACAACCAAAACCAAATGAGCCACAGTCAAATAGCTTTTACAATGTGCTGTCATCCTCATACTAAAGTTGTTTTGTTGTTGCAGTGAACTCAAGAGAGTCTTAAGTATCCGGCATTTTCCGCTCTGAATCTTGTGCTCTGTGTGTCTCTGTGTTCAGGAAGTCCGGGAGATGGTGGCCCCTGTTCTCAAGAGTTTCCAAGCCCAGGTGAGTCTTTGTCTTTGTTACAGTAACATATTAACCGTGTTAAACACTGAGGAAGACCTAACCCTCAACTGTGCTGCTAGGCTGCAATCCAATTCGAGACACTTTATAGTTTACACCCTTCCAAGACAGCCCTGTGCCGAGGAGTAATGATTGATGAAGGGGGAGGAACTGAAATCCATGGCCACAAATGCGAGGACAGGTTTTCATGTTACACTCCACCTGATGCTTATTGACTGATGGGGTTTCAGTCAAAGTGGAGGAGCGTCTATCTGCCATTAGATGATCAGATATCTGGCTGCTCATATTTTCTCGGTTGAGACTAGCCCTCATTTCCTGTTGGGCAGATGCATTCACTGTGCCCTCTCAGACGCTGCCATATTGAAAAAAAGTCATCTGATACCTACCAAGGCTCTCCGCGAGCCATTAAACCAAGGTCATAAATCACATTTGTGAGCTCCGTTCTGGTCAGCTATGCCAGGGGCGTATTGAAATGATACCACAAATATGTTTTCCTACTTCTTCCGCTCTCTCATTTGAATTGACCGTCGAACACCGACCTGACAGCTGCGTCGCTGGATAGGAGAAACCTGAACATGTTTTGCCTGGTTCTCATGGGGTTATTGGCAAGTTGTTTAATGGTTTGCGATCGACTTCCGTATGCCTAAGCAGTGGTTTGTTGCAAGGGGAATATTTGCATTCAATACCGCTGCAATACATTGTGGACTTCAATGCTAATTCAATTACTATGATTGCAAAGTCTCCCAAATGCGAGAGTATCAAAAGCACCGTCCCAAATGTTTATTTGGCCGGCACGAACCCAGGGGATTAATTTAAGCACTATTGATATCTGACAACTGAGAGTCTAGAGATGTTTTGTAAGTAGATAGAGTAGATGTCTGATAATGATCGTTTAGCTGTTGCTGTGGCCTCGCTCCGTATAAAAAGGCGTGCACCGCTGCATATGCACTCTCATCAGACTAAATCCTTTTACACAGATGCAATCATTTCCTAAAAATATTTTTGAGGATTTTTTATTTGTCTTGTTTTGACTTCTTGTACTTTTTTTTAATTTCACGAACAACTCCACGCACATCAGAGAGATTCTCTCGGGTGTCAGATAAACTTTGACCTTATAGCTAATGTCAAACAGCTTGCGGAGGCTGGTGAACTTTACCCAGCAGTAGTCGCTGTGGCTCCAGCGTAAGCTGTGGGGGTTATACCTGCTGCTGCCAATAGAGATATCCAAAGAAGGAGGAGATGGGTGTGCTTGTTTGGCTGTGTATTGGCATACACTAAAGCTCCCCTACAGCTGTGTGGTACAGGTGGCGTATCAGCCGCGACAGGTTTTTGTGCGTGAGTATGTGTGTGTCTTAGTAAAAGTATGCATGTGTGTGTGTGTGTCAGTTATCTGGGTCCCTGCCTCCCCCCCCCCCCAGCCAGAGCAGGGGCCCCGAGGAGTCCCTCCTGGTGTTTAGACCCTCGTCGTGCCACTTCTGAAGGAGAAGTCGGCTCCTTTGAAGTGTTTGCGACATGACAGGTTCTCTTTCTTTTTCTGTTTCATTTCAATGTACCCCTCCCACTTCCTCTCTCTTCTTCCCGTCCGATCTAGCCTTCTAATTATCGCTAACCAAGGCGACTGATTAGAAACACGGCGACGACCTAGTTTTTCGGAGGAGCTCTGGAAACTGGAGAAAGGGTTAATCCCAGAGCTGGTGGCTGTCATTGGTCGCTTCCCTCCTTCTTCTCCTCTTTTTCCGTTCCTCTTTTCTTTCTTTCCCTGGAAGTTTGCTAATGAGGTCCCGTCAGAGCTGGGGAGAGGTGTTAATTTGGCCTTGTGAAGTAGGAAGGAGATTAAGGACAGTGAGGAGCTGAGTTTACGGCTTAAAATACACCGCTGTCCTTATTAATCCGCGGGGCCCTTGGAGACCGGCGTTTTTTGGTTTTATAATGAACACTGTCTTATAATGAAGGTAATTTTAATAAAAATCTACAGCCGAGACAGAGGAGATGGTACACGTCTCCACGGCCCCCAGCTCAGCCTCGGGGACGGGGGGGGGGGGAAGAGGACAGTTACTTCTCAAATAACAGGTCACAGGAGACACGGGCGGGTTGGACACAGAGTCTTTCACCACTCCGCGCCGCTCACGCGACTTTCACACGGCTTACCGAGCGCCACCTGAACACACGGCGAGCGCACCTCGCCAAGTCTACACGGGCTCCACACAATTTACACCTCTCGAGCACCCGTTAGAGTGTAAAGCCTCTGAAGGATTCACCTCTGTGTTGAGGAAAAGGAAAAAAAAGAAGAAAAAGTTTCTGAGTATCTGTTTCCTGTGGAGTCCAGGGGAAGAACATTCCTTCTCATACAGTAGTGCGAGATAGATACGGCCTTTGTATAGTAGGGGAATGTCGGGCCCAAATGAACCAGTCATCTTATTTTTCCTCTTTCCAATTGATGTCGTTCAGGACTCTCGGAGAAAGAAAACAGCAGCCTGGGTCCCTAATTACTGAAACTTGCTTTACAATGATAATCCGAGGAGTAATTTAGCGTGTACAATGAGAGTTGTGGTGCCTGCGCAGATGGAGATTCTGATAAATAGTTTGTAACGTGTAATTAGCAGCTCTGCCGGTTACATACCATTAACCCCTCGAGCTCAGGAATCATCATTGGCCCTCATTATCAGGCAGAAAGGTACAATTGAGCTGACTAGACATCAAAAACATCAAACAGCCATTAAAGCGCTGCCGAATGGGGGTTTGTGGACACCTGCTTTGGAGTCTAACTGTGCCATCTCTTCCCCCGAGGTTGTGTTGATGATGTAGGAGGAAGACAATGTTTTTGTCTGTGTTGCTCATTTTCAGGCGGTTCGCAACCGAGGCCTCTCGCAGACAGGAAAACGGCAACTCAACAAACTACCTGATGATGTACTGCCTCAAAGTCTCAAAGAACTACTGGTCACTAACTTACCAGCTAGTACTGTATCCTACCGTGAGTCGCCGAAGGGCGTTAAGTTCAGTGCTGTCAGGACGCATTTGAATATCTTCATAGATAGATATGTTGACCTGTACCCAAGACCCATAGCAGCCCACACCACAGTGATGTCCAGTGCAGGGACTGTGGACGCCATCGCTGTGGACCCCCCCGGCAGCACAGAGCACTCTGCCTGCCCACAACAGACAGCAGAGCCACTAGGTAGTGTCTTTTGATCATCCATCGAGAGGAGACTGGTCCTTCCTCTTTTATGATTAATTCCTGAAGGAAATGATAATTTCTCTTGAATGTATAAATATGTTATGAATAGTGGAATGAATCAAAGAGTAAAAAGATGGTAATTAATGACGGCGCTTTGATAAAAGGTTCGCCGCGCGTCCTGTGTGTCTGCGTGCGTTGCGCTTGTGTTTATCTGGCGGGCTCGCGCGTGCGTGTGTCCGTGTATGTGCGTTATGACGCAAGCTTCCTCCGTGTCATTACGAAAAGGCTCCATAATTACCTTCCTGCACGAGCCAGTGCTCCTGGGCTGTGCTGGCGGCCGCCAAAAGACTCCATCTGAGCGCCAGGCGCCGAGTGAATCTAACGGCCATAACACTTTTCCCTGCCTAATTGTCTGAGGGGCTCTATGGCACTTTCATAGATGAGGGACTGCGCCGTTTGCGAGGAGCGCAGCCATGCACTGGCTTTAACGGCTCAACGAAGACAGATCTTCATCACGGGCTAAATTGGCTGGTTATTAGGTGCAGATGGGCTGATTGGATGGCCATCCGAGGCTTCTGGTTGGATGAGGTTGGTTAGGAGAGTCATTGGGTGTGTCCACGGTTTGAGACCGTGTCCCAGCGTGTGATGGTGTTTTTATGTGTCCCTGTTGTTGTTGTTGTCGTGCACGGTGTGCATTAATTCCTCTCATATCGATCAAGACTTCATCCAATAACCCTGAAGAGCCCCTGATTAATTGAACATATTGACGTGTGAGGCAGATGCATGACACCTGCTTCTCCCCCTGGTCTGAGTGTCCAGGGTCTCCCTGGACCCCCCCCCCCACAACCTCTTGTCCTGTGCGTCTGTTTCTGCCTGGGCTGTCTAGGGCTCATTGAGCAGCTAGCAGCTAGCAGGCAGGTCTGGCCCTGGAAATGCAGAACATTACAGATGCACATCACACACAGGCCTCCAGCCCATTGTGGAGAGAATAATAGGCTCCAGGGCCATGTAAACTACAGACTCTCTGCTCCTGCTTTATCGCTCGTGTCCTCTCCACCCTGGTGGTGGTGGGGGGGGGGAGGGGGGATTCCTACATGAGAGAGTACCGTCTCTCCTTTTTTTGATCAATTCTCTACCTCTCTTCTCTTGAGCATTTTTCCACATTTGTGAGACTCTCAGTTCATAGGGCTGTACTATACCCACCTACATTTAGTCATTTTAGCAGACGCTCTTATCCAGAGCGACTTACAGCAAGTACAGGGACATTCCCCCGAGGCAAGTAGGGTGAAGTGCCTTGCCCAAGGACACAACGTCAGTTGGCATGACCGGGAATCGAACTGGCAACCTTCGGATTACTAGCCCGATTCGCTCACCGCTCAGCCACCTGACTCACCTTAACATGTTCGACAGCCTCCTATGGATTCTGCCTAGGCCTAAGAGTTTGGAGAGACGTCCCTGTCCTAGTTATTCTGGCATAAAAAGAACTCAGGGACGCGTTGACGCCAAAGACGAGCCGCGCCATGTCGCGAGTTTCCCAGAGTTATCTCGAGATGTATGACTCGTCTCCTCCAGGCTTGACTGATGTTTACATTGGTCAGGTTGTGTTTGCCCTGAGCTCCGTCACCCGATAGGGCGGCTACCGGTGTGTTTGTTCCCCTGTTCTGACTGATGTCCTGTCTGTTTGGCCCAGTTGGGTGTATTCATCATTAGGGCAGCCTGTTCAGAGGCAGACATGCCACGCCAGGTAAGGAAGGGAGAGATGTTATAAATAGGCACTTGCCTCTCTAGCCATGTGGAATTGATGAGTCTCAGCACATTGGTCTCTGCAGTGCCGGGTTTCATTTCTACAGTCCTGACAGCACCGACCCTCCGCGCCCGGAGACGTCATGCCTGACTGGCGGCGCTGTGCAAATGTTAGCCATGTTTGAGGACGCGTGCACACAGACACGGTGCACTGTTCTTATTGGCTGTGTGACTAGCCATACATGCGTTCCTTAAACCCCTGTCACCCTAACAGACAAACAGGCAAGCGCGGTCCTTCACTCTCCCGGCCTACCTCTCTGTCTACGACCAGGCCTCCTGAAAATCACTTACAGTAACTGTTATACCAGGCAGTCTCCAGGATGCCTAATTCACCCTGGCCTTTAGTGATCAGCTGGCTTGTGATTGGCCAGTGTGCTGTAGGATATTCTCTGGATTCAAGGGATGTGATTAAAGGTAAAATGGAGCTAGCACTGTTTCTGATGGTTTGATAATCCAAAACACTGTGCACAGTGGCGAGCCTGCAGCTGTATCCAATCTACACAGTTCCCCGTAGCATCGCTGTTTAAACAACGAAACAACGATAGGACCTCAGAGGAGAACCAAGTTATTTGTACTTTCTTCCAATTCTCCTCTCCCAGTGTCCAGTGGCGTGCGATTTCCAGTCACACCTATCCCCACCTCCCAGGTTAAACCCAGGGGCTCCCACTGCTGTGTCTCCTTCGGCAGACAGGCAGGAGTCCCCAAGCTGGGCTGTTCTGGGGGTGTTCTGTCTAGTCTCCTGGCTCACTCTCAGTTGCTGGCAAGAGCACAGTCAAATTAACCAATAAAAATGTGTGAAATCGGTGGCTCCGAGCCACCGAGGACACGCCAGGAGAAATAAACATCAGCGCTCGTACGACCAGGAAATACCGGATCGAGGAGGAAAAGGCGGAGGGGAAGGGAGAGGGGGCTGGTGGGCGGGGAGGACTGCTCTGGCAATTCCATGGCACGATGCCGTGATTTGGGGACCGTAGTCAGAGCCCCCACACGACACACAGCCAGGGAGAGAAGTCAGACCCTGGTACAACACAGCTTGAGATCAAACCAGGAGGAGAGCAGTTAGAACCACCCTGAACCCCCCATGTGTACATTTGAACTTCTTTGATTCCCTCTGTTTGTCTGCGTGGTTCCCCTAACTGAATACTGGATCTCCACCGGGTTTTTTTCTTCTCATGTTGAGCTGTGAAGCTATCATTTCTGTAGAATCTAAACACACTAATTAAATATCATAACTTTCTGAAGAAGTCTCTCCTAAAGGTACCTGCAATTTTAATTTAGACTTCAAAAGAGCCAAGACTTTAAAGCAAATCTATTGTTTTTCATTTAGACTTGCAATTTTCTCCTCTCTTGCGAAAGCACCACTGTACGTGGTTATGATTGATCTGGTAATTAAAATATGCAGAGAAGGAAAAATATTAACTGCTTCTTTTTTCGCTCGCTTTTTGTTTTAGAAAACAGTCGACACTTTTCTCCCCCCTTTCCAGCACAGATAATTAAATTTCACACATTGATGTTCTTTACACAGCATTCATCGGACTCATTATTTTTCCATTTTCATCTTTCTGGTGAAAGATCGATAGATTGATAAAATGATGGAGCCTATCTTAAATATTGCACGAAGAGAGAAGTTACACACTATTTGCTGCTGGCTAAGTGTTTGAACTTCATTCTCCACTCAAATTGTATTAAATATCCCAGGAAGGTAGGCCCCTCCAAATCGTACAGTTGAGGGTAAACCTATTACTTTATTTTTGCTGCCTCTCTGCAGAAAGATTTAGATTTTTCCTACTAAAGTAGTCCTATAGGATGATGCTTGTCAGGGTTATATCCCAAATGATAAAGAAAACCAGCAATTCAAAGAAAGACAGCGTAAAGTAGGCCAATTAGTACCTAGGGAACATTTTGCTGAGAGAGATAGCAGCTCAAAATGTCACGCATGCTAACGTTAGGGCCGATTGTTTATAATGTGACCTGACAGTTTGGGTCTCTTTAATATGGGATTAGCTACAATACTAATTAACATGTTGTTATATTAAAGGAACTCTGGGCAGAGTAGAGACACGTTGAGGACGACGAAGAGCAAGCCACTCGCACGCAATTACCGTTCTAGAAGGTTCCCGTGCGATGTTATCCTTACGGTTCTGTTTGCCTCACGTCGAGGTTGCCATCCTTTAAACAAGAGCGTTTTTCAGACACAGCATCCCCTTAAGGATCCAGACTCACGCACCACTGAGTTCTTTGCCTTACTCACCAACAGATATGTGTGTATTCAAGTCCCTGCTGTGGCTTTCCCCTGAGTCCCCCCCCACTCCTCCTCCTCCCCCCTCCTCGTTCTACTGTTTCATCAGAGAGGAGCAAAGTGGCAATGGTGGCCTGAAGAGGGTGCATAAAAGAACACGTCTTCAATTAAAGCCTCGGCAACTCTGCATCTCCCTGCCGTTCCTCTGCAGTTGAGAGTTCGCTCCCTGTAATTGGGTCTCGGCGGATTCCGTGCGAGAGTTCCCGTTAGTCGGCGTGCGGGGCTCTGCCAGGAGGAAGGCTGGTGGGACGGCCGAGGGGAACAGATGTCTGTGTCGAGGCTCAGGCTGGCACAGAGACTGTCAGAGAGACAGGTAGAGACACTAGCAGAGAGGCTGTCAGAGAGACAGGTAGAGAGACTGTCAGAGAGACTGGCAGAGAGGCTGGCAGAGAGGCTGTCAGAGAGGCTGGCAGAGAGGCTGGCAGAGAGGCTGGCAGAGAGGCTGTCAGAGAGACAGGTAGAGAGACTGTCAGAGAGACTGGCAGAGAGGCTGGCAGAGAGGCTGTCAGAGAGGCTGTCAGAGAGGCTGGCAGAGAGGCTGGCAGAGAGGCTGTCAGAGAGACTGGTAGAGAGACTGGCAGAGAGACTGGCAGAGAGGCTGGCAGAGAGACTGTCAGAGAGACTGGCAGAGAGGCTGGCAGAGAGACTGGCAGAGAGACTGTCAGAGAGGCTGGCAGAGAGACTGGCAGAGAGGCTGTCAGAGAGGCTGTCAGAGAGGCTGTCAGAGAGACTGGCAGAGAGGCTGGCAGAGAGACTGTCAGAGAGGCTGGCAGAGAGACTGTCAGAGAGGCTGTCAGAGAGGCTGGCAGAGAGGCTGGCAGAGACTTCAGCCTGTCTCTGCAGACTCCAGCCTGTCTCTGCAGACTCCAGCCTGTCTCTGCAGACTCCAGCCTGTCTCTGCAGACTCCAGCCTGTCTCTGCAGACGAACAGTGCTGTTCACCCAGTCACAGACAAGGAGACAGAGACATGCTGCATCTCATCTGCCTCTGTGGGTCCCTGGAGTTGCTATTAATGCTGGAACTTTGTTTGTTTTTTGTCGTTTCTGTCTTGGATTGCATCATGTGGTGCGAACACATACTTCCCTAAACTGTACTTTTTACGCATCCATATGCATGCGTGTGCATGGATGACATTTGTAAACCAGTCATGTCTGTGTACGGGGTGTTTGTGTGTGTGTGTAGAGAGAGAGAGAGAGAGAGAGAGATGTGAAGGTTGACTGAAAGCACAGAGAGATTCAGTGATGTGTTTTTATCACAAAGCGTGGTGGGTGGTTCTCGACAGCGTCGAGCACAGAGATCAGTCTCTGCCCTTCACCTGAAGGACAGCCAGCTATTCCCCAATGAAATTAGTCAGCCTCTGTGGTGTGAGTAGGCTGCTGTACCGCCAGGCACGCAAGCTGCCACGTTCGCACACACAGAGGAGAGGGATACGCATGCAGGCACACACACACACACAGACATACACACACACACACACACAGACATACACACGCACACAGACATACACACACGCACACACGCACAATTCCCCCCCACATGTGGGGGGGAATTACAGCCATTGGTTGTTCTGTTTCTGCCCCTGTCACAGATGGGGTCCCGGCCCGGGGGAGCTTGTGACACCGATCTCCCTCAGACAGCGTCCAACACGCTCAACCAGCGATACCACACTCATACCTTTCGTTGTTTGTTTACATTTAGTCATTTAGCAGACGCTCTTATCCAGAGCGACTTACAGTAAGTACAGGGACATTCCCCCGAGGCAAGTAGGGTGAAGTGCCTTGCCCAAGGACACAACGTCAGTTGGCATGACCGGGAATCGAACCGGCAACCTTCGGATTACTAGCCCGATTCCCTCACCGCTCAGCCACCTGACTCCTTGTTTGCGTCAGCTTGGCCTCCCCTCCCTCCCCAACTCTCCGGGAGCAGAGGCGTGTACAGTGCGTACAGTAAGTCATCAGCACACTGTCTGCTCTCTTTAGGAACGTCTGCCCGGCTCCTGTCTTCCGAGGACGTTTCCTCTCTAATGAGGCAGGGCCTGAAATAGCAGCATGGCTAGCGCCGCGGAGCCGTGACGTCCCGTGTGAAAACCCGCCCGGATCCCGGTGGCTGCAGCCCTGGGGGCCTCGCCGCTTCCTTTATTTATAAACCGATGTGGAATTGTCCTCCGCTCTCACCCTATGGAGCGTTACGTAGCCGTCGGCATCCGGAGAACGGAAAGTCACGACTCTCAGATGCACGGCTCTTTCAGAGGCTGACGCTGATCATATGACGAGACTTTGTTTCGATATTAAAATAGAATATTCGTATAATAATATTCAGTATGTCGTAAATGGTCATTCCTGACATCCTAACTTGAGATGATTGTCCTGTTCTTCTTTAGGAAACACATGCCACGACACGGCCCTGTAACTCCGACATTAACCAGGACCCCATATAGAGTGCCTTAGGGAGCAGCAAAGCTGGTCATTACAATCATGACATCACATTTCTGGCTGCGGAGGTCAATCAGTGTACATTGAGCAAACAGGGCTCATTTGTTTGACAGCTTTTAGAGCAGCGTTGGCACCGCACCCTCTCAGGCTCTAGGCTGGCATCCAGCGGGCACAGAGAGGGTCCCGGTGGGGAGAGAGAGCAGAGCGTGCCCGGGCTCCAGCTCAGGGAACGCAAGGGAGGGCTAATGTGCCCCCCTTCCCTCTCAGTGAGCCTTGTACACCAATCGGCTGATTTATCCTCCTGAAATGGTCACAAACTGGGCCTCTTAGAAACACGTAAAAGCTTCTACAAGTGATCATCAGGCCGCTTCCTAAAAGGCTTTATGTACTGATCTGACACTTTCTACACTTTTGGTGCAAGCTGATTCTGGGCACATCTTGGCCTGCACCTGAAAATAACCTGACTATAACTTACTGCTATCAAACTGTCACTTTGTTGAAGGGAATTTTATTATGTGTCCCCATGTATAAGATTGGGAAACATTACACAGTCCTGTACAACAGGATTCTACTCACTCACACACACACACACACACACACACACAGACACACTCATACACACATATATACAGACACATACACAGAGACTGACAGACACATACACACACTCTGTGAGGTTGGACAGTAGTCCTTACCTGCTGCTAATTATAGTGGGTGACGGCACACCTTTCTGGCACCGGGGTGATCTGTCATTGACAGGCCCACAGCGCCGCGCTGACTGTGAGAGGGAGTGATATCTCGCGGTAAAATATGTATGACATCAAAAAGCCTTAAAGGTTATTACAAATTAATAATGAGTAGTGGGGCTAGAGTGGTAAAAAATAGCTCTCCCACGGTGTCGTGTTTAAATGTTTAATTCAACATGCTCCGGGAATGAAGCTGGACTGCCTCCGAGCAGATCCAGCATGCCTCCCCAGACCGTCTGTCCACACCCTGTGACATGCCTGCTGGGACTCTATACAGACATGCTAGGATGGACATTCATAATTAATACTCTGCATGCATGATCATTCATTTGGCTCCCCCACCCGTGCTTTTCCTGAGAAGGTGTCGTGCCTTTATCTGCACTTCTTTCAGCAAACACGGATGTTCAGAAAGTGAGGGTTTGGTCGTATTAAAGCTCAAATTCTCTGTAGGGTAACAAGACACCGAAAATCTCTCTCAGAGTGTTTTCTCTGAAGTTGCATCGAATCATTGCCCCTGAACACCTCACGCTAATGTCTGAAGACACTGTACAAAATTGCCTTGTTTATGCCTGTAATGTAAGCTGTCTGTTCCAGTGTCGCTCACTCTCAGTGGAGCCGGCGATGGTGGCAGCCGAGTCTGGAGTGAATTTGCCGGGCGACTACCTGGGAAACATCAACAGTCATTAATTATGTAAAACTCTCCTCACAGTGGGAGCAGAGCGCTGCATACAACTGCAGCGCCGACTCCTATTAGAGTCAATGTACTCTACAATGAGCCCATGCTGCCTGGGGGCGGAGGGATTATCAACCTTCACCCCTCCCCACACCCCCCCCCCCTCCTCCTCCACACACACACTCCTACAACACACACACACACACCTTCAGGATTGCAGTTTTATTAAGTTTTGCACAAATGTGCGTGTGTGTTTAGCCGAGGAGGAGAATGAGATGAGGCTCTGCGCTCTGTCTCTCTCCACTAGCTGCTCCATCATTCACTCCTCTCCGTTTCACTTCCCATGATTTGATTTTTTTCCCCCCTTCTTCTCCTCCGGAGTTGCCAGCTTCCCTGCATTCTCAATAAAACGAGAAAAAATAGGAGAATCTGACAGGATAAATGATATCTCACGCCAGAACGGGGGAACATTGGAGGAGGACGGTTTTGATGCTGATAGGGCTGTCACCGGCAGTGCCCTAACACCGTATCACCTAGCCTGACCTTTCGTCAATGGGAAGTCCCTTCTCAACAGACAAGAAGACATGACGATTCTCACCGTGTTTTTTTGTTGTTTTTTTAACACTCTTGGTCTTTGGAAAAAGATAGCAAAGATACCGTTCTCCTTCTCTCGGCCAGACTGTCGGACTCCAGGTCGTCTTTGTTTCTCCTTTGTTCTCCAGCGGCGAGTGTTTTCTCGTGTCTGTTGCTCGTTCATCAGCCGCCCCTTCTCTGAGTGGACGCGGCTTTGGCATGATGTTCCTCAGCAGTGAAACAAAGGCAGGGCTGACACCTGTAATTAATTAGGCTATTATGCATTCTGCAATGATAATTGCCTTACTGGAAAGTCACCAGCCTTCTGAGAGGCTGAGAGAGGAGAGGTGGTCGGGGAACTCGATCCATCATGGAGGAAGGCTCTCTCTCTGTCGGCCTCTCTCACCTTGACTGTTGTCGGCCGGGTCCGGATAAACATTGTCAACAGTTGTCAGAGAGGTAGATATTTGCAGCTGTGGGTTCCCCCCCCCCCCCCCCCCCCCCCCCCGGCCAAGCAGGCCCCTTGGGGGGGATGCCAGGGGTCTACGGCGGCACAGAGGCTGGAGGCTGGCACACACGCTCAGGCCGTGCCACCCCATCTGCTGTGGTCTAGGTCACTGGGGCACGCAGTCCGAGAATTCGGCCACTTTGTCTTCGCAAACAGCCTTCACCTACTGTGACCCTGGCTCCTCTCTCTCTCGTTCTCTCTCTCTCTCCATCTCTCTCTCTCTCCCTCTCTCCCTCTTTCCACCTCTCCCCTTGTTTCTATAATTGTTTTACAGTTTGACCCTGTTTGTTCATGTACTTTCCATTTCTCCTCACCACTTCCTGTTTCGCTCCATCTCTCCCCCTCTCGGCACCTTCCCCCAACTCCTCTCTCCATATATCCTGTCACTACATCTCGGACGTCCTTCTGCGCAGACCCACAGTCTCCCACCTGTAGGTTGACCTGTTCCTCAAACATCTCCAAGAGCCTGTTCTCCGACACAAAGCCCACCGCTCGTTCGAACTACAGAGACGTTTAGAGAAGACTGTGTTTTCCTTCATCTTCGTCCTGACTTCCTTTATCTCCGTCCATGACTTTGCCGTGACTTTGAGGTGTTGCATTTGAGGCGTTCGCGTCAAGTTTTTTTTCTCAGTGCGGGTGGAGTTCCTTGGTTGGATGTACCACCCGCGCTGGGAGAAATGGAGAGAGAGACAGAGAGAGAGAGAGAGAGAGAGAGAGAGAGAGAGAGAGAGAGAGAGAGAGAGAGAGAGAGAGAGAGGTGGGGGTGGGGGGGCTGGCAGACACCTGCAGGATAGCAGGGTCTTTGATCCGAGTTTAACGTCGTGCTGTGTTCTGCCTCACGCGGAGCTCACGGTGGCTTGTCCGTCAGGATTACGGCTGCCGCTCCGCCTTGATCTGCTGGAGATCTCCTCGCGCGCCTGGCTGGGTGTCGTTAGTACCCAACACACACACGCTCTGCCGGAGCCTCACCTGAGGGGCCCGTACCTGCAGCCCTCTCCCCCCTCACAAATACAGTGTCGGCCCACTTGATTGATTAGCTCAGCTCAAGCTGTTCCAAAGTGTCCTCTGATAACAGACCTCATCCACACAGTCAGGTCGAATGCGAGGCAGAAGAATATGATTGTGGCCGGTCGTGGTTCTCCGGCGTGGACGATGACAGGGGGGGGGGGGGGGGCGGCGTTCCGCCTGGGGAGAGCCACAGCGGCGTCCGTGAGCGAGACGGCGAGATGAGTGACAGGTGCTGCTGATTGGAATTGACGTGGGGACGGGATGTGTGTCGGAGAGGCCTGACTGCTCATCTTGCCGGGCGGGGGGAACGGGGGCGTCGCGGCCGTGGCGGAACCTCTCCTCGCAGAGGAGTGTCACCCAGAATAAAGCCCCTCAAACCAAATGCAACGCGCGTGTTTGCGCGTGTACTCGATATGTGCATGCGTAAGCATCTCTGCTTTGGCACGTTTGTGTGTGGCACGCACGCCACAACGTGTGTGTGTGTGTGTCTGCGGGCGTAAGGAACGCGTGCGTGTGTGTCCCTCTCCCTCAGTGTGTGTTTACATCCGTCACCTCTCCCCCGCCCACCTCCTCCTCCCTCTCTCTTCTCCACCTCCTCCTCCCTCTCTCTCCTCCACCTCCTCCTCCCTCTCTCTCCTCCACCGCCTCCTCCTCTCTCTTCTCCACCTCCTCCTCTCTCCCTCTCTCTCTCCTCCACCTCCTCGCCCTGGCATTC
The DNA here is from genome assembly GCF_038355195.1 of Osmerus mordax. Classification (NCBI taxonomy): domain Eukaryota; kingdom Metazoa; phylum Chordata; class Actinopteri; order Osmeriformes; family Osmeridae; genus Osmerus; species Osmerus mordax. Next base: position 3,012,503 of record NC_090077.1, on the reverse strand, counting down.
CAGTCCTCAGGACTAACGCCGGGGCGTTTGGTGTTTTCATAACCTGCACAGTCCTTGGAGGCTGTTGTGACTGGCTACATTATGAGGTGGTGGGGGCCTCTCAGTGTGTTGGTCTAATAAGCCTGGAGCATCACAGGGGTGTTGTGACACGCTGTCAGGCCTGGGCTGGGCTAGCTGGCTCTGGGCAGGGGAGGACGAGGGCTCCCATGATGGTTCTCTGACCTTTGCATCATGGGGAAGATGACAGGTAATTTCGAGGCCTCTGGGAGCGTGGAACCATACAGTCCCCCTTCCCTTATCTCTCGCCTCTCTTCATGCACCACCGGTAACCACATTCTCCTCACATCGCTCGCACGTGTGCGAGCCCACTCTCACACACACTCAGGCACAGGTCTGCACACGGACACTTGCAAGCACACACACACACACATACACATACACATGAAAACACTTGCACACACACACATACATACACTGCGGGAGGCTTAGCAGAGACACCCACCCCACACCCCCACCATCGTCCCAAACTCTAATCACCTGCATCACCACACACCCCACCCTCAAACACCTCAAATCACAGGAGGTGGCAAACTAGTTAGGCTGAGGAGAAGGAAAAAAAGCGATGATTTAGAGTGATAATTGCATAATCACCAGTTGTGATAATTGTAATTGATGACTGCATAATTGCTAATTGCAGTCTTTATGGGTACCTCTCTCTCTCTCTTGCCTTTTCTCTCTGTAGCAGTCCTCATGTCTGTGTGTCTCTCTCTTTCTCTATATATCTCTATGTCTCTCTCTCTCTATCTCTCTGTCTATCTCTCTCTGCCACTCCATCATGCCTGCCTATGTATACACACACGGAAGTCTGTCCACGCCCACTGCACACACACACACACACTCTAGTGTGCGTATTCTCCTCGGTTTATCAGTAAGTATTTCCCAACAGTGTTGTCCCACAGGCCAGTGTTCAGCCCACGCTGTCTGGTCCTCTGTGAAGAGTTATGGACCTCCTCTAACAGGTTTCCTGTCTCTCCTCTCTGGGGTCTAACCCTGCTTGTAAAACCTGCTCCGAGTCCCTCCCAACAGTAGCCATGTTCTTCCTGTTATCATCAGACAAGCCTGAGAGGGAAGTGGTGGTTGTTGTCGGCTATTGTCTCCGCGATAGCTGTCCTGGCTCCTGCCAGCGAGCAGCTGGAGAATGCTAGCTAATCCCATGTGTTCGACTGGATGCGGATTAGCATGGAGGCAAAGATGAAGACGAATCTCACATCAGCGCACATTATGCCCGACACCTCGGAGTGCTTTGATGGTGGTGGTGCGGGGGGGGGGGGGGGGTGTTGGGGGCGGGTCGGGGGATAGGGGGGTGAGATGGAGGGGTATGCGTAGCGAGTGCTAACGTGATTGGGCATCAGGCAGGCGTGTGATTGATGTCTCTGCTGGCGTCTGTAGGCAGGTTAATGGTGTGATTGTGGAGGTAATCTCCGTGTTCTCTCGTTAAAGGATGATGGAGGGCCAGGAGACCCCCTTGTCTGTGGAAAACCGAGCCTGTTGCGCGCATGCGGTCTCGGGCGCTTCACATAGGCGGTCGAGGGTCCTTTCAGACGCGTGTTCCCCAGTCAGGAGGCCATGTCAGGACAGAGAAACACCCAGGTGTTTACCTTGTTCTGCGTGTTTCTGGTGATGCTGCTAGCTCAGTGCACACTGAGGTCTTACTGCTGACCCAACATCCTCACGTCATGTCCTGGAAAGAGAGGGGGATGGGGGGTCAGGGCGGGGGGGGGGGGGGGGGGCTGAGTGAAACAACACTGTAGCTGGCAGTCGGCTGAGAGCTGCAGACTATTGCATCTGTATCGATTAGACTCTAGCCTTTCCATTTTCCATGAACTGTGGCCAGCAGCTCCGAGGCGGAGTGATGGGAGGAATTTGCTTGATCTTTATGATATTTCTTTAAATGTGATGCTGTCGTTAGGCCTCCCCTGGGAAGACACAAGCCATTTCCAGTAAATCAAGAGCTCTCTTGTCTCTCTCTCTCTTTCTCTCTCTCCCTCCCTCTCTGTTTTACACAGTTGTTATTTATAACCACTCTAAACAGTTCCCCCACCGATCCCATAACTGTTTTCCGTCCTCTTACCAAAATGATATTTCTGAACTGTCCAACCAATAAAGCACCGCCCAGACTCCCCATGCTCACCAGAATCCACTGTGGGCGATCAGATAAAAGCTGTAATCAACACTGACAGGAATGACATAGACAATAGATGACAATCATTTGGATTCAGTTTGCTGCTGGTGGGGGGGGGGGGGTGGGGGTGGGGGGGGCGTCATTCCGGCGGAAGAGAGCTGATCTGATTTAGTGTCGCGGAGAGTAGCCAGGACATTGAGGCTCGGACGCGGACGTCCTCTGACTTCCAGAACAGGAGCGCTCGGAGGGCTCTAACCCACATACCCACCAGCACAGGTGCTCTCTCCATGGGGCCAGGTGGCGGCTAATTCCCTTCCTTTGTCCCTCCTAATGAATCGTTAATTGGTTTTGCGTCGCCCGTGGAGTGGAGCGTAGCAGGTGCTGAGCGCGGGGGTCACAGAGGCCCGCGCATGCTGACCTGCCTCCTGGTGCACGCCAGCACCTACATTTAGCAGGCCAAATGTCACCTCGCAAAACGCCAAGGCACTGGAGGGAAAGGGGCCAGTGGACCCCTCAGTACACTGAATGCTCCTGAACGCAAGCCCTGCCAGAAAAAAATCCGTGGCGTGGCTATGCCAAACACTTGTTTTGGTATCACATACCAGCTTGTTTCGCAAACTATTTATCCATGTGTTCACTTAGTTTTGACTGAGTTTGACATTGTTTCAGCATAGGGGGAAGGTACTAACCAGATACTAGTGAGAAAAGAGGAACCTGACCAGATGGGAGGTTCACAACGACAATAGAAACTAGCTTTTGGTAGAACAGTCACACCGGGAGAGAGAAGTGACACTTCCAGTGGTGCAGACCAGATCAGATACTATGGCAGTTGATGACTTATCACATTGCATATTTGCCCGGAAATGACGCGGTCTGCGTGTAGTCCATGTGTTGTGGTACTAAACAGTATGTGATGTGCTTCCTGGTATTCATTGTGATGCTGTGTCCCACCTGCAGGTGGTAGCTCAGTATGTGATGTGCTTCCTGGTATTCATTGTGATGTTGTCCCCCCCCTGCAGGTGGTAGCTCTGAACAAGCGCAGTAAAGAGGCCGAGACGGCGTTCCTGGGAATCTACAAGCAGCTCATCGAAGCCCCAGGTGAGACTTCCACGTCCACGCCAACAACTCAACAACAGCAGCATTACTCTCAGTAACAACACCCCGTAGGAAACAGTTCACCCGGGGTGAACTGCATAGCGATCGACCGGACCAGTGTTCAACCAAGTGCACCAAAATAACAGTTCTTGTTGTTCACGTCGACAGATACAGTAGGGGCAAAAAAAAAACACTCGAAGGCGTTCCCAGACACGATGGCACCGTTGCCTGAATAAACCGTCTTAGAAAGCTCCGGAACTCTGCGTGGGGCCTCTTCAGAGCGCGGCGCCGGTCCTTGAGGGTGGCTTCGCTGAGGAGAGCACACCCTTGTGGAGATGAGCTGTTGATTGTGGAGGGCCAATTAAAGCCCAACTGTAGCTCGTTTTAGTGTGGAGCGCAGGCCTGATGAGGCCAGCAGGGAAAGAGAGAGAGAGAAAGAGATAGAGAGAGAGAGAGAGAGAGAGAGAGAGAGAGAGAGAGAGAGAGAGAGAGAGAGAGAGAGAGAAGAAAGAGAGAGAGAGAAAGAGAGAGAGAGAAGAAAGAGAGAGAGAGAGAAAGAGAAAGAATAAAAGAGAGAGAGATACAGAGGGAGACATTGTGTTTTTCTCTGTTGTTGTTTGCTGCCAGGGCAAACATACAGTATTGCTCTTTGTTGCAGGAGACGGGAGCAAGAAGCAGCCCAATCTCCAGCTTAGATCAGAGGAACACTCGTGGCGAGAGGAGAGAATGCTGTTTACAGATTCAATGAATACAAGATAAAAGTGTGTGTCATAGACCGAGCGTGGCAGCAACTGACTTTTAAAGGTCTCCATTTTTCCTTGAAGTCTCCTTCTTGATATTGCACCACATACTTTGAATGGAGTTATTTCCTTGATAAGAAAGTCTGTCTTTGAAGATCTATTCAGTTTGATTTCCTGACCTATACCTTCCTGTAGCAAAGGCTTAATGGATGCCAGCAATGGCAATGTAGAGGTACAAAGGCGTAATATTTTAAAACACGACAGGACATTGACACTCACAGACGCAGCCCTCAGATCCCAAGTCGTATGGGGATGGGTTTAAGAAAAGAGTCGGGTCAATCCTTCTCTTTTGTAGATACAGTCTGCTTCATCCAGCTCAGGTGGCCGTTCCATTTGTCTGTTTTGAACATCAAACAGTGTTGAGAAAGACCCTGCCTATTCCGTGCCCACCTATCTTCAAGTGAGCTCTGTGGATTCCGAGTCTTGCTGTCTGTGTAAACCGCAGCGCCGACAGACAGGCCGCCGCAGGTTTCATGGGGTGACCCCGCATTAGCATACCCAGATGCTTATCTGCATGTGACCTTACCTGGAGCACCGCCAGCGCTAGCGTCAGGTTGGCAGGGTGACTCCGTGTCAGTGTGGACCCGGCTCCTGTATGAAGCAGTCAGGGGTTTGTGTGGCCTTGTCCTCCACTTCAGCTTTATTTAAGCTGAATGTTCAACTCCTGTCCAGTTCTAATGATTTTTTGCCCGATTTTACAAAGTAGCCAACTGCCAAAGTAGCCAACCGATGCCCTATATGTGGGAAGTCTCAACAATTAGGTTAGATTTTTTGTTCTTTTACCCCCCTCTCTGTTTAGGAAAAAGAGTCACAACAGCAACATGGTTTCTATATTGGCCCCCGTGCAGAATCTGCCATCTGTGAGGTGGGCTGCGCTAGACTAAGCCTGTTTATCATTGCGAATCTTGCCGGTCTTGTCCAAGGTCACCCCCCTGCCCGGAATGGATCGCTCCAGGTACACCAGAGGACAGTCATTTGGCTGTGGTCCCCTATTTCTCTCCCTCCTCCCCTCTAACACAACACTTAGCTTTCCCACCATCCCCCCCCCCCCCCAACAAACGCTTCAGCTCATGTATTTTTAATCCAGAGACAGATGCGATTATTCTTTACACGCCGTCCTCGTTAATCTTAATGCCGTTATTACTATTCATCGCGGACGATTCCACCCCCCAGCCCCCCTCCCCCCTTATTATTTCATTTGAAAAGGTCTTTCCATCCCGGTCTGTGTGGCGACACACTGAGGCTGCCCGTCCAATCAGAGCGGGCCAGCAGCCAGAGTTAATGAATGCATGAAGGGAGACGGGAAGGGGGAGGGGCCAGGGTGCCTACTCAATATGTGACCTGTTGTTGTATCCCGTTATCAGTGACGCCTGGTGTCAGATGTCAGTTATCCACAATGAGCCTATTGAAGGAAAAGATGATGCATCTGTTGCATCATGGGTCGTTCAAACTCAATGCTGTGCCACTGTTGTCATTTACATATGGACATGCAGTCCACTGATGAGCACACAAACACACTGTACAGGACGATCCAGTACATCGCTCTTCTTCTTTTGGCCGGTAACATTATGGCTGCATCCGGGTTGGATGTTACGTCTTTTTAATGTTAAGTCAGCAAGTGGATCCTACTGTAATAAACACAACATTGCAGTCTTGGATGTTTCTGGACACAGCTTAGGGTGGTGCACTTTGTTTTGACAAAGAAACTAATGGAGCGTGACAGAATGGCCATAACCAGTTTAGCTATCCTGAGCTGTTGTGCAGGGCAAGGTTTGCGTTGCCAAGAAGCGGAATACATTTTCTTGAACCTGTTTGAACCTGAATTGAATCTTTCTTCCAGTCACAGAGCTCACCATACACCATGGAAAGCAATTACTTTGACCTGTTCTCTCAATCTGGCTGATTGATTGAGGGTTCTCTAAGCCTTATAGTGTACATATCCCCTTGTACCACCATATTCACCCAATTCTGGGATAGAATAGTGATTGTATGTCAAAATCCGTCCTCTATAGTTTTGTGATTAGTGTACATCCAAGCTTTCTTAGTTCTTAGTATTGGAAGGGAGAAGGAGGCCCATTCCTTGTTTTCAGTGGTTTCACAGAGCTGTGCAGCTCTCCCCCCCCCCCCCGTCTCCCGTCTCCCTCCTCTTCCTGTCTCTCTCACGTCTCTCCGCCTCACCTCTCGCTTTCTCTCTCTCTCTCTCTCTCCCCCCCCCACTACGTCCCCTCTTCACGGCGACAGAGAGCGCGGCGTTTTGAAGGTTGCCGTTTGTTGCCGCCTCTGTGGGCCCCTGTCGCCAGGGGCGTAGCCCCGAGACTGGCGCTCAAGGTGTTTGCTCTGCCTCCTCTCCGCTCCGCACACACACTCCTCCCCCAGGATCACCTCTCCGTTCCCCCCCCCCCCCTCTCTCTCTCTCTCTCTCTCTCCCCGGCTCTCCCTCTCTCCTCCCTCTCTCTCCTGAAGAACATAGCAGCTTTCATCTGAGCGGGGAGCTCACTTACCCTGTGTGAAGACACCAATCTGAATACACTCCTCAGAGTGTGTGTGTTTGTGTGTGTGTCAGGCCGTCTGCAGGACTGAGGTGTGGAGCGGGGTAATCAGTAAGGGCAACAGTGCTTGCTAGTGGTGACCGCTGGTACTACCAGAGGGTACAAGTCAGTGCACAAAACCATGCATCTTGAACCGTCACATCACGTCTCTGTCGAATTTGAACTTTTACAAATCCTCCACGTCACACTGACCTCTCTTAATTACACCGCGGCTTTGATGTAATGAGGAGGTCGGAACAGAGCCTAATGACCTTTGCCGGTTGACCTGTTCCAATCTACGTGAGACTTCAGTTGACCCCGAACGGCCGGCAATTCACGATGGCACACAGTTAAGAGAGAGGCTTAGCACACAAGGCATAACGGGCGGGGTTTCATTATAACGGTGCAGCTGAGTGGCCTACCTTCAGCCAGAAGATGGGGGGAAACTCAAGAGAGCCGAGTGCATGTGCGTGCGTCACGGTGGTATCTGAAACGAGAGCGTGTAAGAGCTGATGGAAAGCTCTCTGGGCGGGACGAGATTATGCACGAGTGATTAATAAGAGCAGTAATAAACAAAGGCCCAGGAGATGTTTGAGGTGCTTAATAATGCATTATGTTCATAAAAGAGCCGAGCCTCGCCAATAGATCCCTGTGGAGACGGAGACCCCAGAGGGAGCCAGAGTGTGCGTGTGTGTGTGAAAGAGAGAGAGAGAGAGAGAGAGAGAGAGAGAGAGAGAGAGAGAGAGAGAGAGAGAGAGAGAGAGAGAGAGAGGGTGAGGCTTAATGATGAGACTGAGACTCAAATATGCACTAGGGTCCATTTTTACCCATCTTTTTCCAAGTTTGGTGATTTAACACAGTTTTCGGTACGAGAGTCACATGATCTACTGTGATAGGTCAAATAGAATTGGTCGTCAATGCTGTTCAGGCTGTGGCCAACTTGTCTTTTTAGAATTAAAAGAGGAAACTTGTCTGCTGTGCGAGTTTTGCTGCATGTTTGCAATGGAGCAACTTTGCTATTGAAAAGATAGTTATTGACGTTATCCTTTTTATGTCCTTCAATCTGTCTGGCGGCGGTTTGTTAGGAAAACACACAAAAGAGAAGGTTAAGGAGTTTACCTTTCAGCTTGGCCTTCAACATCCTGTACTAGAACTTGTGCTGTCAATCTTTTTTGTCTCTCAGTATCACACTCCCTCCTTCTCTCTCACGTCTTTCTCCCTTTCTCCTGCACATCAAGGTAAAGAGGCAGACTTCATTTTGCTCTTTGAATATCAAGTGTTTACTGGTCATGGAGTGGCAAAGTGTTCATCAAGTGGCACAGGGAACTATTTTATACTGCATCCTGTCGAAGGAGTTTTAGTTCAACGCGAATATTCCTCTTATTTTAATTACAGCAAAAACAACTGAAAGTTTTGACAGTGTGTGTCATGCCAAACATTGTTTCTTTGTTTTATTTTACCTTTGAACACTGTCTCGAAGTGAAAGTTTGTTCACGTATGAAGATAAGGATGTCCACAGTCAGTCTGCCAATTAATAACAGACAGAAAACACGGCCAACCAACTGTTCAGTCACGTTCACGGAAAAAGTCTTACAACATGATTACTGTTTGTTGCAACAGTATTGTCAACGTTTTTTTGGACCTTGAAGACCACTACAAGAACAAAAAGAAAAAATGTGTTTTGAATGAAAAGAAAAAACCTTGAAGCACAGCCTTGTAAATTAATTTGTTCGTGTTGTATGATGGGAACACAGCTGGCCTCATTAACATGCGCACAACAAATAATTATAGCGTTTTTTCCTTCTCTCCAGCCAGCCAGTGCTTGGCTAATGGGCTTGCTGGGTTAATTATGTCAGAGCGTAATTACACAGGGCCCTGGGAGACGTAATGGTGCACCCTGCTGAGCCCACACCGGCTAATGATGGTGTATCGCTGACAGGGCCAAGACGGACCGCCCCGACACACCTGCTTGTCTTGGCTCACTCTGCCCTCATTCACCCGCATGTACCCCCCCAACCCCACCCAACCACCACTCACCCACTGGGACACCCACCCAACCAGCCACCCACTTGGACACCCAGGATCAACCCATCTTCCACCCATCTTCCAGCTCGTCCATCCGTCCGTTCTCCCTCTCCTCTGCTTGGCCTTGCTGTCGGAGCAGCGGTGGCCCTCTCCTCCACCAGGCTGGGAGGGTCCTGTACGTCCACAAAGCTGCACCCAGCTGTGAGATGAGCAAGAACAGAGAAACGGCACGGTAGCAGCCGCTCGGAGCCAGTCATGGGAACCTCATTAAGTTATCTGTAAGACTGATGCAAACTCAGCTCATATCCATGTTGTTAAGGCCCCCACTGGTGCCGTCCAACCACTGGCTTACTGGCTAATGTTACTGGAAAAACAAGCAACACTTGAGAAACATATGGGCGGTTTATTCTGGATCCTGAATGACTGCGTGTGTTTGCTGTCCAGGGGAATGGACAGACGCGTGTCAACTATGACCTCACAAGCTCGTCTCCTCGTGTCTTTCGACTCATCAGCACCTTGGCCCAGCCAGTCACGGTGATTCACGTGTCGATGGATCTTTGTTTCATAGGCGACGACAATACATTAATGTGCTTTGATTTATGATACTCGGTGAGGTGCTGTCGTGCTATCAGTTATCTTGACCTCGGGGCAGACATCCGATCAGACGTAATTAAGATAAGGACTGAATTAAAAAATGTAAAATGTTTTTTATTGCGTAGAGAGTGATGAGTCTCACTGGATTGGAAAACAGAGACTTGGACAGGCCTTATGTCTTGATTGCGAGAAACCCCTTGAGCTTAGCAATATGATCTCCCCTGGTATAATTGCAGAGGATGGTGTAGATGTGTGCTTTTTTATTCTGGAGATTTGCTGTTAAAGAGTTGCCCTTAAAAGAATTTCCAACGCTGCTTATTAGCGGTGTCAATTAGCAGGACTATTCTCCACGGTCATCAACATTCTTCTCTCCCTCAACCTTAGCAATTGCCGACCGTGCACCCTCGGGAGGCATCCCTGCTGTTCTGCTCTTTGACGGGGTTAATTTAGTAAACAGACTTGAGTTTCATCCCTTCATTTTATGTCTGACGTTTACTTTTCCCCCTCTCCGCAGATTGATAATCCTTGCTTGTCTGAGTGTGAGAGATCCCTGACTGTAATCTCAGTCCTTTGATCACTAAAAGTTGAAAGCATATATGGGAAAGAGGCTGATAAAGTGATTTCTGTGACAGAGGGTCGATAGAATAGCCTTGTTTTAAGTCGTCCTGTTTGTCTTAAGAGGGCTGAGCTCTTAAATGTGATGTCCCATGTGACTGATGCAATATCTCCAGAGCTGGTGTAACAGTGAACACAGAAAGCGTTTGACTGTAAACGTTCCTGGGAAAGTAGTTCAATCAATTATGATGTCCAAATGTGTCTGACGAAAGTTCAGACGTGGCAATGGCAGCACAGTATTTCAACAAATTGCTCATTTAGAGTTTAAAGTTGAATGGCGTCTCTGAATAGCGTTTATTTTGTTTTTTTGTTTTTTTTTGCTAGTGTTGTTTTGAATATATATTTTTTGGAACTGCCTGTCTAGGTTCTTTTGTCTGTTGAAGTTTTAACATCTTTGGTTATGACTTTGTGAAAAGTCACTTCAATCAGGACTCAGGCGGAAGGATCCAGTCGAGATCCACATAGCAACCGAGACAAGTGGATGAAAGCTTCGATAGGAAAGTTTGTGCAGCAAAGCAACGATTTTCTCCTCTTTTGGAGTTTTGAAGGGTTGGTATGTGTGTGTGCGAGAGAGAGAGAGAGAGAGAGAGAGAGAGAGAGGGAGAGAGAGAGAGAGAGAGAGAGAGAGAGAGAGAGAGCAAGAGAGAGAGAATATATATGTATGTGTGTCTCTCTACATCCTCCCCCCCCCCCCCGTCAGTCGTCTCCCCTGAGTCTCCCTCTCTGTGCTTTGGCACTAGAAGTCACCTCCTTTGGTGTGCGCCAGGCAGGTACACAACAGGAGCCGCTCTCCCTCTCAGAGCTGTTGAACTTTTCGGGAGGGGAAGAAAGGGAAGGAGGAAGATTAAAAACAGCCCTGTGATGTGGAGTGCCGAGGCGCCCCCCTGAGAATTCCTGGCATAATAATTTAAATGATCAAATGATACAGAGGAGACTTGTTAGCAGAGATACAGCCTCCTAGTTGGCCTCACGGGGCTTGCGCTGCCGCGCATGCATTGCAAAACAGCTTCTCTGTTGTGCTAAAGAATCCCGCTCTTTTTTTTTTTCCTCCTCTCCTTCTTCTTCTTCTCTTCAGGAGTAGACTTTTTTCCACACTTTGTTGAATGTGCCTAGGTGGATACCTGGGACCCGCCGAATCCCAAGTAGAACACCACGCTGCAGTCTCGTGGCGTTCATTTTCATCTATCTTCTGGAGAGCGATCGGTTTCAAACGGGTCCGTGTCAGTAGATTTGAAAGGAGAGAAGCCCTCTACTCATGTCATTAGGTCTAGCTTGTGTGAGATTTTCAAAGAGGTCTCAGTGGAGAGAATGCCACAGTCACTCTTGGAACCATCTCTCAGTGCTATATTCTTTCGCTTGGTACTGTGGCACAGAAGGAGACCTTATCATAACTTTAACATGTCTTATAAGTTACTTAATGAGCACTTTCATATTCACTCAGTGTTGAAATAAAGTACAGTATGTCCCCCATAAACCAGAATCAGTATTTATTGTTTGTGTCTTTGTGTGTGTGTGTCTGTGTGTGTGTGTGTGTGTGTGTAAGGCAGAGTTTCTGGATACACGTACAGCATGTGTCTCTGTAAGGTCAAGAGGTCATACAGCGAGGCCCCCTCTGAGCAGAATATAGCATGCAGTCCAGACTGAGGGGAGACAGTGAGGAAAATCATGTACAAATAAGGCTTATGTGATTAACGACCACTTCACCTGCTGAACGTTCTAGGGTGTCAATACATTGACCACTGAAGATCCGTTAAGGAAGCAATTCTGTGTCATTCTATATATGTAATGTCCAACTCATGTATTTAAGCACAACTGAGAGACAGAGTTCTCACTCATGCCATCAGCTCGTCTTGAACTGATTGTTTGATCCGGGCTGCTCGACTAATAAACCAAAGTCAACTCCTTTCCTTTGTCGTGACTCCTTCCGGCCTGCCTTCTCCAGAATTTACATCTTATCAGTGTGTGTGTGTGTCCGCAGACCCAGCTCCCGTTCTGGAGGCCACACACACCCTGGAGGAGAGGCTACAGCAGCTGCAAGGCGAGGCCCCGGGCAACGAGGCCCTGGTCAGGGAGATCAGCGGGCACTGGAGGAGACACCTGGAGTGCCTTGACAAGCCAGGTGAGAGCCACAGAGCAGTATATTAGGGACTCACAGGTTTGGCAGACATTAAAACTGCCTCGTAAAAAACAACTCCATCACCGGAATGCCAGATCGACTCAGTGTGCCTGATATCTTTGTTATCATCTGCAGCGAGCAACCCTTTTTCACACTAAATAAGGCCTGTAAACATAAAATGGGATTGGAGTTGTCTCCTTGGCAGGGGGACAGCCGCACTGTGACTTACCTCTCCTCTCTGTTCCCAGACAACTCAGAGGCAGGGCCAGCGTCGGTGTCAGACGAGGTGTCCAGGCGGACAGGACGAGGGATGACCCCCAACAGCACCCACCCCCCCAGAGCCCCTGGCTCCCCTCAACACAACCACCAGGAGCCGGCCGACGGGTGAGACCCGAGCACCCCCCAGCCCTGACCCCCCACCACCCCCCCCCCGCGCCCCCCCACCTCCCTCACCGCTCTCCTCTGGGTGGATGTGATGATGTGCATGTACAGTCAAGCCCGCGTTGGATCAGTGTCCCTCAGGGCTGCAGTGACAGCAGGCTGTTCTTCTCTCGCAGGGACGCGGGTAGCGACGCCACTCAGGCTGACAGACTGCGTGAAGCCGAGGAGAGGATCCATGTCCTGCATTCATGTAAGGATCTTAAAAAAAAAAAAAAAGGATCTGTTTCATCTGTCGGTTTGATCTGTTTATGAAAGCGTCTGAGGCCGCTATGGGGTCAAAGGTCACGTCTAAGTCCTCCCGCTGTCCCTGTTTGCAGCCCTGACCACCGCCCAGGCAGAGCTGCTGGATCTGAGGTGCAAATACGACCAGGAGAAGGCCAACAAGTAAGAGCTTTAACCTTGAAGCTTGTTTACTGCTGGAACCTTCAAATGTCAAATGTGTCCCTGTTTAGTCCACTTCACTTCTGAATACTTCACCTTCACGCTGTACTTCTCTAACCAGTGTGATGGTGTTCTTCCAGATACCCCTGCCTTGGGTGTGCAAACACAACAATGATTGCTCCGTTACCAATCAGCTGTGCTCACTCAAGTCAGGGTCTCTTTCCTCTATTCAATATTCCTGTGTCCAACAGGACCTCAGGAATCCATTTTAAAAGCACAATGAGAGTGACTCAGCAGCTAATGCAGGACGATGAGAGAGGTCTGTGCTTTTGGCTAGGCCTTGACAGCCCTCAAGAAAAATTGCTCCATTTAAAGATTGCTTCAGAAAACACTCTACCTTGTCCCACTCTCTGAGCGCAATGTATCCAGCTCACGCCTGAAATGAAGCTGAAGTTATATGAAGGATGTCGATAGACATTCAAGGTAAACACCCTTTTGTTTGGGTTCTGCTATGGAGCACTGTGAGCTGCTAATGGATTTTCTCCCGGGCTAATCCACAGTGCCATTGAGCTAGGTTTTCCCGACCCAATGCCATCCGTTTTGTTGGATTGGTAGAATTTTTCTGTTAGACCGACCTTTCATGTTTTGAAGCACCTCTTTTGTGCGGGTGTATGTGTGTGCGCGAGTGCATGTGCGTGCGTGAGAGCCCGTGCAAGTTTGGGTGTGGCGAGGAGGCTGTCGTGTGTGAGGACGTCGGACACGACATACTAAAAACACGGATCCCTGACCCATCCCATCCCCCCTTTCCCTCCCTCCCCCCCTCCCTCCCCCCCCCTCCCCCCCCCTCCCCCCTCCCTCCCTCCCTCCCTCCCCCCCTCCCTCCCCCCCCCCTCCCCCCTCCCTCTCTCCCTCCCTCCCTCCCTCTCTCCCTCCCTCCCTCCCTCCCTCCCTCTCTCCCTCCCTCCCTCCCTCCCTCCCTCCCTCTCTCTCTCCCTCCCTCCCTCTCTCCCTCCCCCCTCCCTCTCTCCCTCTCCCCCCCCCCCTCCCCCCTCCCTCCCTCCCTCCCTCCCTCCCTCCCTCCCTCTCTCCCTCCCTCCCTCCCTCCCTCCCTCCCTCCCTCCCTCTCTCCCTCCCTCCCTCCCTCCCTCCCTCCCTCCCTCTCTCCCTCCCCCCTCCCTCTCTCCCTCCCCCCTCCCTCTCTCCCTCCCTCCCTCCCTCCCTCCCTCCCTCTCTCCCTCTCTCCCTCCCCCCTCCCTCTCTCCCTCTCCCCCCCCCCTCCCCCCTCCCTCCCTCTCTCTCTCCCTCCCTCCCTCCCTCCCTCCCTCCCTCCCTCCCTCCCTCCCTCCCTCCCTCCCTCCCTCCCCCCCCCCCTCCCTCTCTCCCTCTCCCCCCCCCTCCCCCCTCCCTCCCTCCCTCCCTCTCTCCCCCCCTCCCTCTCTCCCTCCCTCCCTCCCTCTCCCCCCCCCCCTCCCCCCTCCCTCCCTCCCTCCCTCCCTCCCTCCCTCTCTCCCTCCCTCCCTCCCTCCCTCCCTCCCTCCCTCTCTCTCTCCGCAGGCCTCAGTCTCCATTACTCTCACTGGCCGTTTCCTCAGTTCTGATAAGAAAGACAATTTGTCTGTCTCAGTCTGGGTATCTGACCAGTCAATCAATACAAAATGTTCCATACTGCACAAGTTCATTAGGTGTGGACATCATGACACCTGTTACCTTGTACTGTTCACGCGGTCCCATCCATTCCACTGTCGACCTGTCGTCTTCTCAGAGATCCCTACTCTACACAGTTTGGACATTCCATAGATGATCCATAGATGTTCCATAGATGTTCCATAGATGTTCCATAGATGTTCGATAGACGTTCCATAGACGTTCCATAGACGATCCATAGATGTTCCATAGACACTTAGATCTTATTCACTCTTAGAATGGAATATCTTTGTTTGAATTGTAAAATGTTGCTTTGTAATACTTGACTTGTTAGTAAAAAAAAGAAGGTGTTTGAGTCAGTACTTTGCTACAGTTGTCACATAATGTCAGGTGAGATGAAGGAGCAGAAAGAGAGAGAGTTTGCATATCGTTAGATGGAAACGCAAACTCAGATTTTCTCTTAGAACGAAATTAGTGAAATGGAAAGACTTTCTTTGTCCTGAGAAACGTCCTAAATCTATGTGCATATTTTAATCAATCTCCCCGTCCTCGTTAATGCATCTTTCTCCACCTTTTGAAAATCAAGTCCCAAGTGTGTAAAAGGAAACTGTTGAACTTCAAACAAACCTCATGAATAATCTCGCCGAGACTCTATTTAAATGAGACTTCTGTGATTGTTGGATGTATGGAGGTACGTCTGAGAGCAGTTTCACCAGAGAACTCTGGTGTAGGAACTCAGTCGTACTCTGTGTGTTCCTGGTCACGTGGTGCTACAGCATGTCCACGGCAATGCTTCGCCGACGCCAGAGTGGGAATTTACAATGAAGCGATGATGTGTGGACACTCTGGCGATGTGTGAAAGCAACGTGTTGGCCATGTTTCAGCACAACGCTAAAAACAGTGAAGTGAGCATATTGTCTGTACTTGACATCACACTGCCGTGTGAGATGCCCCGTCAGTAAAGGCTGCCGTGTTTTGCTGTGTCTCTTTCAGGACGGAGGAGGTCGGCGCGATCATGACAAACCTCGAGCGAGCCAACCAGGTGAGTGGGAGCTGTCTTCGGCAGCCCTTTGATTGAGATGCTCCGTCGCTAAGGTAATCACTCCTCTAATCAAGCCTCCGGCTTAATTAGACACCCCGCGTCCTGCGCCTGCCCCCCTCCCCCCCCTCAAACCCCCCCCCCGCCCCAGGCCCCAGTCCCCTCCCCCGAGCCTGTGATTAGACAGAGTAAACCCCGGCCCCCCCATCTGTGGGCATGCCGCGGCAACACGCCGGCGCTCAGCAGAGGACAGGAGACTTGCCGTGCGCCACTGCAGACGGAGCGCCGTGCGCCGGGGCTCTTAGTTACCTCACTGCCCTGATTGCTTCCTTTCCTAGTGATTTCGCTTCTGTTCTCTCTCTCTCTCCTCTCTCTCTCTCTATCTCTCTCCTGTCCTCCCTCTACTTTCTCTCTCTCTCTCTGTCGGCAACTCTTAGATAAATGTTCTCAAAATGAATCATTAATTATCATGCCGGGTGTGACAGAGCAGGTAAACAGTTTGGGAAGAAAGTGCGCTGGCTAAACAGCCCCCCTCAGCTGAATGGAGTGGTAGGTGTGCCCCGCCGCAGGGCCTGGGCGCCAGCCTCAGCCTCTCTCTGGTCGAGCGATGGGTGGGAGGAGGGGAGGGGGGGGGGGGGGGGGGGGGGGGCGGGGGTGATCGCACATTCTTTGCTTCTCCTCTCACCCTGTTCGCTCGCACATCTGCTGATTGACAGGTGTGATCTGGTCTAGTTGGTGAGAAGGTCTAATGCTGTGATGATGTAACTTCTGTCTGTAGAAAGCAGAGATGGCCCAGAGGGAGGTGGAGAGGCTGAAGGAACAGCTGGCTGGTGCCCACAGTGGCGCCACCCCCTGGAGCTGCCATCCGCCAGAGGGGGCTAGTGGGGTAAGCCTTTCTCCTCTCTTCCATCAGATGTTTGAAGCTAAACCGATAATAATATTCAGTGACCGAAAAACGGTGATATAATATTTAACCGATGTGCTAATTGGTTTTTTAAATATTTCCATATATTTCCTTTTTTTTTTACGAAGAAAATCACATCTCGGCTCGCGCAAAGTGTGATTCGTGAAGGACAACGCTCCGAGCTGTCTTTGGTGTCTCTTTAATCCCTTCGTCTCTCACCTTCTCCCCCTCTCTCGCACGCGTCCTCTCGCCCTGCCAGGAGAGGGAAGGGAAGGGAGAGGTGGAGGCCGCTCTCCTGGCCAAAGACAGAGAGACCCTCCGGCTGCTGGAGAATGTTCAGAGACTGCAGTTCACACTGCAGGAAGTCCAGGACACCTCGGCCAATCAGATCCTAGAGCTGGAACGCCAGCTGGCCTATAAGACTGAAGCTATTGAGGTGTCTGAGCTCAGTATTTCCTGATTCACGTGCATGAATAGGTTCTCAGTGCTCGGTGAGATGTTATAAATATGCTTAATCTCTTTGTCCTTTTCAGAGATTAGAGGCTAAACTGCAATCCCAGATTGACTATGAAGAGATTAAAACAGAACTCAGGTGAGGCAGACATTTTCAATCACAGAATGGAAACGAACACCACGTAACATAGATATAAACAACACAGACTCAACATACTCACCATTTTCCTTTCTAGTATCCTGAAGGTAATGAAGCTGGCATCAGCCAATGGCAGCTCGTCCCAGGTGAGATATTTGTTCTTTTCTCACTCGCCTTATTTTTCCACACTCCTTTTTTTTTATACACAGTTGTTCATTTTATTACAAAACACTTTTGTTTTCCTCCTAATGTTCCACTGCTGTCAGGGAAGAAAAAGTACACCAGCGCCATTGAATGCCTCATTGACCATCATCCATTGTAGGGATATGTACAGTCACTGTAATTGATTAATCGAAATGTTACTCCTTTATGTGTGTGTGTGTGTGTGTGTGTGTTTCCCTGTCTGGGTCTGTGTGTGACTATGTGTTCCGTCCCCATTAGGGCTCGTCCAAGGCTGCAGAAGCTCTTTTGCTGGACAAAGAGGCCTTTCTTCCATCTCACAAGTACCTTGTGGATAAGACCCACATCCTGCACAGCAACGGTACAGCAGCACACTCTATTATTCCAGTTATTGTAAAGCATCGACTCTTATTGAGGTATCAGGGTATCATGTGACATGGTCTGTCTTTGTTGTCTATGGGGATTTTATGTAGAGCCTTTTTGGAAGCGTGTAGGTCATGCAGTGGTGGAGTTAGTCCTGCCAGTCTTGAGTGTGTGGCTTGGCCCGCTGTGTGTGCAGATGAGGACCAGCCGCAAGAGTCGGCCAGGGAGGGAGCGAGGCCGTCTGGACCCCACTCCTCCTCCTCCCAGGCAGACGGCCGTGCCTCCCCCAGCCCGGGCCCCCCCACCCTGGACGGGTCGTCCTCCAGCTACGACCTCCCCCGCCCCTTCTCCGTGTCGCCCTGCTCCGGGGACAGACTCTCCGGGGACAGACTCTCCGGGGACAGACTCTCCGGGGACCACATCCTCCACAAGCAGCTGCTCTCCCCGCTCTTTAAGAAGGAGGGCAGCGGCCTCATGGCCTTCCCCACTGCCCTCTACGCAGCCAAAGCAGCCCTTATGTCGACCAATCAGGGGCCTGCCGGGGCCGGGGGCGTGGAGGCTGGCCTGCCCAGCGACCAATCAGAGAGCGGGAGCTCCACGGCGGGAGACGA
This sequence comes from Osmerus mordax, assembly GCF_038355195.1. Classification (NCBI taxonomy): domain Eukaryota; kingdom Metazoa; phylum Chordata; class Actinopteri; order Osmeriformes; family Osmeridae; genus Osmerus; species Osmerus mordax. The sequence continues at coordinate 2,994,393 of NC_090077.1, read as the reverse complement.
GGACCAGTTGGACACGGCGGAGATCGCCTTCCAGGTCAAGGAGCAGCTGCTGAAGCACAACATTGGCCAGCGTGTGTTTGGTCACTACGTGCTGGGCCTATCACAGGGCTCCGTCAGCGAGATCCTGGCCCGGCCCAAACCCTGGAGGAAGCTGACGGTGAAAGGCAAGGAGCCTTTCATTAAGATGAAGCAATTCCTGTCCGACGAGCAGAACATCCTGGCTCTCCGGACCATCCAGGTTCGCCAGAGAGGTGAGTCGATGTAACAGATCAGGAGATCCAGCATGACTGAGGATTCAAAACAATTCCCCATGAAAAATATTAAATAAATAAATACAGATTTTAGTTTTCTCTACTGCAGTTTCTCTGTACTGCTCTATGAATCGATGAAGTGTTTTTCTTCAACTGTGGTTTTCTCAGCGAGGATTTCTTCTTCTTTGTGCTGCGTGTTGATGTGCTGAAGCTGGGTGGTTTAGCCGCTGGACCATTCTGCGTTTTAACCTTTTAATCCGCCAGGCCCACACCCTTAACTTATTCACAGCAGCTCCCTCTCCCATGTTTGTTGTGTCACTTCTCAACTTTGTTTTCTCCCTGGATCCACAGCTTTTGAAAGTTCAGCTTCCCCTCCACCGCAACCTCGCATGCCTAGATCTCAAAGGCAGCCATTGATCTAGCAGTCAAAAGCAAAGCCTTGGAACTGCTCTCTGATCAACCATCCCACTCAGCCTCTCTCTCTTTCCCTCTCTCCCCCTCTCTCTCTGTCTCACTGTTACCCTTTCTGTCATAGGGAGCATCACTCCTCGCATCCGAACTCCCGAAACTGGGTCAGACGACGCCATTAAGAATATCTTGGAGCAGGCCAAGAAGGAGATCCAGTCTCAGAGAGGAGGTGGGACAACATCGACTTACAGATCACAACACACATCATGGATAAGACACCTTAATGTTTGTCGTGAAAACGCTCATGATGCTGGATAATTGAATTCTATACCAGAATTGTTGTATGTTGTCAGGTGTGTAATGTAGTGGGTAGTCAGGGTGAATGCGCCAAGTTCTAAGAGAGTGTCCGTGCTGTTCTCTGCAGGGGATGGGAAGTCGTCTCTGGGAAGCGTGTCGGGCAGGAGCAGCAACGGAGCGGGCAGCAGCTCCGACGACACCATCAAGAACATCCTGGAGCAGGCCAGGAGGGAGATGCAGGCACAGCAGCACGCCCTGATGGAGATGGAGTCCTGCGGCCGGGCGTCCGCCTCCAGCGTCGGGGCCCAGGTGGAGCGCCTGGGGCCCCCGGAGCCCTCCAAGGGCCTGCCCTTACCCGCCTTCATCAAGCAGGAGGAGGGGAGCTCGGTGACGGTGTGCATGGCCAACCCCACCAGCGGGCCCCAGACTCCCCTGAGTGTCATCTCCCCCGCCGCCTTCGTGCAGAACATCATCCGCAAGGTCAAGTCCGAGATCGGCGAGGCCGGCACTTACTTCGACCAGCACTGGTCTGTGGAGCGGGGCCCCATAGGCGTGGTCGGGACTCTGGGCCCCAGCTCCCGGCCCTTCACCTCCGTGTCTCCCTCCCTGTCCTCCTCCTCCTCCTCGGGGCCCTCAGCCCCGCCCCGGACCTGGCCCCGTCTGGAGAACGGAGAGTGTCTGTCCAACAGCGAGGAGGCATCTGCCGCCGAGGAGGAGCCGGGGATGGGCCGGCCCGTGGAGGTGAAGGTGGAGTCGGACATGTCTGTGAGCGGGGAGTCCCCTGGTCCCGGCCGCCTGTCCTACTACCCAGCGTACATCCCCCGCACCCTGAAACCCACCGTGCCCCCCCTGACCCCGGAACAGTACGAGCTGTACATGTACCGCGAGGTGGACACCCTCGAACTGACGCGGCAGGTCAAAGAGAAGCTGGCCAAGAACGGGATCTGTCAAAGGATCTTTGGTGAAAAGGTGAGAAGTCATCTTGTAATTCTTGGGGATAACAAATAGGAATGATACAAGTATCTCTTGCTGACAGATTTTGATCGTACTATTACGATATATGAAATGATAAAAATGGTAATGTTTTTATTGAATCCTGTACACTACTGCCCTCTAGTGGTTATTCATGTGCATCACTTCTCATTGAACTGAATGGTAACCTGTGGCTTTCGTCTTGCCCAGGTGCTAGGCCTGTCTCAGGGCAGTGTCAGTGACATGCTGTCTCGGCCCAAGCCCTGGAGCAAGCTGACCCAGAAAGGCCGGGAGCCCTTCATCCGTATGCAGCTGTGGCTACTGGACCAGCTGGGCCAGGGCCTCAACCATCTCCCCAGCCACAGCCTCTCTCTAGGTAGTGTAGACACACACACAATAACATTAAAACACACACACACAAAGACTCACACACATTACACGTGGTGACATTTCCAAGTTGTATTTAACACATAGCGGTGTACACCCTAGATCTTACAGCACAGTATAGAACAGGTCCTCAGGGCACCCTGTCCTGCATGTTTTAGATGTTTCCCTGCTCCAGCACACCTGTTTCAAATGAATGGGTTGTTATCAAGTTGTGTGGAATCCGGGTAATGACCATTCATTTGAATCAGGTGTGCTGGAGCAGGGAAACATCTAAAACATGCAGGACAGGGCGCCCTGAGGACCAGGGTTGCCCACCCCTGGTATAGAACAACCTTTGGATGAAACTTTATTGACACTGCTCCCCATCGTTGATACCCAACCCCCCAGACAAAAGTCCCGTGAACACCCAGTCGTCGCCCTCCCCGCCTCCCAGCCCGGCAGAAAGCCACCCCAGCCCGCTGGTGGAGCCTGTCAGCCTGGCTCTGGAGAGCAGCAAGGAGAACCAGCAGCCTGAAGGTCTGGGCCCGGGCCTCCACCCAGAGGGAGGGAAGTCCACCCCCTGTCTGCAGTCCCTGTCCCAGCCCCACACCCCCCTGGGCATCCAGGAGCTGGTGTCCATGTCCTCTGAGCTGGACACTTATGCCATCACCAAGAAGGTCAAAGAGGTACTCACAGACAACAACCTCGGTGAGTCTCTTCTGGGGTGGATTATGACACTGCTTCTGGTTTGAAAGAAAACTAGTATCTTGCTTGTGGCGTTTGTTGTTTACACTCCTGTGTGTGCGTGTGTGTGTGTGTGAGACTTTTTAATACAGACCATTCTAGTAATATCCATAAGCACTATCTGCATGTTTATTTGAATAAAACCTCAAATGTGTTGAATGAATAAAAGGTCTTGTAATGTCATGTAACGTGTGGACGTGTGCTCCAGGCCAACGGCTGTTTGGGGAGAGCATCCTGGGTCTGACCCAGGGCTCCGTCTCAGACCTGCTCTCCAGACCCAAACCCTGGCACAAGCTCAGCCTCAAAGGGAGGGAGCCCTTCGTCCGCATGCAGCTGTGGCTCAACGACCCCCACAACGTGGACAAGCTGAGGGACATGAAGAAGATGGAGAAAAAGGGTGAGCGTCTCTTCCGACTCCGTCTGATTTGTTGTGACTTTCTTAGAAAAGCTGCTTTCTTTTTTAACGACGATCTGTCTGCTGCCTTCCCCTCAGCGTACTTAAAAAGGCGGTACGGGCTGTTAAGCACGGGCTCAGATAGCGACTCTCCCAGCGTCCACTCTGAGTGTGTGAGCCCAGCGCTGGCCTCCCTGGACCTGTGCCCCTACAGCCAGGTGAAGAAGGTCCGGGTGGTTCTCGGTGCCGAGGAAAAGGAGGCCCTGAGGAAGGCTTATCTCCTGGAGCCCTACCCCTCCCAGAACACCATCGAAATTCTGGCCGCCCGGCTCCATCTAAAAACCAACACTGTCATCAACTGGTTCCACAACTACAGGTCAGGTTACATGACTTCTAGCTGATTCTGACTTCCGGTTAACTGCTGGTAGAAGAATGTGTCTCCCAGCTGTTAGTGTGTCCTGTCCTGTCTGACTGCTGTGTGTCTTTGGCAGATCGAGGATGAGGAGGGAGGTTCTGATGGAGGGACTCCAGGACAACGACACGGACGCCGAGCCCCACAGCTACTCTCCGCTGGCCACGCGGAGCCCCCACTCCGACACCGAGGAGAAAAGGCTGCCGCCCCCTTCCGGACGCTTCTCCTACGCAAGCCGTCCCCCGGGCGCCAACACAGCACTGCCTCACGTCAAACAGGAAGCTGGTGAGCGGCTGGATGAGGGGGGCGAGGAGGACAGGGAGGGATTCCTGAGACAGTCTCGCATTCAATGTTTCTCCATGAGTGTCCAGTTCCCTCAGTTGAAAACTGAGCACGAGGACTTGCTGGGCGGCTGCCGCGACCTCCACTTGGCTCCACACTGTCAGAGCCTGAGGCAGGAGGAGGCCATGAGCAGCCAGGCCCAGGGGCTGTTCCCCGGGATGCCCTCCGCGGATGGTCCACAGAGACCCAACCAGTCCAGACACGAAGGAGACGACTCCAACAAGTCGCCCGTGGACCCCGTCAGCTTCAAAGCCTCGTCCGAGCCATGCCGTGGCAGCCTGGAGGTCTCTCTCAACTCCCCCTCGGCCGCTTCCTCGCCGGGCCTCATGATGTCGGTCTCCCCGGTCCCCTCGTCCTCTGCACCCATCTCCCCCTCCCTGCCCAACCCGCCCACCGCTGGCTCCAACCACAGCCTGGATCCCAACCCACTCCCTGCCCTACAGAGCCCCAAACTCAACAGGAGCAGTCAGAGACGCAATGAGAAAATGGCGAACCTTAATAACATCATCCACAGGCTGGAGAGAGCAGCCAATCGGGAGGAGACGCTGGAGTGGGAGTTTTAGGGCATCTTTCACCTCTGCTCTGTCCTTTTGACCCGCATGGCACATGGGAAACTCTGAAAGAGAAACCTGCTGATCACGTGGTGTGGAGCCTGGCTCCTAAAGGTCTCCCTCATCACACTGAAAACCCCCTAATAGGAAACTGGGAAACTGGGACTTTTAGTAAAGAAAAAAATATTTATAAATGTGTTTTAGGTTTTTTTGATAATGGGATACTTCTTTGAAATATATGTAACAGCACGAGCTGTTGTTTTACGTAATGGACTGATGTGAAGACTTTTGCAGCTATGGTGTCATGAAATGTGCACTGAAGTTCTGTAGATTGCCACTGGGTGAGATTAAAAAAGACCCCTGTCTTAAGCCATCAAAAGCACTATAACTATTTAAAAAGAGACATTGACCAAATTTGCTACTTTTTGAATAGCATTTTTTCAGATTTTGTCTGTAAGACAGGACAGTTTAAGTCAAGTAACATGAAATCTTACTACTGACTGAGGGATAGTCCTTCAAGACTCTAAATATTCAACATCTCGTATGTACTACTTAGTTTCTTGGTGATATGTTTTGACATACTCGTCACACTAACGTATAAAATGTGGTTGTACATGTTGTAGAGTTGTCTGCAATAGCCTTCTATGAACCAGATGTAGCATGGTACTCAGCTGACCCTGTTATCCTCTATAGTTAGTCACCTGTGATATACTTGAGCAAAAATGAGTGAAAAAAGTTGAAAAATCTGCAAAAAATAAGAAAAAAGGAAAATGTTCAATTAATGGGTAGAATACTTTAGTGTGATTCTTTTCTTTTTAATAATCCTTGAGGTTTACAGTTTAGGGCCCTTGTGCTTTTGGCAGTAAGTGAAACATTCACTACACATGAGCACAGTTTACATAATTTATTTCAGACTTACCTCTCTGACCCCTAGGGCACTGATTCTCTGACCGGGCCAAGGAACACCCGGTTACCTCAAATTATGTTGATGCGCTTCATGTATTATCATGCTGTCATTTATAGTCACACCAATCACCCTCACATTCCTTTCAATACGTGGGTGATTGTGATTAGGGGTCATGCCTCAAACTGCAAGAAGATGAATGAAGTGTATCATCCTCTATATTTCCCTATATCCATATACCTTTCAGTCTTTCAGTCAGTCATCCTTTTGTCTGTTAGTGTGCGAATGTTTCCCCAGAGTAACACCACTCATCCTACAGGACCTTTTTAATTCTTGAACGTGTTGTGTACTGTAGCTGCGACCAATGTCTGCTCTTTAATTTACAGACAGAATCTAGACTTCAGCTCAGTGGAATAAGGCAATACAAACAGTTTGGAATCAGAACTCGGGTTCATTTCCTGTATGAATAGATAAGGTTGAATCTGATCAGCTAGACCACCAACAAGTACCTCAATATTGGGGCAATATCTGACTTAAATAATACATGAAAGCATAACATGATATAATCTGTTAATGTGACAACATTCATTTGTAAGTACATTCAAGAATGCAAAATGAGACTACAGGTATTTCCGTCGTATATCTTTGCTCCTGGCCACTAGTGTATTGTGTCTATGAGTTTTTGTCATGCTTGCAAATTGTCTTATCTCATGTTTGCTTCTGTTTTATACTCTAAACAATTTACTAGATCTTCAATACCTTGTGTATTGACTACTTACAGCACTTAGATTTTAATAATTGTGAAGATTCAAGAAAAGCTCAAATATCAAAATTATCCTTAGTGTCCACAAGTCCTTGCCTTTATACTGTATCGTTGAAGTTGGTAGTAGACACTTGCACATGTCTGAATAGTTCTCAACATTTGGATTGTATATGTAGAGATATATAAATATTACACAATTACTAAAAATGAAACCTTACGTTCAACAACAAAGTGTGCTGATAATATTGAAATAGAGTGTACAGATTTAATAAACCAAACTCATATATACCAGTTCTGGTCTGGCGAGCTTGCCCATGTTTTAGACCTTCTCTCAGGGTAGTCTTGCTTTTTAAAGCTTTACGGAACCAGTCACTCTCATAACTGGTGAACACAATATTTAATGAATAGTAATTGATGCAAACTATAGACACAATAACTACCATATGTTACATTGGATAATGAAAATTCCATCTCTAGTGGAATGCATGTTGAAATCATTGGTTGGTTTTTGATAGTGAACCAGTTGATGACTGACTGTTTTGTAAGCTACACCGAAATTTACAATGACATATACCTTTAATCAATTGATTTAAGGGATCAACCAGGATGAGGCTATTCAATTTCTGATATATAGTGAGTCGTGTAACTTTTCCATACTTGCTGAGCAGGTACTGTGGTCCTCATATGGTGGAGTAACACAGTATACCTCTTGTATTAAAACGGGAAATCGGGAAATTCTACATTAAACTCATAATTAATCTTAGTCTTTAATTTAATATTGTTTTTAATATTTGAGGTACTTTTGAACGATGAAACACTTATTGTATGATGTTCTGCCGCTTTACAGAGTAGAGAATCTTGGACTAACACTATCGCGGAAATTGTGATTTATTTACTCAGAGCCATACCTCTCTACATGTAAACCTCATCTCATTGTTTGAATTTGCATGCAGTTTCATTCTGATCACATTTAAATGGAAACGACTGTATTTTGTATTGTTGTTCTGGTACGTTGAATCTGCACTTATCCCTTTTTACACCAGTTAATTCCATTGCACTGGTATTTTGCATTTGGTAACTTTGGCACGGGCACTCATTGAGAATAGAGTTGTTTGTAATTTGATGTCATTGATATGAAGACTGGGAATTTAATGCAAATGAAGAAAAAGAGAAAAAAGAATCAGGCCATTTTCATCCAATAAATCACTGTTTAAAAGTAATTATTAATACCTTGCCATATCAAGCCTCATGGTTCTTCCTGGGAATTTAGGTAAACAGTGCTTTCACTCGAAATGACTGTCTAACCCAGTAAAAAAAAAAGCTAAGCTTTTTGTAATAAGTGTTGGATGGATATTAAATGAACCTCTGTCACTTAAGGGACGAATGGATGAATAGTTCAGTCAGCATATGAAAATGATTGTATGATGACTTAAAATTACGTTATCACAAGGGATACCAAGTGAAGTGCTTTGATTGTCTAACTGTGAGCCAACAGTTCAAATAATGTCACTAAGACTCTCAATATCTCATATTTTACATGTTTCAAGGTTTGAGAGATGTTAAATAATTGATCAAGTAGTATGCCAAGCCTCTTGGAATCATGTATCAAGCTATCATTCAATACATTATTGTATAAGATCCTTTGTGTGTTGTGTTTTTGTTTGCAACACGTAGACACAAAAATTGTAGTACACACACACACACACACACACACAATGTATGCATAGCCTACAGATCAACAATAAGCAAACACGGTTTCGCCCTGTGCTAAATACATTTTATCAAAAGGATTCGGGGATTGGGACTGTGAACTTGTTTGTTTACATGTTCGCGTGGTCTGGTTCAATGCCCCTCCCCCGTCCTGTGGAACGTAAGGACGTTAGATACGCTCTCACGTCACGCAGTAATATTGGGTTGGAGATTTGCGGCGATGGCGACTCGGCTCTACAACGGGACGAATTTAAACTGGCCTCGGATATGACTAATGTTTATTCATTTAAGGCTAATTTATCGCAATTTTTGTGCACGGATTATCGACCGAATCGTTGGCTTTTAGATTCTCATTCCTTCCCTGTCGGTGAGTCCACCGGTTGTCTCCCTGCTTCGGTGTATTTTGACATAGCAGAGGCCTCCGTTTGGGGTCCGCCCTCCATCTCATAACAACAACAAAAACAGTTCAAGCTAGTCTAGTTAGCTTAGCACTAGCTCTCTGTCACTTGTCTACTAGAAAATGCCAGAACTCTATAAGCTAGTTAGCGACACCCATCGCTTGCTAATTAGCAAGTTCAGAAGAAGAAAGCAATTTACACCCGTTACAATGTATTCCTAATACAAATTGTGCCTTGCAAGCCATACAGTAACATTAATATCAACAACGAGAAGAAGCTAGCTAACTAGCTTTCGTTAGGTTGTCTATATGGGTACCAGTACTGTAGGCTAGCTAACTGAGCCAGTTCTAGTTCTACTAGTGTAGTAGTATGGCAGTGTGCTAGTAGTAAGGCATTGTTTCGATTGACTAGCCTGTTAGCTAACGTTAATTAAACGATGAATAAAGTAGATTGATAGATAGTCGGCTAGCTTGAAATCTGGTGCTAGGTACTGTAACCTTATAGTCGAGTCAATGGGTTATAGCCGAACGTTCGCTAGCGAACTTGGCTACTACACTGTAACTAACTAACAACAACTTTCGTTTAAGGCTGTAATCGTAGTTAGCTAGCGCAGTATATGATTGACTTTTGTGCAATACACAACCATTTCTCTTTATGAAGTCGTAAAGACCTAAAAATCCCGGTGAGCAAGTTGGTTGCAGTAAATGGTTTGCTGTCTTGCAAGTAAGTTGATGAAAGGAAACTTTTGTTGATTTATTTTTTACGTGTTTCATTCTTAGCTCTAGCTACTTTAATTGGAAGGCGTCTCCATGGACCCAGTGATTGCATTGAACAGGGCTGTTTCAAGAGACGTATTAAGCCATATTATTGCATGCAGGGCTTGTGAAGTGCTGCAGGTTCAGATGCATGGTTGTCACGGGACAGGACTGAGGCTGTAAGGGGCTTAGACTGTACTGGATGTGTGACTCTGAACACAGCCAGACGGAGCTGTGGGTCATGAGCCAGCTGAAGTAAACACAACCGTGTGTCCGCGCACGCAGCTTACTGGAGTGCATGTCATAGATATGCTTTATCAGTCAGTGTCAGCAGTGATGTGTGTGCCTGGTTAGGTGAATGAGTGATAACCTCCCAAGACTGCACTTTTCGTCAATTTAAAGGGGCTTATATGAATATGGAATATGAGGACTATTACTCACAGCTAAGAAAACCAATGGCATCTTAAAATCCCCAGGTGTGTGAAGTCCTGACCCCTTTATTCACTGCAGTGATGGTGTCATCCTCTTTATTAATATTTTTGCGTGTTCATGTTCTGTGGATTATGATAGTTTATATTTGCATGCGTTGGGAACTGTTCATATGGCCTTCATCCAAATCTCGCAGATGATTCTAACTCAGCTCATGGAGACATGCCCTTTTAAGTCAGGACATTTGCACTTTTCCATTTCACCAATGTATTTAAATGGTGTCTCTCACCTCACTTCCAGCCTTCTGTAACCACCAAGCTAGCTACATATCCCAGCGAATGAAAAGGCCTATTGTAGATTGAGAGGTGAAGTGAACAGCGTGTACTGTTTGCGATGTTTAGAGTTTTCAGGTGAAACTATTTTGTTCATGCCATGCTTTCTTTCTTTTTTTGCTGCAGAATTACATGCCCTTGCTCTAACCGGTACTACCACAACAGGATCATCAGGATAACACTCCCTCTCCAGCTTCCTGTGATTGGTAGGTCTTGGTGTCGCACCGGCACCACCCCTGTTCTCCAGTTTCAATTGGTACCTTTCATCGGTATGGTGAGGGTTGATAAGAGATTTGAAGTGAACACATCGACCTTTCGGATGATAGGTTAGGTTCCACAAAGTTTTCCTGTTTTGTTGCAATGCGAATGGATTGTTCTGGGGTGGGGCATTGTTATGTTATGGGGGTATGTTATTAACATTGTTATTTATCTTTGCTTCCTTTCGTTTCTTCTCTTGCAGGCAGAGTTTTGGCTCCAGTGAGGAAGACCTGTGTTCCTTATCCAGTGACCCACACTCCTTCACTGGGGCCATGGTAATGTGTGTTTTCATCAAGGTCCTATTTGACAACAATTACAGCAACTTGTCCTGTGTGCTGTGTGCCGAATCGGAAACTCTCCATTGATTTTTACCCTCCAATCAGCTCTCTGTAGCAGGGCCTGTTCCTGTCTGACGTCCACAGTGTCAAAGTTCCACACAAACTGTTTTCGTGCAGATTGTTTTTTATTTAGACTGGAGACATTTCAGCGGGAGAATGATATGGAGAAATATTACGTGATAGCAGATACGGTCTAAGTCAATCATAAACCAGGTTGTGTGTGTGTGTGTTTGAGGTCTAGTTGCCTCCCTCTGGCTGGCCCCAGCAAAGTTGCTCTAGCCATGCCAACTGTCCATGTCAGCTTGGCGCACAGACGGTGGTGGCGCTGAGCTAGCAGGATCTGCTGCCCCGGTCTTTTATCTGTCATCTCTGTGGACCAGCCTGATCTCTCTCTGTGTGTGAGCCTGCTGTGTCATGCTCTGGGCTCGCCCAATCACAGAATGTCCCCTGGGCTTGAAGGGCCTGTTCAAATCGACCGTAAAGACCAAGCATTGGGGGGTAAAGTGGAGAAAATGTCTCTCATCATCTAAGAAATGTCTTCATGACATTTCTTTTTTAAACACTCTCATTACATAGTGGTGGATTACGCAACGTACCCTCACGCTTGCCACTAAGGAAGACAGTTGGCAAACATAGCCCAGTTGAAATCAAAGGCGACCATAATTCAATAGGCCCTCCGAAATTAAATATAGACCTGTAATTTATTTAAGACGCACAGGCGTAAATAGATGACTTATGATAGTTTGTGCTTGAGTGTAGAGTGCGTTGGTGGTTGGTGTGCAAGCCTGGAGGACACAGACATGGTCTAATGGTCGACGTGAAGAAGGGCTCTGTGGTAGACTTCAGGCTGGTGTGTGTCTGTGGGTGGAGATGACTGGGATAGTGTACACGGATGATTGAGCACACCAGTTGGATTCAAAAGCCCTACCCTTTTCAAATATCATTTTATTTCGTACTGCATGTTTTGTGTCGTTCAGTTGTAGAAAAAGAAGCTGTTTGTGGATGATGTTTGGGTGTGTTTTACTTAGTGAACTGACCGTGTATGGAAATTCCTGTAAAAAGCTTAGCGAGGTCTTAAAACTAGAACCCTGAGTTGGTGACACCCAGCTTCATATATTTTTTTCTTTCTCACTGACTCCTTGCTCGCAGGAGGAGGAGGGGCAGCAGAGCTTGGAGTGCATCCAGGCCAATCAGATCTTCCCCAAGAAGTCCCCAGTTCTGGAGGAGGAAGACCTACAGGTGAGTGTAGCGGCCTGCCTAGCACCGAGAGCCAGCACAGTTACCACAACACGATCTACACGTGCTACACACGCACAAGCAGTTGTCGAGTTGGCCAACGTACCTCAGACCTCTCTATACGATGCACTGTTCCAGTTACACGAGGCTGGGTTTATGAGGCCCCGGTTTCCCCCCCGTCGTAAACGGTATCTCTGACTCCCGTTTCCTCCCCCGCCGTGCCAGGTGCCCTACTCCGAGCTGCACGGGGAGTCCACGCTGTACGTGGGCAGAGCCGAGGACGCCGTCATCTCCCTGTCCACCTACCGGCTCCACATCAAGTTCAAAGAGTCCGTCGTCAATGTAAGTGCCGACGTCATCCGAAGAGTGAAGAGACCTCTGAAAAGGCTTTCTAAAAACGCACGGCGTTCACGAGAACAAAATGCCTCGACAGCTTCTCTCGTACGGTAGCTTCTCGAACCCCCACGAGCAACCCTCCAGTCTTTGTCAGCCGGTGGCCTTTCATGTATGAATGGAGCACGCAGCTCAGTGTTCCTGGGGTTTGTGCTGGGCCAGGCTGTCTGCAGAGGGCATGGAGGGCCGGTCCTGGTGATAGATAGACTCCACTGAGCCGCTCGCTTCTTGTCTCACTCGGTCGTTCAGCTTTCCCCTTTTTCACTCGCCGTTGCCATGGTTGCCACGATTCCGTCGGGGATGCACAACACTTCCGCCCTTTTCACACACACACACACACACACACACACATACACACACGCACACACACACACAGAGAGACCGGCTTTGTTACCCGCGGTTGGTTCTTTGCTGAACATCCCCATTACTCTTGTCTTCTCAGTGAGACTAAAACGTCCCTTTTTATGAAAGAGAGGGCTGCTGTATAGTTGTAGCTCATCCCACTCTGTTTTGCTCCAAATTGAATTAGCAGTTGGATTTACTGTTGTTGAAGTGTTGCACTGGCTTATCCATGTAACAGGAAAGGTTTCCTCTGCAGATGTATGAATCAGGAACATTTCAGAGGAAAATAGACCCGTCACACAACATTCTCGGACTATTAGATCTAAACCTAAGTCGATACAAGCCGCCCCACACCTTATAGTTTTCCACTGTGCACGCGTGCTTGTGACGCGTGTGGGTAATAGACTAAATCTAGTTTCAGGTGGCCTTTCCACTCCCTGGAAACAGTGTGATTTTGTCCTCTCACATATCTGAACAGCAGTGCGAGGCGTCTGCATCACATGCCACGGCTTCAGCCGCCGCAGGTCTGCCAGTGGGGTGGAAGGTACCGCGGGGGGGGCGGGGCGGGGGGCGGGGCTGGGGGGGGGGGGGGAGGGGGGCGCGGCCGTTAACAAACACACGAGGAATTTTGGCAGCGGCCAGATTGGCGCTGTAGATTAGAGAGCAGGAATTGAAAGAGGACGGCAGGGTTGTTAGAACGTCAGGAATGTGAGGCGGCAGCAGATCCACACCGCTTTAACCCCATGTCCCGTCCCCCCCTCCCTCTTCTTTTGTTTCTTTCATGGTCCCCCCTCTGTTTTGTGTCGGATATCAGAATTGTTGTTGTGAGGTGTCAGTAAGTACCCGGCAGAAACTGCACGGCGTGATGCCCACAGGCTGGGCTGGTCGACACGGCAACCGCGTGTGTGCTGACCGACGGGTCGCTGCCTGCCCATCCTGCATGGCTTCAGTCCCAGCGTGAAAACACTTCAAACAGTCACACTGCTGTCTAAACTGTCACCGCAGACCGGAGTGTGTTTTGTGTTTGTGCTCCTGTTTTGCTTTTGAAACACACGTAACACATTGTAAAAGTAGAGGACGTGTATTTAAGTATGCCCGTATTCAAAATCTACTCCAAAATTCATATGGTTACAGCCGGAAACAGCTGCAGGTGTATTTGCATAGATCAGATGAGAGGGTGTCATGCTAACTATAGGGTAATAGGAACCCGCAGGCATGCATACAGTAAGGTGAATTGAGGAGAGGTTGAAAACCTGAGTCAACACCTCTAATACATGCGTTCCTGACTGGCTTCATGCTCAGACAATAACAGTGAAGAAACTTCACTGGCATTGACGGCATGTGATTGGCTCTGTGCTGGTGTGAGGGTGTCCTATGGCAAGGCCAGTTTGAAGCACACGCTGCTCTGTTTTGGTGTGAGAAGCCAAGGCGGACATTGTGGCTCCAGGTTGCCCGTCTCAGCGTTTTCTGTCCTCCCCGCCACAGGTTCCCCTGCAGCTCATCGAGAGCGCGGAATGCCGCGACATGTTCCAGCTCCACGTCACCTGCAAGGACTGTAAAGTCGTCAGGTACGACTGGCCAAAACACACACACACACTTCCTCTCCACAGGCCTATTTTCAGAAACACTCGCATTCTTGCGTATGCATGTATTTGTTTGGATTCGTCACGTGACGTCGATGCTCCTGTCGCCCCCAGGTGCCAGTTCTCCACGTTCGAGCAGTGCCAGGAGTGGCTGAAGCGCCTGGCGTTGGTGGTGCGCCCCCCCTCCCGCCTGGAGGACCTGTTCTCCTTCGCCTTCCACGCCTGGTGTGTGGAAGTGTACGCCGGGGAGAAGGAGCAGCACGGGGAACAGTGCCGACCAGGTAAGGAACCACGGCGACCTCCGACCCCCGCCACACCCGGGGGGGGGGGGGGGGGGGGGGGGGGGGCGTATTTCCATCTCCCCCCGCGTTATCTCACCATCCGCCATCGTGTCCTCTTGCCTTTCAGGGGAGCACGTGACCTCCTGGTTCAAGAACGAGGTGGAGAGGATGGGCTTCGACACTCACAACGCCTGGAGGATATCTGACATCAACAGCAAGTTCAGGTACCAGAGTACAGTTCCCTGCACCATCTGATTAGCCCGGCAGCCTGACAAGAGCACTGCTGTGATGATAATTGTGCCTTTCTCCTCTCTGCGGGTTTGGCACGCCCCGCACAGTTAATCCCACGTGTGTGATACAGAGCGTGGTTGTGTACGAATGTCCTTCAACACGGAGAAAGTTTTCCACAGATAAGGGCTCTGACCCATGGATTCAGTGTCGGTGGACAGAGGCTTTAGTTCAAGGCACCACTCGCTCCTGCAGCCCTCGTCTCCTTGTCTAACCCCCCCTCCCCTGTGCCCGTTTGTCCCCTGGCGTGGTCAGGCTGTGTGCCAGCTACCCTCAGCAGCTCCTGGTGCCTGCCTGGATCACTGACAAGGAGCTGGAGAACGTGGCAGCCTTCCGCTCCTGGAAGAGATTCCCTGCTGTGGTGTACAGGTCAGTCTGACAGCTCATAGAAAACACCAAAAAAGAACGAATAACTTAAAGAGATCTGTGTTGTATGTTTATTTGGGCGTTTTTTTACACTGATACAGTGGAGCCTGTTGTTGTCTCGCTGCTGACTGTCCCATGCCTCCTCCCCCCTCCAGGCACCAGAGCACAGGGGCTGTGATCGCCCGCTGTGGCCAGCCGGAGGTCAGCTGGTGGGGCTGGAGGAACGCAGACGACGAGCACCTGGTCCAGTCCATCGCCAAGGCCTGCGCCGTGACGCCGGCCACGGTGGAGGGCGGCGGCGCCCGCAAACACCTGACCAACGGCTCCTACACCAACGGCACGGACCTGGGCGACACGGACTTCGGTTAGTCCGCCGCAACGCGTGGAAGTGCTCCCGCACAGACACGCCCGTGCTATCTTTTCGGTTGAGATGCACGGCTTGTCGGGACATGTCGGGGGGAAGGGTTTCACTGTGTTTCTGTGAGCGGTCGGATCTCACAACACGGTTTAATGTGAACGACTACGTCGACCCGACTATCCGACCATCCATCGGAATCATCTTGAAATTAAAGTTGGGTGTGACAGCCTATATAGATAAAAGGGTATTCTTGTTTTCTGCCTGTGCAGAGTCCTCCATGACCAACAGCTCGGAGGTGGAGACACTGGCTATCCAGCCCCACAAGCTGCTCATCCTGGACGCCCGCTCCTATGCCGCCGCAGTGGCCAACCGGGCCAAGGGCGGGGGTTGTGAGTGCCCAGGTAAGACTGCCCACCTCTCACTCCTGCATGGCCTAGCGTGGCTCCGTCAGGATGTTGTCTGTCCCCCCCCCCCCTGTCCAGGTGTTTGTTGTTGTTCGGCTGACTCCCACCCTTCTTTTTTTCTCTCCAGAGTACTACCCCAACTGTGAGGTGGTGTTCATGGGCATGGCCAACATCCACTCCATACGCAAGAGCTTCCAGTCTCTGCGCTTTCTCTGCACCCAGATGCCTGACCCAGCCAAGTAAGTTCTGGCTGAATCAGCCAGCCAACAAGAAAGTCAGTCAGTCGGTCACAGTCAGTCAGTCCTATCCACAGTGGGACCTGCTCTGGTCCTGGTTAATAGCAGACATGCAGGAGTCTACTGTGCTGGAGTGACTGAGCAGTAACTGGAATAACTGGCAATCCCAGCTGTGTTATGGCCTTGGCTCCACATCTGGGTGTGATTTTCGCAAGCTGGCCCAGCCCCAAACGTAGAGATCTCTTTCCAACTGCGCTCACAGATTCCACCGGGTAATTTGTAATTGAATCATGCTGACTCCTTTTAAATCAAGAGCACATTGTTTGAAGTACTCTGAAATAATAAGAGGTCCAGCTTCTCCAAACAGGGGTCAAAGGCAATGTGAGGAGGGCAAAGCAAATAAGGAATCACTCGAAACAGCTTCTAATATTTACTTGAATCTGTAACTTTTGTGATATCCATTAAGACAATACATGTAAGAGGGCTCTAGCACCTTAGACCAGACACACACACACAAACACTGAGGAGTGTGTTTAAGTGCTCTGGGTCCAGACACGTGGTGACTGTGTGACTTTTGGGAGAGCGCCGCGTGACTTGTGTCTCTCCGTGGCAGCTGGCTGTCGGCTCTGGAGAGCACCAAGTGGCTGCAGCACCTGTCCCTGCTGCTGAAGGCCGCCCTGCTGGTGGTGAACGCCGTAGACCGCGACCGCCGGCCCGTCCTGGTCCACTGCTCCGACGGCTGGGACCGCACGCCCCAGATCGCCGCCCTGTCCAAGCTGCTGCTGGATCCCTACTACCGCACCATCGAGGTGGGCTGTGGTGTGCCCGAGGGCTGGAGATCTGTCGCTTACGCTATGTGCATCAACTTGAAGTTGAATACTAACAGTAAAGAACCAAGTGTTGGTTTTGTTGTGTGTTTTTTTCCCTTTTTTATTGTTCTCACGTTGCTATTACTTTCTGGAAGGTTCCCGTTTCCTGCATTTCCTCACCTCCCCTTTCCTCATCTGTCTTCACTGATCTGTACCAAATATTATTTGGTTCTTTTATTAAAACCTTAACTGCATAAAACATCTTTCTTTGATCAGATTTCAACCTGGTTCAACAGGCAGATATAATCCATAATTTATCGGCCACATTTTCTTATCGGAACTTTCTACATCGTGCATCCCTAAAGAAAGCTCACTTTTAAAATAAAGATGGCTTCTCAGCTTCTTTATCTTTTATTTGACGATGTGACAAAACCCACATGAGCAGGAATTTGAGACCGGGCCACCATGCTTTGGGCTCCTGCCAGCAGGTTGTGTGTGCTTATCCATTGGGCCATCACGGCAGTGCTTTGCCTTTTTGTAGAAAGAAAGTTTATCCTGAAAGATGTATTAGAAATGTTGTTGTGTCTTCTTGGAGACATGGTAGCTCACTGGTTAAGAGCGTGTACCATGTAATTTGTGGACCAGGGTTCAATTCCCTCCAGTCTGTTTTTGACCTTCCCCAAAAAGATTTAGAGTTGGAAGTGCTTTCCCCATTAAGTGAAGTACCCAAGAGCAGTGACCACATCTTAACAGTCCCAATGGCTCATAGGAGAGTGAAGCTGTCTCGTAAAAGGTTAAATGTTTGATTCCAGGAAGGCTGTTGTCAAATTTTAAAATCTATCATATGTTCGCAGAGGCAAGTACCCGAGAACAGTGTGAATATCCAACCAGTCCCAATGGCTCATAGGAGAGGGACGCAGCCTCACAAACATGAGGTTGATGGTTTGAATCCAGGCAGCTGCTGCTGCTGCCAAATTGTAAAGCGCAGATTGGCATTAAAATGCATGTCAAGAACGCCCGGAGAAAGTACTTCTCTGCGAAGGGCTTCCGTGGTGTGGCGGTTAAAGGGCATGAACAAAGACAAGTCACTGGGTACTTGGAGTTCACACATCGCAGGTTCGAATCTCACCCATGGTCGGGTTGAATCGTCACCCACGGTTGTCTGGAGCCGCCCCGGCTACACGAGGCAGGGGGGGGGGCAATCTCCCCCCCCGGTGGTTCCCAACAATAACCCAAGAGGTTATCCAGTCCAGGAAGCCAACAACAGGGACTTTTTACCAAAAATTCTGTGGATTTCATTTTTGTGTGCCCCGCTAGCCGGCCGGCGAGGCAGCCGAAATTTCACGGCATTTTGGTGAGGAGGGAGGAGCCACTGGGAAAAGGGGGAGGAGACCCTGGGAAAAGGGGGATGGGCCTCAGGGGGAGGGAGGGGCCACACATTTGTCATGTGTTAATCTAACATGTAATTATTTGTCCAGGGCTTCCAGGTGCTGGTGGAGACCGAGTGGCTGGATTTTGGTCACAAGTTTGCAGACCGCTGTGGTCACGGGGACAACTCGGAGGACTTGAACGAGCGCTGCCCGGTCTTCTTGCAGTGGCTGGACTGTGTGCACCAGCTGCAGAGGCAGTTCCCATGCTCTTTTGAGTTTAACGAGGCCTTTCTGGTCAGTGTACATATTGAGTGTTTGTATTTGCATCAGTGCAAATGATACATCACAATGACCCAAAGGCAGCACAAGGGTTAAGTTTGATTCTGTCTGTGAGCCCGCGATACAGTAGGTTTTAGCAAGTTCAAACATGTCTGTTTGCATTCCTGTGTGTGCAGGTAAAACTGGTGCAGCACTCCTACTCCTGTCTGTTCGGCACGTTCCTGTGCAACAGCGGGAAGGAGAGAGAGGACCGCCATGTTCGGGAGAGGACCTGCTCCGTGTGGTCTCTGCTGCGACCAGCCTACCGCGCCTTGAGGAACATGCTCTACTCCTCCCACTCCGAAACCGTACGTTTGCGTCCCCGTTTTTAGACTAGAACATTCCTCCACGCCTTGTGTACTGTACAGTGGAGAGACCAGTACACTGAGAACGCCCCCGGGGGAATATTTCCCCTATGTTTATTTTATTGTTGATGGTTTTAGAGTCAGATTTATGATCCCATAAAGCTACATTTCTGTGGTCTTTTGTGTCGTCATTTTGTCATTCGCCCTACATACTTTGAGTTCTCCCATTGTCTTTTTCTCTATTCGTGGGATCTGGTGGCTCCCTGCTTTATCTAAAACCCGGTCCTTCTCCCAGGTGCTCCACCCAGTTTGCCACGTGCGTAACCTGATGCTGTGGACCGCGGTCTACCTGCCTAGCTCCTCCCCCACCACCCCCTCGGACGACTCGTGCGCGCCCTACCCCGTGCCAGGTGCCAACCCCGAGGATGCACCTCTGGGCAGGTGAGCCTCTCACTGATGTAAGACACGCCCAGGGGCCGCCTCCGTCGCCTGGGCGACAACACCGCTCTGCTCTCCTAGGGCTTAACAGATGACATCATCAACAATGCTTTGCATGTTCTATGGATTATATTACTCCTGTCTTGATTCAATAGCTGCAGGGATAACAGTGGGTTGTTAAGGTTAATCTTCAATCATCTTCTCAATCACATGAACTATGCTTTGCCCCATATTTCCTATTCATGGATATGCATCTCTTGAGCCTGAACATTCTCCAATGATTAAATGATCATGTGAACGTAGCACAGCCTCAATCATAAGGCCTCAAAGACTCAAAGGTTCATTGTTTTTGCAATGAAAGGGCAATTTCCATGTGCTAATCAGCAAAATTCTTCTCCCCTTTCCCCCCCTCCATCACATACTGACCCGAAAGACGTCCGAAAACCCGCTCGTTTGATAACCTTCCCAGCGCGTGTGAGTTGGGATCCAGCCCGGCCCCGAACCGGCGCTCCAGTGACCCGAGCCTGAACGAGAAGTGGCAGGACCACCGGCGCTCCCTGGAGGTCAACATGGCTGTGGGGCCCGAGGGGACACAGGAGCAGGAGGGTCGGGCCTGCAGCCAGCCCGGCTCGGGGCCTCCGGCGGGGGAGCCGGTCGCCCCGGAGGAGGAAGGCCCACCAGGGCCGCAGGGGGCGGAGCCTGCGGCCGCAGAGTCTGCCGAGGAGGCGGAGCTGTCCGTGGCGGGGGGAGTGGCCGAGGGTCAGATGGTGAACATCCTCCACGAGGCCACCAAGGAGGAGGCCAGCGCCGCCCTAGCCCAGGCTGCTAGCGTCGCTATTGGAGGAGAGAAGGAGGCTAACGCCAATGTTATTGAGACTGATAAATATGCTAAAGTCAATGGTGTTGAGGCTCCACCAGCAGAGTACCATCCACAGAATGGCACGTCCTCCCCAGGGGAGCCCGCCGTGCCCCCGGCCAGTCCTCCCCAGCCCCCTGCATGCCCAGAAGAGAAGGAGGAGGCCGCTGCGGAGGCCCAGGAGCCAGTGGAGCAGGTCCTGGAGAACCGCACCGACCCAGAGGAGACCGACGACAGCCCCAGTCCGCCCAGCACAGCCCAGCCAGCCCCCGACACCCACAGGACTATGACCAACGGCTTTGGAGAGAGGACACCCGAGGAACCAGAGGCGGGAGAGAACCCTTGCACAGACACCGACTCCAGCACCGCCCTCCCAGAGCCCCTGGAGCCCCCTGATAAGAGGCCCTCCCTCATGGAGAGCTCCACAGAGACTTTAACTGAAGAAGCCTGCATCCGGCCCCCATCCCCACCCCAGGTCCTAGCCAACCACACCCCAGAGCCCTGCGCCGAGGGCAGGAGCCAGCCGCCCTGCCCCAGGAGAGAGAACGGGCTGACCGAGGCCGAGCCGTGGGCCTCCAGGACTTTAAACGGCGGCAGCAAGCGGCCCTCCCTCAGTGCCTTCCAGCCGGCCAGCGCCGAGCACAACCTGTGCAACGGCGGCAGCCTGGACGGCGAGCCCAACTGGGCCCGGGTGAACGGGGAGCGCGCCCCCCTCAGCAGGCAGGTGTCCCAGGCCAGCTGCGGCTCGTTGACCCCCCACCCCCGGGGCTCCCAGCACCGCTGCCTCCACGCCCTGCTGGGGCGCCCCGCCTCCAGCCCCGAGCAGCCGGCCGGAGGGCGCAGCCTCCTGGACGACGACGGCCTCACCCTGCACACGGACGTCATCCAACAGCGGCTGCGGCAGATCGAGGCGGGCCACCAGATGGAGGTGGAGACTCTGAGGAGGCAGGTGCAGGAGCTGTGGAGCCGCCTGGAGAGCCAGCAGCACGGGGGCTCCCTGCGCCTCAACGGGGACATGGGGGACGAGCTGGTACGGCTGCCGACACTCAGTCAAACAAACGCAAACTCTGTTCAGCGACAGGCTAACTTGACCTGTCTCTCTCTCTTCCCTCAGACCTCGATGACAGACTCGGAGTACAGCATGGACCCCAACTGCATGTCGCGCTGCAGCACCGAGCTGTTCTCCGAGGCCAGCTGGGAGCAGGTGGACAAGCAGGACGCTGAGGTGAGCTGCCTTTTACAGGGGCCCACCTCCGGGAGGGGGTCTGGGGGCGGGGGGGCTAACAGACAAAGCAGACCAGAGAGTTAGTGGCAGCTTGGGCTGAGCGAGGTACTGAGATGTGGCTGCTGTTTGCAGGTGACCCGCTGGTATCCGGACCACTTGGCAGCCCAGTGCTACGGGTGTGAGAGTAGGTTCTGGCTGGCTGCCAGGAAACATCACTGCAGGTAAACAACACAGGCTTCTCTCCCTGCTCGCAGGCTAGCTGGAATCAGGCTTTGCCCCCTTAAGACACACATAGACCTCTTGCTTTGTTGAGAGCTGGTTGGGTGATCCGTTTCATTTCCTGTCAATGCTTCTTTCGTGGAGAGCTGTCTCACGGCGTGTTTGGGCCTGCAAGTATCCACGCACCACCTTGTCATTGAGCTCCTTCACTTTCAGACCTCTCTGGCAGATTGGATGAACGACAATGGAACTTGTCTTTGAACTCTTGCCACTTCTAGGCAGGGCTATCTTCCACAACACATTCCTGTTATTTTAATGCCTATCACTGTCCTCGTGCCAGAGCTCTCACAAAAGGCAATATCTGTCCCCCAAGGGTGCTTTCTGCCTGTCGGTCAGATGGGAGCATTTCCTCTCTGCTTTTCTCATTTCCTCATATTGTTTCTGTCCTCCCTGCTTCCTCTCCTGCTTCCTCTCCTGCTTCCTCTCCTGCTTCCTCTCCTGCTTCCTCTCCTGCTTCCTCTCCTGCTTCCTCTCCTGCTTCCTCTCCTGCTTCCTCTCCTGCTTCCTCTCCTGCTTCCTCTCCTGCTTCCTCTCCTGCTTCCTCTCCTGCTTCCTCTCCTGCTTCCTCTCCTGCTTCCTCTCCTGCTTCCTCTCCTGCTTCCTCTCCTGCTTCCTCTCCTGCTTCCTCTCCTGCTTCCTCTCCCCTCAGGGCCTTCCTCCTCCCCGGCACACTGCCACGTTAGTTTCAGAGGCTTGGCTGGTCATAAGATTTACAGCATCTGTACCAAAGGGCAAATTTGGGGCAATGTTTACAGTCATCATCCAGTTAAGAGATAGCGTCTTTAAATGTGCTCGCATAATTTTGGTCTCATTACAAAAAGTCACAATGGCCACAATATCCCCCCAAAATTGGTTGTTATGCGGTATTTGTTGGTATGTAGTCTGGAGCCAATGACAAGTATTTTGCAATTATATGTAGTACGAGTATACAAAGAGATTGATGTGATATTAAAGCGGAATCTTGGGGTGAGATGGTCAGTTATTATGGGATAGGATAGCTAAGATGACACCTGAGAGCAGTGTGATGCCAGTCTGGTCCGGGTCAGTCTCTGATGGCTGTTCTTGTCCATTCTCTACCCCCTCTCCTCCACAGTGGCAGAGAGCCTGTCCAAGAGGCCTGGTGAGATATGACTCCACTGTCCCCCCCCCTCCTCCTTCCTCCCCCTCCCTCTCACGCCCCCCCCCCCCTCCTCCCTTCCCATTAACCCTGCATCGCTACAAATACTTTGTTGACATCATCCTCCTAACCCCCACCCCCCCACCCCCCTTCCCGCCAGCACCCCCTGCCAGCACCCCCCAGCTGTCAGAGATGGCTCTCACTGGGCATCTGTCCTGTGGAATGTGTAAGCATGATGAGTGACAGAATGACTATTAACATGCAGCAATTTACAATGGCTGTAAGCCATACAGGTGCTTCTAGTATGGAAGTAAGACAGGTGCTCCTTGTATGGAAGTAAGACGGGTGATCTTAGTATGGAAGTAAGACGGGTGCTCCTTGTATGGAAGTAAGACGGGTGATCTTAGTATGGAAGTAAGACGGGTGATCTTAGAATGGAAGTAAGACGGGTTATCTTAGTATGTAAGACTTGTGATCCTGTATGTAGGGCAGTAAGCTGCTTATAGCATGTATAGCAGTCAACAGCATAAATCAACGAGGTGTTTTCTAGTATGAGTGTCAGGGCCTACTCTGCATGTTCTCTCACCTGGAACATTCCAATCAATGACTTAAGTGTTGCGCCACCCGTAATAAATTAATTAACCATGGACTAACTCGCCTCCCCCCACCACACCAAGAGCTAGTGTACCTCACCAGACTGTACCCCAGGGCAAGCCCCCTCCTCCCCCCCCCAGCACTCAATGGGTTCCCTCAGACCTACTGTACGTGACAAGGGTGGACTAATGTTCCATGGTGAATTTAATTGGTTGGGTTTTCTAGCACTCTGAGGGCCATGGTGCATGTTCAGCTTCCCGAGTACAGTCGCATACAGTTACTTGAACAAGCTGCCGTTGTGCGTGCGGAAGCATGGGCGTACTGTACCTCCTGAGCGAGCATGATGTCATCGGTAACCTGACATTGTGTGTGGCGGACACAGTTATTTACTTACCTGCTTGGTCGTATGCAGGGGGGTTAACAGGTGGGGTTAGGTACGCTCTGATTCTGTCCTGGAGCGTCATTCTCCCACCGCTGTGAATAATAAGATCCTGTGCAATTGGATATTGTTTACACCGGGTTGTTAAACGGTGCCCCCCTCCCCCAACTCCCCCCCCCCCCCCCCCCCCCAGCATTCGACTCAAATACAGTTCTCCACCTGAACAGGCTGCCTCGCTGTCTCCCCCTACAGGAACTGTGGGAATGTGTTCTGTGCCAGCTGCTGCGACCAGAAGATCCCCGTGCCGAGCCAGCAGCTGTTTGAGCCCACCCGCGTGTGCAAGACCTGCTTCGGGAACCTCCAGCTCACCGCCGCTCCCGTGGAGCTGGAGCTGGAGACGCCCATCCCAGCCAGCTCCGACTAGCCAGACCCCTCCTGGACTGGAGCAGAGCCCCTCCCCTTTTGAATGGTGGATATGCACGGGAGGGAATGGACAAGGTGGGACAGAACTGCGGGGAGATGGGACTGCACCCCGAGGCGCAGGAGGAGCGCTGGGCTGACGGGCTGCTCTGGCCAGGCAGGCACGAGGAGGGACATCTACAACAGAACACTCATTTGTTCATCTATGACATATTACAGAGATTCTCTCCCCCTCCCCTCCCCCCCCTATACATCCCCGTGTACCGTCGTGTCGAGTTGACGTTTCCTTTTCTGATCGTTTGAGTTCAGGAGAGACGTTTTGGAGACGAGGAGTCGTCGCTCCTTCATCAGACGTGGCCGGGACCAGAAGAGACCCTAGGGGAGTCTGTGATTGAGAGAGTGTTGGGTTTAAAACGGCACTCAGATGATCGTCCTCTCCTGGCTTGTCTTACCATTTGGCTCTTCCCAAACGCAACGCTACGCGAGAGGCCGAACAGGTGGACATGGTGTCAGCTGGCGTTATCTCTCCGCGCTCCAGGACGCCTTGCCAGTTCCCATCCGAGAGCCGGAGGAGGCTTCTGCCAGGGAGAGCCCTTCACTCCGAATCAAGACTACCCCACCTCGCCTGCGCTTGCCCCGCCGTCGTCTGTACATTTCATCATGTTTGTTCGGTCCGTAATATCTAAGGTTTCAGTCAGAGGTGATGCAATGGTTGTTATCCAGTCATTATGGGACTCTCTACAGTTAATACTCGGACTAAGTTTACAGTCGAGAACGGGGATAGCTTCGATTCTACACCGGTTTTGTCGATCATAACATTCAAATTTGTAAAGGGGAGGGGGGGGGGGAGGTTGAAATATTTAAATATAAATGTTATGACACATGTCCGTGGTTGACCCAATGCCTCACCTCTGATGTATGTGCTGACCGAGAAGGATTGAATATCATACCGAGATGTTTACTTCTGCGCTGGTGTTGAACCACAAGTGACACTAGAGGGTGCTGTTGGCTTGTTAGCTTAGCCTGCTCCTTAAGAAGCGTGTACTTTAATCTCCCAAAGACGCCCTCCCTTGCCCAAACGCCCTTCACTGACATCCTCGCAGACAAACAATTTTGTAAAATAAATGAATAAAGAAATTAAATAATATATTCAGATAAGTATATAGCATTTAAAAAGTTGTATAGAATCCTTAAATAGTGGCTCACTAAATTAGTCACCAAAACGTTTTTTTTTTGGTTGTATCTTTTCTTTGTTCCGTTGTTGATCGCAGAGAAAGAACTATATTTACATCCTATTGAGATCACAGGTGTGGATATTTTTTAAGGGGAACAGGTTGTCCTGTTTTAATGCTGCAGTGGTTTTTCCCTTTTAAATGCTATCAGTTTTTTTCGTTATTTATTTACATTGTCAAATTGTTGTTCAAATTGGGACAATTCACTTGCCACAGGATAATCAGTGTTTATTAGTAACTGCTCTGAAGGGCAAGTAAGAGAAGGCCCTTGTCAATAAGATGCCTATGCACTTAGATAACAGTGGTCCAAAACAAGCAAGCTGAGCCCAAACCGACCCCCTTTCCCCTCACACACACACACACACACTCCATTGACACACACGCACACACTACCTCTACCATGGACACATACAAACATACTCGTACACGCAGAGACAGACGCTCACTGCGCTTGTAGTGGTTGATCGATTATTGCATTGCAGATTTGCATCATCAAGAATGGCCTTCGGATATTTCAGAATTTGTGTTTTACAAGCAGTCAGCTGAAGTGTTAAAGGTACAACATAAAAGCCTAGACTACGTTCAAGATTGATCCAGACTGCCAATCTTTGATTACTAATCTATATTTTTTGTTATCCTAGCAGTAGGCCTACACTAAACTCAAAAGATTCACTTAGATTCAGATTCACGCTTCTATATTTTAGAGCCACTGTATTTAGCTAAAACACGGACAGCTATGCAGGAACGGCAATCCCTGTCATTAGCCTGACTATATAGCATTTAGCTTGTATGTTTGACAGTTGGAAGTGGGCGAACCTCTGCTGCTGATAACTAAGACCTTGAAGCGCCAAACAAGATCTGAGCCCAAGTCCCTTTAGGGGTAGGGTGGTAGCTGGCCTGCTGTGACATCACAGTCGATGGTGAGAGGGCAAGCCCAGGACTGCTCCACCATCACTGACGAGGGATGCCCATCTTGTCGATCCAACAATCCATGAATGTGAATTTTAAAGGAAAGTGATCCATCATTATCATTTTTACAATTTGCACAGTACAGTATATCTATCAAAGTAGACACTGCCTCACAAGTACATCAAAATAAAGCTGAATATGAAAGTCCAACATTCTATTCTGTATTTTAATTCTGTCACTCATATGAACTGTGGACTCCCTGTGAGGGAATGGGCGTGGTTTTG
The DNA here is from genome assembly GCF_038355195.1 of Osmerus mordax. Classification (NCBI taxonomy): domain Eukaryota; kingdom Metazoa; phylum Chordata; class Actinopteri; order Osmeriformes; family Osmeridae; genus Osmerus; species Osmerus mordax. The sequence goes on along the minus strand of NC_090077.1, from coordinate 2,967,747 downwards.
GTTGGATGTGTTGGGGCTGTTGGGGGAACATGAATGTGAGGGTGTGTGTGATGGTTTGGAGGTCAAACAGGGAGGGGATGGGAAAGAGCTTCTTTTTTTTTTTGGAACAGTTGCTTTTTTGTTAAAATTCTCCTTGCTGATGTTATCCTTCTCATACTGTCCTGTAGGAGGCTTCACTGCATTGGCCCAGTAATAGTGTGCGTGTTTGAGCATGTGTGTTTGTGTTTTATGAATATTGGTGTGTGTGTGGGTGTGTGTGTGTGTGTGTGTGGACTGGTGCCAAGCAGTTCTTAAACGGGTCTCTCACAAAGGGATCACTCTCTTCTTATTCTCCTTGTTTTGTGTGACAAGCACTTTCAACCTTTTAATTTTGCCCCTGTTGAAGAGGACTTTTTAGCTGTATATTGCGATTTCTTGTATCAACAAGTGCTCCTTGTTTAGTGGATTTTTTTTTTTTTTTTGAATTTACTTGCAGAGCATTACATTGTTGTAGAATTAAAAAGAAAATTTTAAAAACAACTTGCGCTTGTCATTTGCTAGAAGGAACAGATTTTTGCAAATGATGTGTTGAACTAAAACCCACAAAATATACACTGGATAGTTCTTTACTATAATAAAAAAAAAAAACATCTCGACTCAGCCCCAGAGAAGATCAATCATGTTTAATGTTTGTCTACATTTTTAAAAATCAAGAAAATGTTCCCAGTTATCGTCTCACATCAATGTATACTCATTGAACGCAAATTCAACTGAATACATGACAGATAAACACAATCAGTTTGCAAAAAAAAGCGACAAGTGGCTTCACAACGTTACTCATGCTCTTTGATGTTTTTCCGAATGGAGATTTTTTTCACCGATTATAAAGGAAGCGATAATAGATATTGACATACCCTGACAAGTACTGGACTTTATAGTTTCACTGCACAGAAGTAAGAACAGGACCGTGCGCAGCATCAGACCAGAGCAAGCTAGCAGCGGGTTGAGGCCGCCCGGCCCCCCATCAGAGGCAAAGCTTTGTCATCTTAGGTTTACTGAAACACCAAAGAAACACACTTGTCGCAAAACATTGGTATTATTATTGTCTTACAAAGTATGTTCAGACATGTACTGTTATTAAGCAATCGTATGCAGTTAGATATTAAAGTCCATTTAGTCGAGCGGACCATAGAAAGTTGATCCAAAAAGAAGACTGGTCATGTCGAAATAATGAGTTTGGAATCCTGTTCGCATCAAATCTGAAGTGCAAAGTGACATGGCCATGTGCACTGGAACCCCTTTCAGTTCCTGTTTGTGCATGGGTGAGTTGATGTTGGCATGATTCTCCAGCCATAGAAAAGCTATAATATCTGAAATAGTGAAATGTTGATAGTAGAATCTCTCCCTGTAACATCATTAGACTCCCTGCAACATCATTTAGAAACACTTTCTTAAAAAAAATAGACTTGGCTTTCCCTGCCGACTATTCCCTTTAACTATAAAAACTGGAACAACAATATATGTACAACTTTGATCATACTATAAAGATTTTACCCACGATCCATAGATCAATATAGTTTCCCTGCTATTAATGCTCTGTTACACCATACCTTTCCTTGGGATCTTTCCCATAAACACACATTGGGAAAGCGAAGATTGTCATAGGAAACCTCCCCCAATGCAACTGTACTGTCTGTCCTGTGTGGTGGATGAGTTGAGATTGCACTATGTACAGGCGGTGACGCAGACTTGCTTTTGATTGGCCGGTCAGCCTAGGTGGCAAAGCCAGGAGCATCATGGGACACCCCCAGTGAGGCTCCCTCCCGCTCCTCAGCCTTTAAAGGGCCGCGGCAGGTTTTCAAACTGATGACTGGTCCCAAACCTGCACAGACACGGGCATAAACACTCAAGAGGGTCACAACGCCATCTCCCGCCAAAACACGACCTTAGCAGACCGCGTCAATACGGTTGGCGTGACGACACGGGCGGTTGATAATTCACACAATAAACAGTTTTGTAGTTTGACGATGCAGTCCCCCCCCCCACCACCACCGTTGTTAGATAACCGTCTCGGTCTCCAGGGGTACCTTGTTGACGGGGGTGAGCTGTGTGCGGACGGACCCCGCGTGGAGGCGAGTACGAGACGGGTCCTCGAACCTCCCGGGGGACCTCTCCCTGCGGCTGTCCAGCATCCTGCCGGGGGACTTCTCCCTGTCCAGGGGGCGAGCGGGCGACTTGTCCCTCCGGAACTCAGTGCGTCCCTCCCGGTAGCGGTGCGGGGTGCTGGGCTCGCGGTGGAGGCCCTCGTGACTGCTGGGGCCCGAGGCCAGGCGCTTGGAGATGTGCTCGGTGTAGGTGGGCGGCCCACGCTTACTGGGACTGCTGCGGACCAGAGAACACAGGAGGGACAGTCACCACAGTTACGTTTCAGCTCCAGATGTCACCAGGGCTGAAACAGCCATTTACACTTTGAGTAGAAGAAGGGATTTAAAAAAATATGAAATCCACCCTACAATTGTTTATTTCATACATTTTCTTCAAATGAACACTAGGTGGCAGTGTTGATCCACAAAACCCGCCACGTCCTGTTTACACCTCCTCAGTTCATTTCTGTGTTCAGAACTGATTTCATTACAGCCCCACTGCATTAGAGAACTCCCTGTAAACAAACCGACACGGACGAGACACGGTGAGACAGAGAGCTCTCACCCTCGACTGGAGCCGGTCCTCTGCAGCTCCCCGGACTCGCGGACCAGGCTGCCCTTGCAGCAGATCACCCTCAGCTTGTTCTGGTAGGACGAGGCCAGGTAGATGGCCCCTGAGGAGATGGCTGGGCCCAGGTACCGGGGGCTGGGGATGTCGAGGTGGGCCAGCACTGGAGGCCTGTCAACACACACACACACACACACCACACATTCCCGTGATCTGTACCGGAATAAACAGCTCACCAAGGCTGTACCAAGCAGGATTATGTTCCATCGCAGTTAGCTTTTTTTTTTTTTACCCAAGTGATGCGTGTCCCTGAACCTCCATGACGTCCAAGGAGTTGAAGTATGTCACAAACAGGAAGGGTTCCCTGTAGGCTGGATCACAGATGAACGGGGGAAAGGTGACGTAAACAAAAAGGATATTCTGGGCCTATTGTGGACCGCCAGGACACAAATAAACCCAGAGTACTCACCGAAGGCCAGGGGCAGACGGCTCCATCTGATGTCGTCCGTACGGCTCCTCCGTCCGTACGAGTCCACGAACACGCCGAACTCTGTGAAAGCAAACAGCTCTCATCTACCTCTACTGCTGAACGGAGGTGACATCCAAACTTCTAGAAGCATGTATAGGCAATAGCATGTGTGTGTTCCTACTACACCAACTGCAACCAGTGCAGGAAAAAAAAAGAAAATCAACCAAATCAAACATCGAAAAGGAAATCAATAGATGGTTTGTTTGTACCCACAAACTGTGTCAACATGCCTCTGCTCCTGAAGTAAATACAGTTAAGTCTGTGCTTGTGTGTGTGTGCGTGTATGTGTCTGTGCCCGTGTGTGTGTGCCTGTGCGTGTGTGCGTCACCGTGGAAACAGAGCAGGTACTCTTCCTTCTGCTGGGTGCTGGTGACCTGGACCATGGAGATGGGGAAGCTGTGGGAGGAAGCGGCGAACACGGCCGAGGCCAGCGACACGTCGTTCTTATCCAGGAACTCTACGGGGGCGACATGGCACAACAGGCGGTTACTGTACCATACACACTCACTCACGACGTAACTGTTTTTTATGAGAGCCTTGTGTTTGGACTGTGCTAACATCAATACCGCTAAACAACATGAAGAAGTGGTGTTGAACCCATGGCTGAAGATACACAGACACCGCAGCGAAACAAACATGGAATAATGATTGCGTTGTGGTTGCGTGACACAGACCTTCCAGCGTGTATTGCTTCATCTCAATCTCAAAGAACTTGTTGGTGCCGATGATGATGCTGTAGCTGGTCAGGTGGATGCAGCTGCAAGGCTCCAGTGTCTCAATCTCCTGAGAGAGGGATGAGAGGAAGAGAGAGGGATGAGAGAGGGATGAGAGGAGGAGAGAGGGAGGAGAGAGGGATGAGAGGAGGAGAGAGGGATGAGAGAGGGATGAGAGGAGGAGAGAGGGATGAGAGAGGGATGAGGAGGAGAGAGGGATGAGAGAGGGATGAGAGGAGGAGAGAGGGATGAGAGAGGGATGAGGAGGAGAGAGGGATGAGAGAGGGATGAGTGACACTGTACAATCCGTCCTGTTTGGCGGACGTCAAGAGTCGAGTGTGGCCCCCACCTTGCGGATGCAGAACTTGTTGAGATTGTCGTTGTAACGTAGAATGGTTATCTTGTTAGGCATGGCGGCGCAGATACAGGGGCCATTGTCTATCTGTGAACAGACACACACACACACACAGTCAGAATCACAGCTAAAGATTCTACATCCAAAGAAATGATAGATCTGAGAGCTAGTGTTGGCCTTACCCTGCCCGCAGCAAACAGGTGGCAGCCTTTCACCGTCTCAAAGATGTAGGGGGCCAGCTCAGACTGGGCCGGCAGGTGTGACTGGGCCAGAGACTGCTTCACCCTCTTAATCTCCACCAGACACAACGCCCTCTCGTCCCCTGCAGAGCAAAACAGCCCAGGAAGGCAGTGGTGTCAGGGGGACTGAAGAAGGAACGCTCGAGTAGGTGGGGAGTCAGGTGGCTGAGCGGTGAGGGAATCGGGCTAGTAATCCGAAGGTTGCCAGTTCGATTCCCGGTCATGCCAACTGACGTTGTGTCCTTGGGCAAGGCACTTCACCCTACTTGCCTCGGGGGAATGTCCCTGTACTTACTGTAAGTCGCTCTGGATAAGAGCGTCTGCTAAATGACTAAATGTAAATGTAAATGTAGGTAATTTGCTGAAATGAAATGTAGTTATGGTTAGGACCATGTGTGTGACGTCAAGTCCATGAGAAAATAATGGTTGTATCTGTCATCTCAAGAGTGCACTTCGATCACATCCCTGGCTGGACATCTCTGAAAGTTGTCCGATTAGTTTCTACTGTGCTCTGGCCCGACGGCTCACCAACGATCATGAGCAGCTTCTCCTGCTCCTTGACGATGTGGATCTGAAACACGGATCCCAGCCCGGGGATGTGGGTCAGGGAGTTCTTGATGACGTTCAGCGCGTACAGACCCTCCTCAGACCCCACCAGCACGATCTGCAGGGAGGACGACACACAGCTGGGAAACGGGGACCACCACAACCACTCCCACAAGGCAACAGTACACTACAACCCATGGCAAAATCTAGAGATAAGAGACGTAGATGGAGCGTTCATCTCAGCGGACAGAGATGGTAGTTGCCGCCGCCTCGGCTAGATCGCCGTGTGCGGAGCCCGCACCTGATCAGTGAGAGGGAGGGTGCAGTTGATGTCCAGCCTGTCGTCGCCCTCCAGCTTCAACAGAGAGTTCCCCAGCAGCTTCTGGTGGGGGAGGGGAGACAGACGGGGGGTCAGGGAAAGGAAAACTAACAGTCGGGGAGGCAGCCGGTCGTTGTGAGAGGAGGGACGGAGGGGGGGGAGAGAGAGAAGGGAGGAGAGAAGAGAGAGAGAGATAGAACTAACACTGTGCAGGTGACTCAGTACTGTATGGGACAGGGAAGAAACACAAGAGAAGAAGAAGAAGAAGTGAAAACAATCCTGTCCTGTCCAGTAGGGTGACAAGTTCAGGTTTCCTCTCGAGGTTGCTTAGATGTGCACTGCAAATCTGAGAAATGTATGTACTCAGAGCATACATTTGACATGTTGTCGCAGTGCCGGACACCTCAACACAAACAGTCAGAAGGATAGGATGGGGAGAGGAGTGAAGGAGATGACCCACAGCTGGGAGGATGACCACATACCTTGGACACATGTCACATGCATGCAGTGTGTGTGCGCCCGTGTCGGTGCAATGAGCATGACTGTGTGTGTGAGTGTAAGTGTGTGTGTGTGTGTCTGTGTGAGTGACTGCGTGTGAGTGTGTGTTTGAGTGTCTTAAACCGACAGGACAGCAAACGAAAGGCAGTCTAGTGGAGGCTCTTTACCTGGACCAGTGAAGACAGAACCATTTGTCTTTTGGACACAGCAGCCTATGTGCAGTGAGACCCAATAGAATGAGCAGAGTAGAGCAAATCAACAAAACATGCCCACATACCGGACATACATAGTGACATGATGACAAAGCAACAAACAGTTGAGAGAGAGACAGAAAGAGAGACAGAGAGAGAGAGAGAGAGAGAGAGAGAGAGAGAGAGAGAGAGAGAGAAGAAGGGCACAATTAACGACAGGTATAAGTGATATTGAACGTCATTCACAAAGCAGAACCGCGGCAGCTAAACCGTCCCACGGTATTCGACCAACTCGGCCCTGCGCCAAACCAGAGTGGACAAGGACAAGGTAGAAGCTTCTGTCCCGCAGGCCGCTGTGGTACTCACTGCGTCCGCCTCTGCTTTCTCCCTGGCCGCCCGCCCCCCCGCCACCACCGACTCCATCACGGCCACCCAGCGCTGCTTGTCTGGGAAGCTGGGAGCCATCAGGTACAGGGTCTGACCGGACCAGCAGGGGGTGTGCGATTGAGATTCCAGCTTCAGAACGTATGGAACATCTGCACGCACAAAGACACAGCCGGACGTTCTTTATCACAGGACGCTGTTGGGGGCCTTGGCTGCTGTCTGTGCGGCTCGGTGGTGTTCCAAGAGTGGTAGTGGATGTTAGGTGTACCTGATTTGGCAGTGTTGGGCAGCTCACACGCGCCCACAGCCCCGTGGACCATCACCTCTCCTTCCGACAGGCACAGCTCAAACTCCTCAAGCGGCTTGGCAGAGTCTGACACAAACACACCCAGCACATCAGACCCAACTGCAGGCATGTACTTGCGTACAGTCAGAGATGAATCAGAACAGGGTGGACCGTGTGAGACACCTTCTCTGGGCTCTATCTCGTAGATGGATACTTTGGTCCCGTCCAGAACCACATATTTCCTCTCCCAACCCTGGCCTCTCTTGCCATTCCTGTGGGACACACACGCCTGTCACTGTCAGTAAGGTTATGAGAAGAAAAGAAAAAAAGCAATTTATAAACACTTGTCAGATACAGTAGGAGAGACTGTTTTTTTTAACACTTGTCAGGAAAGACAACAACATTGATAGCAAGTGGACAAGCCTAGGGAATATACAGTTTCTGGTGTATTTGTATTTTTTCCCCAGTGTGTGTTTTTGTGCCGAGTGTTTACTGGTGTGTGCACAGACCTGGGCTGCTTCATCCAGCCCTCCAGACGCACGTGTCCGCTGGCCTCCTTCAGCTGCAGGCCTGGGGAGCTGCCCTTGTCCTCCCCCAGGTGAAGAGCACAGTCGCTGGGCAGGCCGCACGTGGCCGGGAGGCAGGGGGAACACTTTGGGTGGCACAGAGCGTGACATTCTGAAGGAGAGAAACCCAACGGAGCAAGCAAGGGGAGGGGTCAGACACACGGGCAAGGGCAACGTCCCTATTGGACCCGGGCCCGTTCGCTTCCTGGGTCTGGCGCCGGGGTGCGGAGGTTTTGGTGATTGCTCGGGACGTACCGATGCAGGTGGCGGCCTGGCGACCGAAGTGCACGGTGTCCAGGCACACGGTGCACTTGGCGGCTCTCATGTTGAGCCCCACGGTGAAGCGGTGAGGGGCGTTGTGGTGCGCCCGCTCTCTCTCCCTCTCCCTGTCTCTCTGGCTGTCCTTCATGCGACGGCCGTACTCTGAACACAGCCAGGGAACAGGGGGAGGGGGAGGGGGGGTGCTTATGCAGCGAGTCAGTCACGTCTAAACCCCTCAAGGCGGCCCACCATGCCGCTGCTGTTATGTAATGAGGCTTAGGGCGGAGGAAGCATCGCAAACATAACATGTTAAAGATCGAAAGGAAATCAGCGAGTCAAAGGGGAAATAATAAAGGGAGGAAGACCAGCATCTACTGTGGGGTTGGTGACTGGAACTCAAGACATGACACATGCATCCAGAGGTGACTCCTATAGAAAGAATAGAGTCATTGTGAATCGAAAGGTGTTTTGTACAGTGGAGTCCTGTATTTGGAGTGCAGGTCAAGGTTGGGTTGCAGGGGTCTACGGGGCAGGCCAGGTTAGCATTGTTGTTCGGTGTAAAAGATTGACGTTTTGGCAAACAGAAGTGAATGCGGCAGCATCAGATTTCCAAAGCTGTGCACTGAGAGTGAGGAATATTTTGCTGAATGGACAACAACTGTATTTATGGCTGGTATTTTAAGGTCCTGAGAGAATTCACAGACTATTAATTTAATAGCTTTGATTTTATAATGATGTGATCAAGTTATGAATCACAGGATATTTTTTCAAGCTTGGCTTTTATTTCTGAAATGACTATCAGCTAAAGTAGGGCTGAACATTAACATTATTTTCCTAAAGTGTGATTACGGTGACCTGATGCAAAATCAATACCAGTCATTCTCCTGAGAAATGTCTGTCTGTTTCACTGTAGTGCAAAGCTTTTGAAATCTGGCCAGTTGGTGAGAAAGAGGCAAAGTAAGAGGGGATGGAAAACGGGGGGCTCCGTGAGATAGAACTTACTTTCAAAAGTGACCCTCCTTCTCTCTGCAGAGTGTGAGAAAGGGATAGTACAAGTTCTAAGGTGTGAAGATAAGAGATGCTAAAGGGTAACTGCCAACAGGGAAGGCGGTGATAGCCTTCTAATACGAGAATCCAACTGCTCACTATTGGAAAATTACACAAAAACGTACATTTTCTCCAACTAAGCCCCTGAAAAGTGGTCAACCCCCTTTATTAAGTAGTATGTGAGTATTTTCATACAGGTGTGTGTATGTGGGCGACCCAGAGTGTGCCGGCGCAGGTGCGTCTGCTGCCCTTAGGACCCCTCCTCTCCCCACCCCCGTCCAGACTCACCCTCGGGGGTGGCGGTCTCCTTCCTGCGGCCTGAGCTGGAGGAGGAGGCGAGCTGGCCGGGGCCCTGCTTGTGCTCTGGAGACTTAACCAGGGATGACATCATCATCTGCTGCCGAGCCGAGGCAGGAGGGGCCGGGGCTCCGTGCTCCAGACCTTTGTACTGCACGGCTGGATCCCAGCATGCAATGAGAGACACAGAGACCAGAGTCAGCTGGGGGTGGAGAGGCACCGGTGTGTTTACAGAAGCTCCTCTCACTGTCTGCTGACATGGTGGGACTACCTGGGCCGATACTGAGGAGGTAATGGTGTGTGTCTCTGTTTCAGGGAGTCACCCCCCTCCCTCCCCCTCCTCAGCAGAGCTACAGGACCTCACCACCCCCCCTTCACCCCGAGAGAGAGAGACAGAGAGAGAGAGAGACACGGAGAGAGAGAGACACGGAGAGAGACATAGAGAGAGAGAGAGAGAGAGAGAGGGGGGGGGGGGGGGGACCTCAAAGCCCTCTGACAGTCAAGATCAATAGAGATAATGGACGGAGGGGAGCCGCATTCGGTGCGACGCTTAAATCTGAAAGCATTTCACGGTGAAGATGAGTGGGCCGTATCTCTCCATCATTTACAGCTCGTGGGTGAGCGAATGACCGGACGGAAAAGTTCTTAGTCAGACCTCGAAATGTTCCGAGAATCATCATTTTAACCCCGTCTGTACCGGGTTATAAAAAAATAAAAAAATCTACGACAGCGAGGCGAGCGGGCGCTCACCCTCCTCTCGCAGCGAGCGGAGCTCCAGGCGCATCTTCTGCAGCGCGTCCTCCAGCTCGGAGGAGCGGGAGCGCTCCTTCTCCAGGGCCACCTTCATGTCGCTGTACTGCAGGGGCACCGGGGGGGCCGTGGGGACCGGGGAGCCCTGGGACCCCTGGGACCCCTGGGACCCCTGAGAGCCACTCTGGGCCGCCATGGCAACCAGCAGGTCCTCTCTACGCCTCCCAAACAGACCCTGGGGAAACACAGTCACAACATAGAGCACACCCTCAGAAGCTCTTGTTCCAACGTTCGCCAACAGACCCTCGGAAAAACATTTCTGGCGTTCACGAACACACCCTGAGAACACTGTTTCTGTGTGACCCAGGACCAGTGTCAGAAGACGGAGATGTCGCCAGGCCTACCTTCTTCTTCTTTGAGCCTCCCTGGTCCACCCTGGACTGGAGGAAGTCTATGAGTTTGGTCTGCTGGGTGATGGTGCCCTCCATCTTCACCTTCTCGTGGGAATACACGGCCTGCAGGTGGAGCTAAGTGAACATCACTAAGGCCATGAATATCTCCTCTCACTACTAAAAGTGGTGTTTTATTTTTATTTTAGTGCATCATCACCTAACAAGACAGCAGGCGAAAGCAGTGGGTGTATTTATCTGGCCCGGTGTGTGTGTGTCTGTGTATGTGTGTGTAGCTTTACCTGGATGTTCTCCAGCTGGTACTCCAGGTCTGTCCTCTCGGTCTTCAGCAGGTCTGTCTGGTCCAGCGCGTCCTGCAGCCCCTGGGTCAGCCTGAAGATGTGAGTCTTCTGGACGTCCATCTGCTGCTGCAGTTTGCTTTGCTGGGGGGGACACACGGGGGCAGAGAGTGTGGGCGCACACACAGACACAAGCCTAGTGGCCTTACAGACAGGGCCCATGTTAGCTGTTTACATAATGTGCAGTGTTGTCTGAAAGAAATGAGGTCTGAAAGCTGATGTTTATGTGGAAAATATACAAACTATCCACAAGAAAGGACTCGACAGACGACACGGAATAGTAGTCATCGTACGTCATCCAGCAGCCTCTGCTTGAGATCTCTCTCTCCCTCCAGCTTCTGCTGCAGGCTGCGGGCGTTCATCTCCAGCAGGGCGTGCTTCTTCTCCAGATCAATAAGCTAGGGGACGGACAGAGAGGAGGGTGGTCACGACCGCTCGGGCCCACTCGCGTCTCAGACGAACACGCACACACACACACAGAGAGAGCTCACTGTGTCCGAGAGGCTCTCCGCTTTGAGCTTCTGGTCCTTGAGCGCCTGCTGCAGGGCCAGGATCTCGGCCTTGTGCTCCTTCACAGCCTGCTCCACGGCCTGGCGGGCCTCGGAGCTGCGCTGGTCCGCACGCAGCCTGCAGAGGGGGGGACGTACTGTGCGTGACACGACCTGTCTGGGGAGAACGCGTGTGCGTGTTCTCGCTAGCTGACAGAAAAGTCCCCCATGTATGGGGAAGAAAAAAACATGCGTTCCTACCTGTTCTGCTTCTCGTTGTCCAGCAGCCTCTGCACGTCCCTGGTCCTCCTCTCCGCCTGGTTCTTCTCGTCCTCCAGGGCGCCCCTCCACGCCTCCCACTGCCGCTCTTTCTCCAGCAGCTCGTCGTTCAGAGTCTCCAGCTCCACCACCTGTTCCTCCAGCATGGTGCACGTGGTCTTCAGGGTCTCTATGTTCTACCGGACAAGTCGGAGGGGTCGTGCGGTGAGTGTTTCGGACGGGAGGCTGGAGTGTGCGCTGGCTAGATGTCACCTCCTCCCTCCCTCCCTGCTCCCACCCCCCGAGGACTGAGATCTCCTCTCTCAGCACTGGGCTCCTCCAAAGAGCCACTATATGAGATGACGGTTTCATAATGTCGGTGGAGCACCACTTTTTCAATTTGAAGGGCCGTTCCAAAATGGGATTCTCCTCTGTAGAGTACCGAAAAATATCCTCTGATGATGGTGATGATGATAATAATATACAGTCATCGAGACCACATTCTGCAGGATATGATCTGGAGTTGAATCCGTGGCATTACATGAGGGTCTGCCTTGAAGGCATTCCACGTTACTTCCTGGAAGCGAGATATTTACAGCGTGGCGCAGGGCTCCTGTGGAGCTCGGCCTCATGTTTTCCCATCACAAGGCGTTTGTGTGGAGACGAGCAGCGGCAGACAGATATAGCCGCGGCCGCAGCAACCGGAGCCCCTCTGATGTCCACCCAGCCAGCGCTGACACCTAACCACCACCCGGCAACGCTGGGGATGACACATCCCCTCCCACTCACGGCCGGATCCTTCGTCTATGACTTCCATCCCGCGTTACGCAACCGCCAGGACGGAGAGACGGAGAGAGAGCGCTGCTGAACGCCCACGCGCGCCCCCCCCCCCCCGCCCCCCCCCTCCCACAGGGCCAGGCAGAGTACAGCAACAGAGACAATCGCTTCTCTCCTCACCGAGAGAGAGAGAGATGGATACATTGCGTGATTACCAGATTGAGCCATTGCCTAGCCGGCTGGTTTTGCTGCCCGCTCCGATGTGATTTGCGCTGGCCAGTGACACCCAGCTCAGCAGAA